>NW_028145606.1:1750000-2109842 GCF_977016875.1 Pavona decussata | reverse complement strand
TCAAGCTTCTTTGATATTAATCGCGAGATTTTGCTGACATGGCCCTTCATCATTTCTTCGTACTGGTTGTTGCGTAGAACACTCAATGTTCATGTTCATGTGATCTGTGTGATGCAGATTATGTCGGCTATACAGCCAGACACCTTTTTCAACGCGTTGCGGAGCACAAGAACTCGGCAATTGGCAAACATTTTCTTGAAGCTCACGGGAGCAAACACCTATTGAATCAGGGCCATTTTAACATCTTGAGAAAGTGTCAGAGCAAATTTGATTGTTTGGTATTTGAAATGCTGTACATCAAGAAACTTAAGCCTTGCTTGAACACTCAAACGGACTCTATACGTGCGAAACTTTTTGTTTAACCGGTAGCATTCTTCAATGCTACTATTTTAATTAATATCTATTGTCCATTTTTGTATTTATAGCCGCAATCTTGCATTTTTAATTTCACTTGATAATGATGTAATGTACATCGAAACGTCGTGTTTTTTAACCTTTTTATAATGTTTTTACGAAATGTTTTATCGCAATTTTTTATAGTCAAATGTTTTTCTAAGTCTTTGCTTCTTCGTATACTCAAACGCGATAACCAACTGCACTTTTTCAGACGTCTTGAAAAGTGTAGTCAACGCCTCATCAAATGCGAAGGCGCCATTGAATTTTTACGTTTATGTTTGAACTTTGGTGTTACACCAACTTTCGCACAAGTCGACCGTACAAGAGCACGCAAATGGAAGAAATCTTCAGAAACTTATCAAAAGGATGTCATCGAAGAGGAATTGAGTTTCAAACTCTCCCAGTTCAAACACCTCAGAGAAGAAGTACAGAATGCTTACAAAGATCTCCGAGATAAATGCTCTTTGCTTCGCTTCATCGCCATCTTGCGAACATTGAGTGTTCTACGCAACAACCAGTACGAAGAAATGATGAAGGGCCATGTCAGCAAAATCTCGCGATTAATATCAAAGAAGCTTGATGTCAATGAGCATATAAACAACCTATCTTCTTATCGCCTTACGTTCTTCGAGAAGCTTCTTATCTGCAGAGGTCTGAAGTTTTCAGTACCACAAAAGGTCTCGCCCATCGACATACATGCGAGCTTTGAGAAAGCATATTGGAAAATAGAGCCGTTGTTGGATGATTCTGAGAAGGAACTGGCTCAATCGCCTTGAACTATATCCATCGTACAAGCCCCAAACCACCAAAGGCTCTTTTGAATGCTCTTAATCGCTTGAAGAAACGTGACGACATCATAATCACCAAGCCTGATAAAGGTTCTGGCGTAGTGGTAATGGACAAGACCGAATACATCCGTCTTCTAAGCGCTGCTTCAATCGATAACACTTCTAAGTTCGTACATGTTGATGAAAAGCGACCAAAGAGGCGTGGACGTCCAGCTCAACATTTCCACCCGCTCTTACAGAAAGAAAAAGAGTTGCGCACAGCCTTACGTCAAATTCTACCTGAAGAGATCGCTAACTCGCTTTCTCCGAAGAGTTCCAGATTGTCACACTTGTATGGCCTTCCGAAGACCCATAAAGCCACACTGAGTATGAGACCCATTTTATCAGCAACTGGCGCCTACAATTACAATCTCGCCAAATGGCTCGAAGAGAAACTTAAGCCACTCTCCATCAATGACTACACAATCACTGATGCCTTTGCTTTTGCTGATGAAATCCGTACCATTTCCGTGAATGAGGATGACATCTTAGTCTCCTATGATGTGACATCACTTTTCACCAACGTACCTTTGAGTGAGACGATTAACATCCTAGTCCACAAAGCGTTCACCAACGATTGGTTCAACAAGACCTACGGCCTTAACTTGCAGAAGGATCAGCTTGCCAAATTACTGGAAATTGCTACAACCAACCAGCTTTTCCAGTTCAATGGTCTTTTGTACGAACAGACTGATGGGGTGGCCATGGGCTCCCCTCTTGGTCCTCTGATGGCTAATGTTTTTATGTGTCACCTGGAAGAGAAGCTCTCCCGTGATGGTCTGATGCCTGACCTGTACAAACGTTACGTGGATGATACCCTGGCTAAAATGCCTAGTGGTGACGCTGCCTCTGAGTTTCTCAATACTCTGAATGGTCTCCATCCCAGCATGAAATTTACAATGGAACTCCCTGTCAGTGGTAGGATTCCTTTTATTGGCATTGAAATCATCAAGTGTGGGACTAAACTTGAAACTCAAGTTTACAGGAAACAAACGAACAGTGGCTTACTCTTGCATTACCATAGCCATACCGACAAACGATACAAGGTGTCTTTAGTGAAAACAATGTTACATCGCGCGTACGCTCTATGTTCCACAACAGAAGCTTTCAATTTAGAATGTAGCAAATTGCGCTCAATTTTCAGTCGCCTAGATTATCCTAGGGCTCTCATAGATTCCATCATTAGTAATTTTCTTCGTAATGTATCGGAACAGGCAGCGGAAGAGAAGCCTGAAGGCGGTCGTAAGATCAGAATTATCCTTCCTTTTAAGGATCAAGTAGCTGCCAATGCGGTTCGCAGGCAATTTAACGACCTAAGTAATAAGATTGGCCCCATATTGCAGCCAGTTTTTGTTAGTAGGAAATTAGAACATGATCTTAAGCCTAGGGAATTTAAGCCGTCGATTGTGAATCAACAATGCGTTGTTTACTATTTTTCATGTGATCTGTGCGATGCAGATTATGTCGGCTATACAGCCAGACACCTTTTTCAACGCGTTGCGGAGCACAAGAACTCGGCAATTGGCAAACATTTTCTTGAAGCTCACGGGAGCAAACACCTATTGAATCAGGGCCATTTTAACATCTTGAGAAAGTGTCAGAGCAAATTTGATTGTTTGGTATTTGAAATGCTGTACATCAAGAAACTTAAGCCTTGCTTGAACACTCAAACGGACTCTATACGTGCGAAACTTTTTGTTTAACCGGTAGCATTCTTCAATGCTACTATTTTAATTAATATCTATTGTCCATTTTTGTATTTATAGCCGCAATCTTGCATTTTTAATTTCACTTGATAATGATGTAATTTACATCGAAACGTCGTGTTTTTTAACCTTTTTATAATGTTTTTACGAAATGTTTTATCGCAATTTTTTATAGTCAAATTAATATTTCTGGGTGTGGATTCATGAACTTACAAAAATCGCAGTCTTGTTGTGTCTTTGAAGGTTGCCTTGGTGACATTTCGTATATTATTGCCTGATACGTCACTGTAAAAAAAAAAACATTGTTGTCTGATTGTCTATTGTTCAAGTACAGCTTGAAGGTGACACATCTTATGGACGATACTTTTCAGTATGCTCAGTGTTTACTGCCACTGCCACATACAATACTTTTGAAGTGTAAATTTACAAGAGTGTAAGTTAGTACGCCAGAAACCTGTTGGACTTCTAAGGCTATAGTAAAGAAGGGAAATAAGAAAACCTCATAACTTAATTAATCAATTAATTAAATTTATTTGTTGCGGGAGGTTATTGGGGCAGTAGAAAGAGTGAAAATCAGTGTAATTGAAGTGTGGTTGAGAGAACTAATGAATGAAAGATAATCTTTACTGCGTGCAACTTTCGGGTTCTTTTTTAGTTACTTACGCAGTTACGATGTTTATTAATATTTTGAGTTTATTGTACTTACAAAGACAGCAGGTTTGTTAGGCCATCAAAAATTCCTTCGGGTAGTTCGTCAATTTCATTTTCCAACAGATACCTTCCACAATCATAAACAAAAATGTTTTCATGAATCGACCAAAATCACTAGAAGCGACCATTTTATTTTATATCCCTTTCAACGTTTTGGTTTAAGTGGAGCCCAGATAACTAACAACTTGTCATCGCTTTGAATTTCCTTCAGGTCAAACAATCGCTTAGAAGGGCAGCCTATATAATAAGCTACTCGTTAAATTACGGGAGGGTGAAATGATAACATTTTTTATGTATGTTTTAGAGATCGTAATACAACCAAGAAATCCCCCTTCTTTTCTAAATCTACCATGATAAGTAGTCCGCAAAAGCAATATTTTTTTATGACGAAAACGATTCCCTTTAACCTTACTCCTCCCATTTTTCCCGGCTGCTTATGGAAAACTGGTTATAGAGAAATGACTTCAAATAATATTTGTTTGCAGACGAAACTAATCTCACACTGACTAAATATTAACGCTTTTCAAACCGATTTGGCCTGGAGTTTGAAAGTTTTAAATATGCATGTTGTTGACACTTTTTCACATCAATTAATTTACTAATCTATTAATCTATAAATCAATTCTTCCCAGGTCGAGGTGTGGGAGATAAGGTGCCTTGATTGATTTGATAGTCGGTCTTCGTAGGGATTGTGAAATTCCCCTTGATATCTTGAAAAATGTTACCCCTTCCTATGGTCAATAATGATTCCTTGAAACATAAGCAATCGAAAATTAAAGTTAATAGCCGACGTTTCGGCGTCATCGTGACACCATGTTGGTTACACTCGCGGCCACCTCCACGAACGCGTTGATGGAAACAAACAAAAATCGTCGTCTACTTGTAAACACTGCTTGAGCGAACATAAATAGAACGTACCTCCTTGTCTTTCAGAACAATTTCACGTGCTAGCTAAATGTTCGAACAAATTTGATTGCCTGATTAAGGAGATGCTTTTCATAAGAAAACTTAAACCATCCGTAAACGTGCAAACAGACTCGATTCGCGCAAAGGTATTCACTTGAAGAACTTGCGATCAATTGTTATTATGCTAATTTGTAGAGACTGTAGAGTATAGAAATCAAATCTTCGCATTAATTTATCCACTTTGTCTTGAGAATGGTGTCACGATGACGCCGAAACGTCGGCTATTAACTTTAATTTCCGCTTCCTATGGTAACGGTAATATTTCCATACAATCTTAATGCAGTTCTATGGATTGGAATTGTTTTTTGGATACTTTTAGTAGTGGAAAATAAGACATTTGAAAATTGAAGATTTGATTGAAATCAAAACCAAACTATCACGTTAGATGAAGTCAACAGTCCTCTTTTTGCACCTTAAAGGAGACAAGTTTCATTGTAGTGTCTTTCTTTTTCCAGAGATTATGCCGGGATGAGAGAAATGGCCCCTAACTCCCAGCCCCACTCACTCCCCACTAACACAAAAGTCAACCCACAGGAGTTAAAGTAGCCCGATAGCCTAGTCTATAATGTCAGTTAACTCTTCAAAGGCTTAATCCAAATTAAAGCTTTCTTAGATCTACTTACAGATCGTATAAGTCCGTTATGCCTTTAAATTGATCGCGATGGAGCTTCGTTATCTTGTTCTTCTCCAATTTCCTGGCAGATCATAAAAAAAGGAAACATATTCGAAGAAGGCCATGTAGGTCAACGTTTCGAATTAAAACTCGCCCAAAGGGTTGAGGCGCAAATAAACCCTTCAGTACTCTTATTTGTCCAGTATCACACTAGTTACCTTATACTAAATTGAGCCAATCTTCACACCAAATAGTTTTTTTATATATATATATTTTCCCTGCTAAGTACAGCACATAAAACTATTGGCTTCTCTTTTTCGCTCACTTCGGATGACTACTTAAACTAAAGATAATATTTGCTATGCACTTCCTAGTGTCGTCGATCGTAGTATTTACGCAAACGTTTTTTCACCGATTTGTCAGTAACATGGCGAAATTCTCGGGATGGCTATACGGCGCTTTGGTACATCACTAAAATAATTATTTACCTTAGAATTAGTAAATAAAGGATGAAAAAATAGATGATTACTCCACTTTGACACGGCACTAAGAATATCCACCATTATTCTCACTCTCACTTACGTGAATGGTTACATTTGGTTTTGTAACTGACAAGGGCATCATTATGTCTCTCGATAAAGGAGTGAGCGCCCTACGCCACTTCCTGTGTAAAATAGTTCTACAGATATTTTATTACATTAATGTGCATTTTTCCCTGAATAATGTATGCGCTTCAGGAAAAACAGTTTTCTTCTCCCTGATCTATGTCCACCGACGCACATTTTTGCGTGAGTCCTCCTCTTCTCTTGCGCTTGCTTCATTTTGGAGTTGGTAAAAATTGAAAACATTGTATAACGGGTCTATAACGAGCGTGTTATTTAAGCCAAGTTCGTACCTAATACTTTATTTTGCGCCTATGATTGAAATTTTTCCATGTGCGTTTGTTAAATTGATACAGTGTTTGGCGATTCCAATTCAAATTGTAGGAAGTAAGCTTAACTCAAAATTCACTTACAGTATCTTCAGCTTGGTCAAGTTACGAAAGACGTCAGGAGGGATGTCAACTAATTTGTTACGTGCCAGAAACCTGCAAAAAGGCAAATGAATGCAATGTGATATAAGAAAGAAAATATATATAACTGGCTGCTTTAACTTGTTACATAAGCTTAAGCATATTCAAATTGGCACTAGAATGGGTTGTAATTGTGATTGACGGATTGTGGCCACGCTTATGTTGTGATTAAGTGCAGTACAAACACATCCTTATATTCCTACTGGAATTTTCCAACCTTTAATAAGTACTGTGTATTAAACATCCAACAGTACGAACATTCTGCACAGTGAATGTATACAATGATAATATAAGTAGACACAAACAACTAATAAAACATTTATGAATGAAAGATCATCAAATGAAATTTAAGTAACTTTATGATTTTCCATGATAACTGCATTCAGAATTAACTGTCGAAGATAATTTTTATGGCCTTTCTTTTCAGCTGTGACCAGTTTTACAACCTGCACACAGCTTTAACTGTTTTAAAAAGGTCGTATATATTAGTAACTGAAATGATACACGCTTTATTTATTTATTTCTTTTTTTTTTATATGCAGTCACAGAATAAAATGATATAAGATAACAAAACTATAGATTATAAACAAAATAGAAGCCGGAAAAAGTATGATACAAGCGATTTAAAGTAACCACGTTACATTACGGAAAGTAGTAATGTGTCTTCAATAATCGCAACACCAAATGTCACTTACAAATAGGTTAGGTTACTGAGGCTGTTAAATACACCTGGTGGCAGAGTCTTCACGTTGTTGGAAGACAAATCTCTGTTGACCCAAACGGTGTAAAATCAAACTTATGAGACTACAACAATGATAAACATGACCAGCGTAAGCGTTGTTTGCCAGAGAAACAGGAAACGTTCTGTAACTTAAGTTACCAACTGCTTATGTTGTTGTCTTATCACCACGTATGATTACTTCTTCTAATTTGTCAATGAACAGTGTACAAGCGCTAAAAAATAAAATGCTTTCCCTCGCAAACACAAGCTGAGATGTCATCCTAATTGATATGAATTCGCAAACAATACTACAGTATTGTCAAAGAACGGAGGTTATATGCTATCTATCAGGTTTGCTCGCAAACATTTTCACAACGCCAAACGTTTGAGACCATATCTACTCAGTCGCCCTTAGAGTAAAACCGCAAAACTTCTATATAACACATGTACAGAAATAATGAACCTTCAGGGGGAACAATATTTTATTCATTTATTTATTTATTTATTTTTATTATTATTAGTTTTTTGCACTGTGGAAAAATTGTGGATTTTGAAGCAATATCTATGTTCCATATTGATTTTTTCTTACAAACAGGCTGGACAATTTTCTGAATTTAAAGTTTTTAAGAGACACATTTCTTCAAAACGTAACATCATATGGTTCTGAACTGATGTTTTGAAAATCAAATTGTTCCTATACAAAAAAAAAAACATATTATGCTACTTACAGTTCATCCAGTTTTCTCAGATCTTTGAACAGGTTTTTGTGTAATGCCATGATATTGTTATCATATAACCACCTAAGTAAAAAAAAAAAACCAGACAAAAATAAAGTGTCACCAGATAAGTTTAAAAAAAACCCCGAGTAACCCTATATCATCGATCACACCAACTTCGGCGTGGCTTGCACATTGCATACTCCCAAGAGACACATGTATGCAGCTTTGTCTTCAGTTACTTCTCCTTTTGTTTTTGATAGACGTTGAGGCGTCCGTTACTGCGCTGATCCTAAATCAAACTATTTTAAAATAACGACCAGCTCGTCCCATTTCCCTGAAATGGGTCTTCGACTAACGATAAACAGACACTATTTAGTCGCATAGCTAGTAACTACAATCAATATTAATGAGTATCAGATGTTGAGTTTAGAAACACGCGTCCATTGCCTAGTATGCCATATGGGCAGTGGTTATACTATAATAAAGTACAGGCCATCCACTCACAGTTCATCTAAATCCTTTAATCCACGAAACAGACTGTCATTCAACACCGTTAAATTGTTGTTGTTCAAGCACCTGTGCCAACGAGAAAAATATAGCAAAAGAAGCGCTATGTAACGTAATTTTTATTTATTGACTAATTGGCAACACACTATGACAATAGCTGTTTCGACAAAGGTTGTCCAAACAAGCGTAAAAGCGCGCGCAGCAATGCCGAAAGGTAGTCTGGGAAAATCCCAATAAATTGCAATGAAAGCTCAAGAATCCATAATGCCTCGACCGTACAGCGAAGACTTGAGAGGGTGGGCAATATGGATTCTGAGCTTTCACTACAAATTATTGGGTATTTCCCAGACTACTTTTCGGCATTATCGCGTAGGCTTTTACGATTTTTTTTACGATTTGTTTTGTGGAAACAGCCGTATGTTCCGAAGATTCCTTATGCTTCAGGACGCCACTTTTACATTAAGAACTGTAAAGTGCATAATGGTGTCACAAAGGTGACCAAAGTTTTTTTCCACTTTTAAAATCTAGTTTTTAGGTACAATCTAACGTGGTCATTACTAAAGGTTTACTTGTATTAATATCAGCCATCCTCTACCATTTTCAGCTGTGAGAATGTAAAGACAAGAAGAAAACTTTGCTCGCCAAGGAAACAAACGTTTCTACTTACAGCCGTATTAGTTGTGTATTATTTTTGAAGACATTTTTGGGCAGGTCTTGTAACTGGTTGTATTGTAGATACCTAAAAATGTGAACGCAATTAGCGACATGGATGGAAAAAATGCAATCACGTACACTGATGGGTATACAGAGTCAGTACACTATACCTTCCTAATACTAATCAAAGTCTTTGGTACTGTATGATTGCATCTGTGCCTTGGAATTAAACAGTACCAGACATTTCTTAATGGCCTAGAATGTCTTTAGTAAAGTCAATAAAATCATTAGTTTGGATTAGTAATCAGAAGGTGTAATAAATAAAATAAAGTAAATAATAAAATTAAGTCATTCATCAGGGGATTAAATCACAAACTAAACAAAAAACAACTGGAAGTGATCTATTTTCCGTAGTTCTTAGAACTTAAGGCGGGGGTAAACCTAAATGCTGTTTTCACGCCACTTATGGAAATATCTCGTTCGCATTTCAGACAATACAAAAACTCTCTGCTCATAACACAAATCAATGTTTTGAGGTGTTTTGTAAATTTTTTGGTGATTTTTATGTATATTTGGGAGGATATTTCTCAAGAGCGTAGTAAATTTTGAAGTAATAAGAAATGGGGTAGTTTAAAAATTCGAATTTGAAGTTAAAATTGATATATGGACACCCAAACAGTCCCCTACTAACCTGGTGTGCTCTTGCCTTGGGGGAAACTGTCTGTTGGTGTTCCAAAAATAATTCTCTTTCTTTTATCCCTTCTTTA
This sequence comes from Pavona decussata, assembly GCF_977016875.1. Lineage (NCBI taxonomy): Eukaryota > Metazoa > Cnidaria > Anthozoa > Scleractinia > Agariciidae > Pavona > Pavona decussata. The sequence goes on along the minus strand of NW_028145606.1, from coordinate 2,100,183 downwards.
AACCACTTAAAATTCCATTCAATTCATGTTTACCCCCCACCTTAAGTATCATTGCAAATAGAAACACCCACTGTTAATTTTTGTGACCTTTTACGTGTGATTTTGTGTCTTTGATGGTATCCTGATTGGACTGTCCGAAAAACAAATGTTCTTGTAACAAATTTAGATCTATCCATAACAGGCAGAAAACAACAATTGAAACCGAACCGGAATTTTCTCTAAACATTTCCGTGTTCTCGGCACTGATTTTTTTTAATAATGTACTTACAAGTACTTTAATTTCTTCAAGTTGTGAAACACACTCTCGTTCAACTGCGTCAGGTTGTTGTCGTCCAGAAGTCTGCGGTAATTACAAAGGGTTTAAATCAGATTAAATTTAAAACAAGATTGTCATCTCTCAGTGATAACGCTGTTATTTTACAAGCCACAAGTATTATTTGAATAGTAAGGAAAGGTAAATAAATTAAGAATCGAATGAGATAATGTGTTAAATACACCTCTTCTTAAGAGGATATTTTAGGTGATGGGAAACTTTTAATAACATTATGTGGGAAAGAACTTCAGAGAGAAAGAAAAAGAAAACAGGGCACTTGGAGGATTTGACAATTACACCATTGACGGATAGAGGATGATGAAAATTCGCGACAAAATATTAAAATACGCAAAATACGCATTTGTAAAACGTATTAGTCACCCCCTCCCCTCCGCTATTCTGTTGTGTAGCTGAGTTAAATTTAGTTCAATCTAAAAAAAACTTGGAATAAAACGTCAAGTAAAACATTGCGGTTCAAGTTTTGTTTTTTAAAAAGCCACCATACTTTAAATGTTCCAATTGCAAGGGAGCACGTCAGTCCTCAGCTCTCTTTAATATAACCCCCCACCCCCACCCCTTCCAACCTTCAATTTGTTCCGACATCCCTGACTACGTTGTCCTTCGCGCGAAAAGAAGCGCGTATTTATACAGAAACATTACTACACAACAAAAGCGAGAAGTTGTGGTACAGATGGTTTTTAAACCTTCTGCTATCCATCTGTCTGTGACATCAAAGTGTCTATATATGTGCTACCGCGCTATGCAAATGTTTTTCATATATTTTTTTTCTTTGTTGTTTTGTATCGTTGTCACGTGCATGATAGAATGTAGCTCCTATTTCGTATAAATTCAGTTAGCGTCGTTGTAAATTTTGCATTTTTAGGCCCGGTTCAGACGCCGAACTTTTCATAAGCCGAACCTAATACCTCGAATTAAGTACATGAAAAGTTCGGCGTCTGAATTAGTTGAGAACGGCTGTTTCAATTTGGAACGACTCAGCCGTTCTTTTCGCCTAGCTCAGCCGGGAATTTCGGCTTTGGAACGGCTTTGATTCAGACGTCGAACTTTTCATGAGCCGAACCTAATGCATAAATTATTATAACGTTTTTCAAATATAAAAGAAATAAAAAAAAACCGCTGACATTTCGATTGGTTTTGCTTTCAGTAATTAATTAATTTCGGCTAATTGATTCGGTGTCGGAATCAAAAGGCGGGAATCTTCTTGATTTGGGCCGACCTTAATTTGAATTAAGTTCGGCTCATGAAACTGAGTTCGGCGTCTGAACTGGGCCTTAGTCTACCACGGTACTTGGCGTTGTAGCGTATCGTCGCAAAGCTTCTGTAGTTGGCGTCGTATCCTTACGCTTTTGGACCTACTTGTATGGAGAATCACCGATAAGGTTCGTTTTCATTCGTATGTTTCATTTTATTTTGTATCGTTCCTTACTATTATGGTATTTTTCTTTTAGAACTGTCACGCTGGGACGGGCTGGATTATCCGTTATGTCTTGTATCTCGTGTCTTATGGGGTTACTCCAGTAAATAAAACTTTACGTAGTGAGCGCTTGTTGATTTAGCGGCTAAAGTATGATGAAGCAGATAACAGGCGCGACCACCAAAATACAAATTAAAAGAAAGAGATAGGAGCGGTATTTCATACTACACCTCCACTAGGGTTATATCAAAATTTACTTAAAATGGAAAGTGCTTTGCATCATGATGACATATTTGTTCACGTTTCTTTCTCAGTGGTTCATATTTCCACGCGGGATCAGTGCATTTGCTTATATTTGTTCTTTTTGAAGTATGATAATGACTTATTTTAATCCCGGCCGAGCAAAACCGTTTTGCAGTCGGTGAGATAACCTGTAAATAGGCTCCCAAGTGGGGTATAGGGCGAAGAGAAAATGGAGCTTGGTCTTGGTTGCCCCAGACCGGTGCGAGTCTCAGGGTTTTTGGCTTTGAGTTACCAGCAGCTGCGAATTAAAACTGGACACAGTAGCAGCCCTTATCTTGTTTAATATTGATGTAGAGGTGGCCTCTCCTATAAGCCTGGTGGTTTCCTGAGGTCTCCTTGCCTAACAACCTGTGGTATATTTTTAATAATTTGTTATCCACATAAAGGCAAATAAATGATGATGATGATGATGATAACTGCTTCGCAAACGTCATTGCAAGAACACTGACGTACCTAGATGTAAATTGATTAATAACTGAGAAATAGTTAAATTTGGCAGCGGCAATTTTTGAGAGGCCAATTCTTAGGAGCAGACTTTTATTGGTGTATTTTTAATGGATTTAGAAACAGTGAAGCATTAGACTTACTACCATGGTCATTTAGTATGTTTCAACAAGTGCTATTTTCTTGTTAAAATAGCAATGTGAGTGAATTCGAATTGCCTGCAAAATTGGAATTTAGTACTGAGAAGATGAGCAGTGGATGAGCAGTTCCTTCTCGTTTTATCTTGCTCGCAATATTTTCTTCGCCTTTGTTATCTGGGCGCATCGCCATTTTCTTTGCACCCCTCCCCACTAACAGGCAATGAGATGTATTTATTACGATCAAAAATTTAAGTTTGTGAAAAAGTCTGAAAATTGGGTAACTTTTCCAAGGAGAGTTTTCGTGGTGAATATTATATCTTTTGGTCTCCCAAACTCCATTATATATAAGTAAAGAAATAATAGGAATAAAACAAGAACAGTCTGTCAGTATTGTAAACTCCAAGGAGCAGTAACACCCAGCCGGATATGTCAATGCCCATTTTCTCACTGTTGTCCTATTCAGTACCTACTGAACCAAGTGTCCTTCTTTACAATGCTACCCAGGTGTAATGAATGCGTGGCTGTGCACCAGGTTAACCTGTTCTGTGAAAGCTCTAACCAGTCACCGTTTACAACTCGAAGTATAACTTGGCTACTGGAAAAGTCTGTGAGTACTTTTTCAAATGACCTCCCTCTCCCCCCCCCCCCCCCCCCCCCTTTGGCTTAGCATCACAGTAAATTATTGCCGGTTGCATGCCATTGGTGTTGCTCTTGCTGATTATACGCCAACTACACTTTATAATGTTGAACGCCAACGCAGTTCAGCGAAATGTTCGGATGAGTTCTTGCATTTTACGTCTATTATGATTTTGATACGGTGTTTTCCAATTGGAATTTGTCTGCCAGAGATGTTTTATTTCACCTTTCTTTTGTTGTAGTCATCCTTTCCTTTCATGTCTTTTGTTTTGGCATTTAGGTCTTGTCAAAGAAAGTGGGACTACCGTTTTACAAATATTAGTTTGGCGAGCAATGTTTTTGCAAGGTCCATAGAAGCTTGTGTTAGCCGTGAGTGATCTCCTTATAATTGCCCTCGTTAGGTTACCTGTGCAAGAAGTCCCTAATTTGTAAATAAAGGGTTCCCGTATGTTACATCCAACAAGAAGCATGACGTGAAAGTTTGTATTCTAGAGTTAGATAATCTGATATTTTTTTCATCGATCATGAGCGTCGATATCGAAATTCAACAGGTTATGGTCCCATTAGAGAACATCTTTCAGGATATGGAAGGCTTCTTTTCGATAGAAATGAACGTAAATATGAACGGTCGGAAGTTAAATTTTCTTGGACACATGCGATTGCGAATCTGAAAGACACCCTGTCAGCAGACACCCAGAAAGGCCTTAGTGCAACTTAGAACCGAGAAGCGTTCGCGGAACTGATTCAGTTTCTCGATGGTAAAAGTCTTTCCCTCGTCATGAGAGATGCTGTAGATGATGGAAGAAAAGCATTGAATCGAAGATGTTAAGACCCATTATGCTGGTACGGGCAAGCCAAGAGTCATCGCATTGTATGCTGAACTGACGTCGCTAGTAAAGGCAAATGAATCCGTGACTGACTATGTTATAACAACAGAGACTGCTGCTCGGCAGTCCTTAGAAGCGCAGGAGAAACCGTGACTGGTGGTCTTCTTATAGCCATGGTATCGAAGCGTTTTCCAGATGATTACAAACCGTTTCTTGTTGTTATTACCCAAAGCGAGAAGCACCAAACATTCAGTAAGTTCATAGTCGCATTACAAGGTTTCCAAGACACAGAAGGAGCTAACACAGCCGCCGGAGATGACTCGATTATGAAGGCTAGGAATAACCACCCTAAGTCTAACCAAAATGCGAAGGAAACCAAGAATGGTATTACCCCTGTTACAAACGTGGCTAATCAGGTCATATCGAATGCTAGTGTAAGAGAAAAAAAAGCTAAGACTAGACACTTGTGTAGCTCTTGTCGTAGTAAGTCACACAGTGACAGAACGCGTCGTCGCATGGCGACAGAGTAGACATGTACCAGATTAATCAGGCCTGTGAAACTGCAGATGATTCACATGATGAAGTACTAGAATACTTGTCCCCATTTGAAACCAACACTCATAATTCAAGAAAACCTAACACATTGCTGGAAGAAGAAGGCACATCATTGCTGATGAATCCAAGTTAGCCAAGTTTGAAAACACATTCAAACCGGATAAACACTACATTGAACAAGCAAATGGATTACGATCAGACAATGTTGCGCTCAAGAGAGGAGGCGTGAAAATAACCAGCAAGGATTCAACTGGAACACACGTCAGGGCGACTCTAATGAACGTTTTTTACATTTTATCGTATCGATCCTCAAGATATCTTTTTTGTCCAAGCTGCAACCGAGAGGGGTGCTAGTGTTACTTTCTAGCCGGATTCTGCTGAACTGATTTAGAAGGACGTTACTAAATTTAACATTGAAAAACATGGTACATTGTATTATGTAAGCGCATATGATGATTTGATTGATTCTGATTCTGCCAGCTACCACATGTGGTCTGAAGGACTGGCAAGAAATTCTGGGATACTGTAATTATGAGGACATTCTGAAATTAGAACATGCAGTAGATCATATCTAGCTAAGTCAGAACAACACCAGTAGACCTAGCGATCGCGAGGTTTGTGTACTAGGGAAACTGACGCACAGTAGAAATAGGAAGCCTGATGAATGCCGACTGAATCATTGGAATAAATAAGTCTATGCTAACCTTGCTGGACCTGTTGATCCAGCCTCTAGAGAAGGTTATAGATATTATTTAGCATTCATTGACGATTTCTTAAGAGCAGTATTTGTATATGTTTTGAAGAATGAGAGTGACACCGTAGCTGCCACAGTGAGATTTCTAGCGGAGTCGGCCCCATTTGGTAAGGTCAAATGCGTACGGTCTGACAACGGCGGGTAATTTACATCCGGCACGAGTTCTAGTCTCTTCTCAGAAATAACCAGATAAGGCAGGATACTTCTGCGCCTTATTTCCCACACCAAAATGAAGCTGCTGAGCGCCACTGATGAACTCTGTTTGCGATGGGTAGATACAGAGCAGTTTAAGTAAAGAGTTTTGGACATATGCAGTCATCGCAGCTGCATACATGCAAAATACTGGTGCTCTAACAATCGTCTGTAGCAAACACCCTATTCTGCTTTGACAGGCTGCAAGCCTAACTTGTGGGGTTTTTGGCTCTGAGTGCTATGCTTACAGGCGGAAGAAGCAGAAATTAGACCAAAGGGATTTTCGTCAGGTATGACAATGGGATCCCTTCTTACTTAGTGTATTTCGCAGATATTGGCAAAGTATTGAAATCCAGGCAAAAGTTCCTTATTTGTAAAAAAAAAAAGTACCCGGATATTGCATCCAAAAGATAGCATGGCGTGAAAGTTTGTATCCTAGTGCTAGACAATCCGATTGTTTTCTTCCATCATGAACTCCGAGTCACTGAGTACTGCTACTCAGGAACAAAGTAAAATTAGATTTTACTGTCAGATTAGTAAAATATTGTCAATGGAACGTGGCTCGCGTGCGCTACTCGTTCTCAGCGAGCTATTCATGGCGGATCGCTTTCAGTGGAGCTACTGTGTAGTCATGCTTCCAAGGTCAGCACAATCAATAGTTTTGTTGTAGCTTAGCTCACAACATTATGGTTTTGTTGTCCTCAGCTTACTGTAACAGCTATTTGCATTGGCCGAAAGTATTAAGGCCTCATTCATAACTTGATAAGTACACGTGTAAAGCCAAGCCGCTGTATAGTACAGCTTAAACTACTGGCTAAGTAAGCAGACACTGTCTAGCTATAAAATCCCAAGCAAACTGTTCAAGGTTCAAATTGCAGTTCTGTTGTGTAGTGTAGTCACTATTTGCTGTCAATTTATCAAAAATTTTTTCCCTCCCACCCTCCCAGTTGGGGATGGGTTGTTTGCGTTCCTTGCTTTAATAAACTAGGGTCACTCCCGCGTGGTGCGCTGAAGTCTGCGCAGCGACTTCCCCCAAGCTTGTTCGCGTCTTTGCTTTTGTTTATCGCCTGCTAACCAATACTCTTGTCCGATCCAACACGTGCTGTCTGCCATTCAGCTCGTAGTGCTGGGGAGATAAGTGAGGTTGTTTTTGTCACGCAAACCGGAAGTCGCATTGACTAACCTACTGCAAGGCAGTGTTCCCCTCAATAACGCCATTTTGAGTCGTTATCTTGTTTGTTTAGTATTTTGCGCATTCCTTTAGTGCATATCGCTGTCGCGATACGTTCCTCGGGAACAGTGACATAAATATTTTAAAGAGGAATTCCCTCTTAAACAAGATAAGTTCTGCGTAGAAAACATTTTGTAGCTAGAATGAATTTTCGAAAGCAAAACTGGCAGTAGTTCAGCGATCAGTCATTTCAGTTCCAAGTCTTTTCACACTGTATTGTATCCTGCTTGTTTTAGTCACGTGTCCAGGGGTAAACAGAAAAAAACATGATAACATTAAATATGTAAACTTTCACAAACGCCCATATAATTATGTGTTCAAATCTTGATATCGAGGACTTGTGGTAGTTACAGGCAAAAGAACGGTTCATTTTGCGTTTAATAGCCTCATATTTCACAGTATTCTCTTTCAAGGATAAACTTCACTTTCTTCAGCTAAATAAGCCTCACTTACAGAGTTTCCAGCTCAGGATTGTTGTCAAATATCCCAGGAGGCAATTCTTGTAGCTCGTTACCTTCCAACCATCTATACAAAAATAAAATGAAATAAAATAAAATAAAATAAGGCCAAGGTAGCAGGAAGGTCCATAAACCTTTTTGGATTTGGAATATCTGAGGAAGGATGGGAGTGTCTGAAAGAGTTGTTGCATCTGGCACTTATCTAACCTGCTTTGCGTTTGCAAACAGTGCTGTTAGAGCTACTTTCCTTACAAAAACATACAAGTGACTGATGGAATGAGAAATACACCTTGGAGATAATGTTTTGTATATTTAACTGACCTAGTTCAGCAGCTTTTTTGTAAAGTTAATTGTCGCATTATCTCCTACTCGATATTAGAAGAACGTTAATTAAAAAGTGATAAACAACAGGCATAGGTGGTAAGCTGAGCCTTTCTTTTCATTCAAACTTTTTCTAATTAAGGACTATTTCATGTCATTTTTTCCGTTAAAGCCAAAGTTTTTCTTTGAATGTGGATGTCTATGGTTTGTCATTCGCCGCCACATTATTAGTACCGTAAAAAAAAACTTATGTTCAGTAACATAAAGATGCCGGCCCTGATCGCTACATTGGGTGAAAAAGGTTACGCATTGTTAAAAATGCATTATGCTTTTGATGTTTATATTTTCTTAATTTTGGAAAGTTAGGACTATTGAATTTGGTTTTGCATGCCTCGCCGGGAGACGAGAAATGTGTTTTCATTGTTAGAGCTAGTGAATTCTCGGGATCATAAATAACAAAACAACAAAATTAGAAGAAAGACATCGAATAATAAATACCAAAAAAGTAGTAGTTAATTAGAAAGACTTGTTTAGCTTTTATGATGCTGATTAGGTATCTTATTGATGGTACTGTCTCCGTCCCACTTGTGGTCATAAGGATTAATGTTCTGTAATTTACGAAAAGCCTCACTTACAGAGTCGTCAAGTCGGTATTGTTGTCAAACATTCCACACGACAAGTTCCTCAATTCGTTGTTAGACAAGAACCTGTCAAAAATATGTATTTCAGTCTGAGCAGGGAAAATATGTTGCTTTTTATTTATTATTTTTAGCTAAAGGAGAATTGCTAAGAACATCCACTTAACACATAAGTACCCGCCGTCAAAATACATAAGTTTGACTTATGAGCTTAACGGTTTTGAGTTATAATAAGCCATAATACCGATTGTTTCAAGCCTCTAATTATTCGCATTAAAAAAAAAATGCGAAATGCCAACCTCGTTTAACTCATTGTAGGAAAACCGCAAGCTTTTACACTTTCAATAAGATAAGAAAATCTTTGAACGTTTACTTACAGACCCCACAGGTCAGCTTTATCATCGAGGTATTCTGGAGGCACGTTCCCTTCACCATATTGCTCCTCTAACCGATCATGAAGCCATTCCCCAGGATGTAACCTAACAAGATATGATCGAAAGTCAATCAGTGCGGCTGTTGCTAATTATTATATTATTAGCAATTGTTCAGGGATCATTTTAAAGATAAAAAAATGTATTTTCCCTTACGGTCGTCCCAGGTCAGTGTTTTTACCAAAAACACCTGAAGGCAAGTCCTCTAGCTGGTTGTTATTCAAGTTCCTGTAGAGAAATAATCTTAAATTAAAATGCAGTTGTTTCCAAATGTAAATTTTCTGACGGATGTCACTCAGTTTTTCTTTTTAGATTAATTTTCTGCTTTTCTTTTCACAAACATCAGCAGATGAATAGAATTAATATTCTTCCTGGTGAAGGTTATTCGTAAGTAATGTGTTTTCTCAGTAAATACAGTCTCGTGATCTTTCATTATATTTATATTCTTCTTATTTCCTTAGCACTAAATTGGAGCAACAACGTTAACAGCCAGAATAGTATAAAATGCTAGTTTGTTTTCTAGTTATTGCATGATTAGTCATTTTACATTGACGCACCTCTTATTCAAAATAAATAAATAAAATACTCACAGGCTTCTCAGCCGGATATTGCGGTCAAAAATCCCCGAAGGCAAGGTCCTCAGTTCATTGTCACCCAAGTTTCTAAAGACAAACAAATTTTAATTTAAAAGCATTATAACCAACATACAACCGATTAATGCTATAAATACAAACAGATTGCTATATAACCGGCGATAACCTTTATTCGGCACGAAGACATACACGGATATTTGTCTGTGGTCATTTTATGTTCCGAGAAGGAAACAGCTTTCCAGAGTGAGGCTAGAAGAAACCTGTGAGGTTCAAGGTAAACAGATAATGTGCTAATTGTCTTTAAAATCTAATTATCATTAATGACAGCATTCGCAGGATCCTTACTGTCAGACAGGGTAGGTTGTTTGTCTTTTAGTGTTTTCCACCACAGTAACCACAAGCTCGTCTGTGTCAATCGGAATTACAAACTCCTACCATCTTGAAATTTTTAACGAAATTTTTCCATGAAATTGACGCAACTGGACTGATTTAAAAACTGTTGAATTATCTCTTGGGGAATTTTGCAAATATGTCATTTACAAAGTAACATACCCCTAAATTGTCTTCCAGTTTGCCATTTGTCATTCTCTTATGGGTTGTTATGTACCAGTCAAATGGAAGCTTCAACATCCCACCCGGGCAACGCCCCGGGCATTGGAATTTTTTTGAAAATTAGTGTTCAAATTACCTCCTCCCCGAGCCAAATAGCTGTTCAAATGCCCCACCCCGGGGAAATAAGCCATTCTTTTTTATACAGTTTTTAAGCGATATACAATATTATATGGAGATCAAAATTACTCAGTTCTAGAGTAAAAACATAATCAAGGGCGCCGCCAGCGTTTGCACGTGGTGACTCAAGTTTCACACGCACATGGATGAATTAAGGATGCCAGAGACGCCTTCAGTTCACGAACCAAAGTTTAAATTAACAGCAAATGATTCGCATCCAATGTAATAAGAACTGAGAAAGCACTATGAATATACCTGAAATACGAACACAACATGTCAAACATCGTAGACTAAACCCATATTATTTAAGCTTTCAAAATAAATTGTATCTTGTGCGCAGCGGCGCCGCATGAAGCCTCGACCCTTCCCTTAAACAGGAAGTTCCGAGATAAAAGGGGCCTGGCCAGGCCATTCTCACCTTCAGTTGTCAATCAACCATCAGAGCGTAGACAACTGACAAACATGTGCCTTTTTCATCGGCTTTTACCGATAAAATTGGCTTAGTTTTCAGATTAACCCTTGTTAGACAAATAAGAACTTGATGTCTCACATTGCTGTGGTGATATTATAAAATTTTGAGGCATATTTTTCAGTGGACGCTTGAGTCAACAACTTGCCACGACTGAACAGTGACTAAATTTGCATCTCACGCCCGCAAAGGTGTGAAATGAAGGAGGGGCTTTCCCTTTTAGAGCGGAATTTCTTGTTTAAAAATCAGACAAAATTGACATGTCGACCTCCGCCATAACTTGTGGGGGGGGGGGGGGGGGGCACTAACTTATCATGCCTCGTAACTTATCACGCACTTAGGCACGTCACATGACATCAAGGCTAGGGTTCAAATTCCCCACCCCTTATGCATGGGGATCAAATTTCCCATCCCCCGGGAAGGCAAAGGGGCCAAATGCCCGGGGTATGCCCGGGGGGGGGGACGTTGAAGCTTCGATTTGACGGGTACATCAGTGATAGTTCTAGCTACTCACATCACAGCCAGGTCTGCGTTATGATCGAAAATTCCTTCAGGCAACGACTTTAAATCGTTGTTATTCAACTTCCTACCAAACAAAACTCAGCATGAGACCTTTGCATTACTTCTCTGTAATAATAAGCTAAACTGTGGTAACAGATTCCTTCAGAATCCAGATCCATCCGACAGTTTTGAATAAACAAGAAAAAAGGCGAGTCCAAGAATAGTAATATTGCAGAACCAAGTTTTGGTTTATGCAAGATTTAATTAAGAAGATGCAATACTTCAACTCTATTCCAGAGTCATAATCATGTCGTGTCACAAGGATGTTACTGTAACAGTAATTATACCTAAGAAAATTAGCATATGGTACACAATGAATAAAGTTATTAGAACAAGTCTAATTCTCTGGAGGCTTCAAGGCCTTCATTAATTGTAGGCTTCAAGTTCTTTATGTAGAAAGCTTCTAGAAACCCAAGCTATGACCAATTGTCATTACGATCTATTATTTCACAGTTATTGTGGATTAACTGCCTGATAAATATGGTCATTACAATAGCACAGTGGTGGAATCAGACAAGCCGAAAATACTAATTCTTTAAATCTATCACAATTAAATAAGTGTCTGAACATAGATTATTCAGATCTGGTGGCATGTTCACGAAGCCAAAAAGCTAAGGAACGAGAACCTCTACATATGGTTACCTGGATATACCTGACAAGCAATACTATATGAAAGCAAAACGAATGAGTATTCTTAGAAAGCTACCTGTGTGATACTTAAACCAGATAAGGGACAGGGTGTTGTATTAATGAAGAAAGAAGATTACATCTCTTTACTTGAAAGTCTATTTGCCGAAACGTACAAGTTTAAACGTCTACAAAAGAAACCCACGATAACAGAAAAGAAACAGACGAGACCAGCGACCGCACAAATTGGACGAGCTCATGGCTTCCCCAAATGAAGACGTACAAACAGTACACCAATTTACCGAAGTTTCGCCTAATTATTGATACCACCAACACTCCTTATTCGTATATAGGTAAATTTCTTAGTTCTGATTTTCTTGCTCCTTTAACTCTTAATCAGTATTCAGTTGAAGATTCTTTTGAGGCATTTCAATGTATTAACAATATTCCTACTGAATATCGTATCTTTTCATGTATAATATCATTAAGACCGAATTAGAGGAACAGTTCGTTACTAAATTGATTTTTAATGGCACAATTAATACATCAGTCAATTCCAGCTGTGCCCAAACCCCCCCCCCTCCCCCAAGGCCGACCCCCGGGAATTAGAATATTTTGAAAATAAGTTGGAAAATGCCCCACAGCCGGGACAAAACGTTGTTCAAATGTCCCGGGGTAGGGGATCAAAAATGTTTTGTTTTCTTCCTTTCTCGACTTACTTGCGATAAAATCTAAGGTAATCCAGGCCAAATTTAGTCCCAGCTAGGTCTTGTTTCCCGTATTTAGTGCCAAATAGGTCATTCTGCAGCTCTAGCATTCCATTCGCGTCCTATCTAGAAGTATTCTAGAAGAAACTTGCTGAATTTTCCAATGAATTGGTCATTAGAAGAAGCGAAAATGTTATAAGGTAAAAAAGGGAGATGGTCAAATACGCCGGGGTAATTGGGTGGAAGGCTAATGCCTAACCCCCGGGATGGACAGTGTGGGAAAATGGCCCACTATTGCCCGGGGAGGGGGGGATGGGCACAGCTGGAATTGACTGGTGCATAAGTTCTATATACGGTATGTAGACGACACACTTATTTTGCTGAAGCGCTCTGACGTTAACCAAGTCCTTAACAAGCTTAATTAATTTGACAAGAACTTACTGTTCACTGTAGATACTTTTCTTGATCATAAAGTGCATTTTCTAGACCTTCTAATCAATAACAATCTGAACGACCTTTATTATCAGGAAACCCATACTGATCAGTATAGTTCTTTTTTTAGTTTCACACCTTGGCGTTTAAAGACCGCTTGGTAAAAGCTTTGTTTTTCAGAGCGGCCCAGATTTGTAGTAATTTTAAGCTTTTCCTGAACCAAGTCGAAAGGATCATCAAATTTTTATCTTGGAATGGATTCCCTAAGAGAGTTTGCAAGTCCATTCTCGATCGCCTTAACGCGAACAGAGAACGCCCACCTGAAAGTCGAGTCGGAGAAAACAATCAAGCTAAAACAATCTGGATAAAATTACTATAACTTGGTCGGAGAGGTGAAACCCTGATTAACAAATCTATCAAGAAATTGAATAGGTTATTTCGCGATAATGTTAAGTTTGTAAAAGTTTATTCTACTTCCAAGCTTTCTCATTATTGTTCCATTGTTTTTTATTTATTTATTTTATTTATTTTTTTTTTTGCTCGCGTAGCTTAAGTAGCAAATGAGGTTCTCTGACAAGTTCGAAAACATGTACCCGTAATATTTAGCCAGGGCATCGCCCGGTTCTAAAATTTAACGTCGGTCGGTCGGTGAGAATATTAATAATAATAATAATAATAATAATAATAATAATAATAATAATAATAATAATAAAAAAAATGATTTTAAAAAAATAATAATCTCTTTATTAAAATATTCCAAGTAAAACGTTATTTACAGGTTAAAAGTAGCTATATATAGCTATATAATAATAACTATATAATAATAATAATAATAATAATAATAATAATAATAATAATAAAATAGAAAAAATGATTTTAAAAAAATAGTAATCTCTTTATTAAAATATATATTCCAAGTAAAACGTTATTTACAGGTTAAAAGTAGTTATATATAGCTATATAATAATAACTATATAATAATAATAATAATAATAATAATAATAATAATTATTAATAATAATAATAATAATAATAATAATAATAATAATAATAATAATAATAATAATAGAAATAATAATAATAAAAGGAAACAGTAATGGTAGTCTGAAAGCAAACGATGTTATGAAAACGAACAAAAATTTGTCAGTTGTCAGTAAAACCGAAGGTGACAACACTCTGAAAAGGTAAAGCATTGTCATATGTTGAAGGAACTCCTCCGCTAAATGCTGATCTCTTTGAACTTATCGGGGGAAATTAAATTATGAATACCTTTTCATTAAATATTATGCTCACGTTTTCGCATTTGTCATGGCTTTGAAAGACAGTTCGGCGTGCATGTATAGTTACATATTTTTTAGCTTTCTTTCGGAGGAAAACTTAACGATCCCATCTAAGAATTGATAGTAAAAGGGTAAAAGGTTTTTGAATCCGGAACTAAGTAGCGAGGAGTGATACTTTTAGTATTTACGGCCCGTAAAATACGTTTTCAATTCCAAATTCAAATTAAATGCTAAATTGGGTGAGCTCAGCTTCTGGGAAACGTGATCATAAAGGTAATGACTTATTGCCATTTTTTTCTGAAACTCACCTACACCTGGGTCGACTGGCCGAACGACGGTAAACGGAGAATAAGCAAAGGGGATGGCTAATAACCACCGAATGTTAGCCTCATGGCGCAAAATGGGAGATCTACCTTGTCTGTAAAAAATGGTCTTAAATTTAAGCTTCCTTTTAAACGTCTTGCAACTGACACAGTAATGCAAAGGGCCAAAATTTATCTGGAATTTTGATTAAAGCATTGAAATGAAGTGAGAAACAGTAAGGTCAAGAATTGTCAGCAAACAACAGTATTTTCACTTCTAATGGTTATTTTTTCCATAATTTGTTCGTCGTGACCTCTTACTGAATCAGCTAGCGGGACTCGTAGGATGTATAAGTCACAAAACATTACCATTCGTGGTCACGTAAGCAGGTTTGAAGATCTGCCATAATGGATTTATTTTCTGTGTTCGATTCGTGGAGCAAATTTTGGCGCACTGGAGAAAGTGGTCAGATTGGTTTGGATTCTTGCCGCGTCCGATACGGTTGGGCCGTCGTTTACTGTCTATGCGGTTTTAAAAATTAGGTCGGTTGTTTCGTCGGAATAAAAAAAATGGAAAAGAACAAACAACAAACGAAACGAGAGGCGTTGCAGGGGGTGGGGCGGGGGTGAGGAGAGGGAAGAAATGGGTAGTAAGAAACCGGGAGACACAGTAACTAAACTTGAAGATCTTAAAATGGTTACTTTAGAACAACTGAAGAAGCCATTATGTATGCTTGCTATTGCCTATAGATGATCAATTTTAAAATAGCTCCTCCCTATATAAGCAAGCTTTTCCAGGAACACTCTGGTACCCAACCTCGTTCCCAGCACGTCATGTGATACACAAACAATACCATTGTTGGTCTAAAAGAAAAAGACGAAGTCCAAAAACTCGTGCCAATAGCAGATAGGTAGGATATCAATTGACAAGAGCCTGTCTCTATAGCTTTCCTCACATAGGAAGGGTAGATCTAAAATAAACTTTGAGGCGCGTCGCTGGACGCGTTCGATGCGTCTTATGAGGTCTATTGTTTGCGGAGACCACACTTGCGTGGCGTAGCCAAGAGCAGGACGTACGATGGCTAAGTAGAGTGTTCTGCGGGTGCTTGAGCTTAGAACGTCCATCGCACATCTACGTATGAACCCCAGTAACTTGTTTGCCTTAGCGCACTGTTCGAGCGTGTGCTTTTTCCACGTTAAGTCGGAACTAACGTAGACTCCGAGGTCTTTCTCGTGATTGGTGACCTCTAGCGGCTTGTTATTTATCTTGTACTGGAACTTAACAGGATTGAACTTTCATGTGATGTGCTGCTGCTAGCATTTTTTTTGGTTGAAAACCAAGCCTGAAGAGATAGACCAGGCCTCCAGTTTGTCTAGATCGTTTTGCAGGAGGATAGCGTCTTGGGTGGAGTCAACCCTCCGGCACAGCTTAGTGTCGTCAGCAAATGAGGCCACTTTCGAGCTAACCACAACATCAGGGAGGTATTTCACGTACAAAAGAAACAATATTGGGCCCAGAATGGAGCCCTGGGGGACTCCTGACCTGACATCCATCTCGGGGGAACTGGTACCGAGTAGGTTAACCCGTTGTCTCCGGCCTAGCAAGTAAGACCGTAACCATGATAATAGGTTTCCAGAGATGAGAAAGTTAGTCTGAAGCTTGCTCAGCAACAGAGTATGATCGACCTTGTATATGATGTCTGTTTGCTTGCCAGCGTCCTGTAGCGAGCCGATGTGATCATGTACTTCAAGAAGTTGGGTGGTACAAGGTTTACCTGAAGTGAAGCCATGTTGGGTGCAGCTGATAAGGCAGAATATGTGGTCACGTATTTTGCCCAGCACACAGCGTTCAAGAACCTTGGAGACTACTGAGAGGAGAGATTTTGGGCGATAGTTATCTACGCACTGTTTTTCTCCTTTTTGTAGACAGGGATGATATTCGCCAGTTTCCAGTCGTCCGGGAGCGTACCACGGAGACAGGTTAAACACCTGAGTTAGTGATAGGGCTATTTGCCGCGCTGTTTCCTTGAGGAGACGACAGGGGAAGCCGTCTGGATCGGTAGCCTTGTTGGGGTCAAGAGCTAGCAGAGCCTCCGATACGTCCTCCGTGGTGAGGCTGACGTCACACAGGGCGTGGTCCGATGGTTAAGTCTTCGTTGGTGTCGGGTCTGAGTGTTCCTTGGTACTAAACACGGACGTAAAGTACTCGTTGAACATAGATGCGATATCAGCAGGGCTTGAGGCCGTGCGAGTTGGTGTCGATACCCCTTTGCCGACGCCCATTGACATGGTATCAGGAAAATTAGACTCTTTACTACTGAGCTTAAATACCGACCAAAATCTCTTTGGGTTGTTACGGAGGTCGGAGTCCAGAGAATTAAATAGAGAATTAAATAGCTTTGGGCTATTACTTTTAATTTCGAACTCCAAAAAACGTGAATTATTGTAACTGAAGGAGAAGAGAACCTAAAGCGAGCCGTGAGAGTACCGCCACATTTGAAAGTTTTCGACATTACGATAACTCGTTCATTGCGTATGCGTGAAAGTTTACGACAGATCAAGCGAGTGGCATTTCCCCCACATTACGATAACTCGTTCATTGCACATGCGCGCATGAAAATCAGTCACCAGTTAATAAACAGACATGACATGACGGAGAAATTAGAATTAGACAAACACCTAAACCACCACTATTCCACACTCTTAGAAAAATTGGTAAGACGAGATCAGTCAATAGACCTTAATTATTTTAGGATGAGAAAGACGGAAACGGGAAAATATCGTCTCCTGAAATGTGCCTCAGCCTATTGCACGGACAGAAATCATAGCTCAAATATACAATGCATTTCGTTTATTTTCCTAAAGGGAACTAAGGTTGCGTTCGATTGACCGTATTCCGGAATAGGAATAAGCGGAATAGATGTTAAATTTCTCTTTTTAAGTAATTTGAGAGGACATTTCGGTACTTATTCGCTGACACATGATATATGAAGAGTCATTTCGTACTCTGGTAACTCCTAAAACCTCTTAAGAGGGATTTCTTGTCATTGTTGCTTGCATTCCTATATCGGAACAGGGTCAATCGAACGCACCCTAAAGTTTCACATGACACAACCCAGCTCCCATCCCGTCCTAGAAAATTCATTGAAGCTTGCAAATACAGCCGTACGGGCTTAACATGAATTAATCTATAGCCGAATGCCAATCGAGACAAATGTAAAGCCTTTTTTCAATGATTCTTTGCTGTTGTTGTGGGCTTAGAATATGTAGCAACACATAGTAAGTCCACGAGAACTTTAAAATGCAAAAATTTATAGTAGATTTTATCCATTTTGGCGGACGAATGGTGGTTGTTGATGAAGCCTCACGGTTGAGAACCCAAGATTTTACCTATCTACAATCACCTATCTACCTCCCTGATAGTTTCATTGCACGGGGATCCTACAGTCTTTTAATTTAATATCAATCCAATTTAAAACTAAGCGAATACTGCTATTTTTTATAGTATTTTAGAGTAGAATGCAATAGTATTAACTAGAGTGCCAAAACATCCAGTGCCTGATCACTGGTTATTTCTTACCAAACACATTTGCCAAAGAGATCACCCACACTTGCTAACGATACTTAATTACTGCGAGTAGGAAGAATATTTTGTTGGTAGCAATAATAAGAAAACACTAAAAGATGTTGAGGCAGTAAGGGCCCGGTTACATGGCGAGGTTTTAGTAATGATAAAACATTACATTAGTCAGTAAAACAGCAATGGACCAAGGTTGAGTGGCTTCTGGGAGTATCACGGCATCTTTTTTGCACTGATAACACTGGATGTCTTCCCTGATAAGAGCATCACTTTCCACTTTTTTTTTTCTTTTTTTAACATCTCTTTATTAAAATTTACCCAAAAATCTACTTTTTATTACAATTTAAGAAACTTCACACAGCTCCTCTGGTGGAGTTTTACATGATATGCCGGCATAACTTTAATTAATTATAATAGTGAGGCAGACGAATCTGGTATAACCCCATAACTAGTAGTGAGGAAAATGCCAGGCCTGGGGGTGGATAATTGTCTCCTCACTTAGCAGTGAAATTTTAAAATGGTGACTCCAGTTCTTCTTGCTGATGCAATCCTCTCCTGCTGTACCAGAGCGAATTTTATATATATATTTTTTCTTTACTAGAAAACTCGTTCCATGCTTACCAATATAGAAAATCATGCGAACATAATGGAGTATAATAGTGACGGCTTTCCAGCATAAAAGTGACATTTTGTTTGCACCAAACATATGCATAAAAGTAAAAAAAAACTATGAACATAATAATAATTTAAGCATTACTTAAGCATTTCATTCAATTTAATTTCATTTCATTTATCGCAAAAGTTGATCAGATTCCATGATGATTTACAGCTTTCCATATGAACAGAAATGAATGAGAGATGTTGAATCGCTTGTTATTGTCGTTTTACTGCATTACTGTACTGTTTCTGTATGAAATCCTCACTGAGTTGAAAAAAAAGTTACAGTACCAGAGAGCGAGGCTTTGAGCTCCATGAAACACTATGTTCACAGGTTTTACGTCCATTAATTTACAAAAAATGATCAATCTCAGACAAATGGTCCATAAGCGCATGTTTTCATGTTTCCCTTTTGTTCACCCCTGAATAAATTTGTCACGTATTTTCCAAGTTATGATGGAGTAGTATCAGGGATTCATAACGCTCCACATGTTGTGGGCGCAATGGCGCATTCAGTGTCATACCGTATTTTTTTGTTTAAACAGTTAATGTATGTGGTAAAAATTGAGCAACATTTCAAAACTATTAATACTTATTTCAGTTTGACTTTGCCAATTTCGTCCTTCGTCTCTACTAAACTATCTGATCTTTGATAAGATCACATTTCTGTCATAAAAAAACTCCCACTTACAGCTCGTACAAATATCTCTGGTGATCAAAAATTCCTGAAGTCAAATTCTCCAATTGATTGTTATCCAGGTGCCTGGAAAAAAAAGGAACACATCGTAGCGAAAACTATCAGTATATTGAATATAACTATTGTTAGCATAGTCATTATCTTTTATCATTATCATTTTCATTATAACTGTTATTAATCGATTAGATAATGATAGACATTTTTGCTCCTTTTTTGTTTCATCGTTCGTTTCTGGTAGCATTTACGTTTCGTTTGCTTTGGAAGGGTCTCACTCAGATCACAGCTTTTCCAGCTCTCTGTTGTTGTTGAACACTCCATTTGGCAAGGTTTCTAACTCGTTGTTGCCCAAGAACCTACAAACAAATAATAACGTGGCTGTCGATAAAACCAGAACATGGAATATTCCTGGTCACTCCGGAACATCTCCGGAACATGAAAAAAAAAACATTAATAAATAAATAAATTAAGATACAAAATAATAAATAAGCATATCAATAAATAAATAAATAAATAAATAGATAAAAATAAATGAAAAAATAGGTGTGTTTATATTTATATATTTAAATAAAATGAAGTTACATTGTATCCGGAAGAAATACATATAAGAAGAAGGACGGAGTAGGTGGGACGGTAGGATAAATTGGGTGTTGTAACTGACCACAATGAATGAAAGCGCAAGTACTTTTCCGGCCGTTTGCGTCACGTGTTTATCATCGCATAGTTTGTTTTGTTAGCACTTATCCACTGAATAGTGATTTATCCGGTGGATGGGGTTATCCACCCCTTGAACAACAGGGCCGTGAAGTTTACAAAGCTGTTCTCTCACTTATAACTATTTTTTATGTGAACAAAGTTTCCTATTTGTACTTAGCACTTATCCACTGAATAGTGATTTATCCGGTGGATGGGGTTATCCACCCCTTGAACAACAGGGCCGTGAAGTTTACAAAGCTGTTCTCTCACTTATAACTATTTTTTATGTGAACAAAGTTTCCTATTTGGCCTGCTTTGCTCTTAAGATAAAATCCATTCAAAAAAAAGCACGGAAGGCCAGAGAAGTGTTCGTGGCTTTCGTTCGAGAAACGGGTCCAAGCTCCCAAACTTTGGTTCCAAGCGAGCAACAAAGGAGTGTATTGGGTTTTTTTAGTGACTGGAGTTTTGTTTTAAGGGTTGTTTTTTGAGCTGTGCACCCGTTAAAGATATCTCCATGAGAACAAGATCAAGAAAAAGAGAGTATCCTGAAGAAGAGTGCTCAGAAGAAGATCACAAAACCCTTTCATTTGTAACAATGAAATTCATTTACTAACATTCCGTTTCATGAAACATTGTATTCAGTCAGAAGTACATGCGACCTATTTTGTACTGCTCGGCAGACGAGTCACCTATACCTTAGGTATGGAGCATCCGAAGCAGAAGTCATAGGTTCATGCTATGATAGATTCGTTTCCGACTGTCTTTCTGGGAATATATACAGGTGCGTAACACTGACTGAAAACATACATCTTACAATATGCTGGTTAGCAAAACTCCCTCAAAATTTAAAACAGTTAAATTACAAGCTGGTTTTACGATCACATTTCGACTCACCGTTCAAGAGAGCAAGAGCAAGCAGTGGTACTTTCACTAGATATCAGATAATCAAAGAAATTCTTGGTAGTTACATATAGACACCAGGGGCATATATTATAAGATCCTTTTTGGGGTTTGAAATTAGCACTCAGGGATTTTGGGGGGTCGAAATTTCTAGCGAACTTTTTTCGGATGGAAAGATTATGTATGAAACATTTTTGTGGAGAAAATATATTTTATTGGGTTACATTCTGGGCCTCTAAACTATTTTGAGTCCAGATTACCAAATAGTATTTTTAGGACGTAAAAAAGGACCTCGCACAAACAATCCCCAACCCCCCCCCCCCCCCCCCCTTACGTGCCAGCTACTTTTTCGCTCTTTATTTCGTTGAAAAGATGCAATTTTCGACTCTAGAAATCACTTTTTTCGTTTTTCTTTTTACGTACTTACGATAAGATCATCTTTTTGTACTGGTAGTGCAAATCGACAACCTAATTTCGTAGGGGGCAGTTGGCAAGAATATTGGTGAAAAGTGGTCGGATAAATATTCCGCTGTACTTGTGCGATTCGTACAAATCGGCAACCTTTCAATAGCACCTTTTAAATGTGTTGCCTTAAAAAAAATTGTTTGTTAACAATCTTTAATTAACATAATTGCCTGTAGCAGGCTAATCCGGTAATGGGCGTTCAGAACACGGATGCTCATACAATTGACAGCGAAGGTGAAAATAAAGTAAAATGAAAACAAAATTAACTTGATAACGATCAAACTATCCACGCGCGCGGCATACAAAATCGAGTCCCCAAAATCTGACACATTTCAAGGATAGCGAGTTAATTAACTTGTTAACGAACGAACTACTAATACATGCGTTCATCTAATAATGAACAAATCATCATATTATAAAAACTTGAATGAAACACTGTAACAGAGTTAGCATATACGGAGGGAGACAAAGCATTCTAAACTGGGACAGAAGACCTATGCGCGTTAATTAACGTTAGACGAAAAACGTTGAAAGTGGAATGGATGCTGCGTACTAGCTTACGTGTCTCCAGGTCTTGCCACGCCAAGTTTGATATCATTGTATAAACACTACTGATTCGACGATAGTCGTTACAAACAAAGCGTGTCGCGGGACGCTGTACGGATTCCAAACAGTTAGTATCTTTCTTTGTGTATGGAGACCAGGCGACGGAACTGTATTCACACACTGGACGGACCAGGGTCAAATAGGCCCGTCCTTTGACAACATGACTACAGAGATCCTTCTACGTGTCTCCAGGTCTTGCCACGCCAAGTTTGATATCATGGCATAAACACTACTGATTCGACGATAGTCGTTACAAACAAAGTGTGTTGCGCAACGCTGGACGGATTCCAAACAGTTGATATCTGTCTTTGGGTATGGAGACCAGGCGACGGAACCGTATTCACACACTGGACGGACCAGGGTCAAATAGGCCCGTCCTTTGACAACAGGACTACAGGACACCATATTCCTTTGAAGTACGCCTAAAATCTCATTCGCTTTCTTTTTAAGGTCCAGTTGAGTGACCTGGTAATGTAGACCCCTAAAATATTTCTGGAATGTGACTCCCTCCAAAGGAGTGTTACTCGGCGTGTACGAGTATGATGATGGCTGGCGCTTAAGGGTGATGGACATGATGTAGCAGTTAATAGGGGGAAAGTTCATTTGTCACATATCCTCCCATTCCACAAACTGCAACAGGTTCTGTTGAAGCGTATCGTGGTCAGCCGAGGACTCAATATGGCGCGGTAGAGCACACTGTCATCCGCAAATAACTTAACACTCGATGACACTACCGAGGCTAGATCGTTAATAAAGAGAAGGAACAAGATCGGCCCCAGAACAGTGCCCTGGAGGACACCAGATAGTACAGCCAGTGACCACTTGATGATGAACCATTCCTCATTACACGTTGTCCTTTACCAGTGAGAAAATTCCGAAGCCAGTTATTAAACTTCCCAAAAATGCCGTAAAATTTGGCCTTAAGGAGAGACCTTTCGTGAGGCACAGTGCTAAAGGCCTTTGCCAAGTCAAGAAAGAATACCTGATCATGTATGTTAAGAATACTCGCCCACTCATGAATGACCGTAATTAATTGGGTCTCACACGAAAGTCCTTATTGGAAGCCATGCCTGGTGCTAAGAGATGACTGAATTTCCACTAAGATAGCTACAAATTTGCTTGCAAATAATGAGTTCCATGGTCTTTGCGATAACAGGCCTATAATTCTTAGGGTTAGCGGAATGATTGTTTTTGAAGATGGCAGTGATGTTTGCATCCTTCCAGGTAGAGGGTATAGCGCCGTCAGCAAATGATTGCTGGAAGAGTAAAACAAGGATAGAGGCCAACTCGAATATAGACTTCAGAGAAACACGGGCAGGAATTTGATCAGGCCCGCAGGCTTTGTGGTCTATTGTAGTCAATAGTCGGTTGTTAAGAAACAACAGTTATGATGAATCATAACTCCAAGGACAGCCTCGTGAATTTGCCCTCAGAATGATTTACCTGTTATCTGTTTTATTGTACCTCAGACACCAGCCAAACAAAAACTGTCAATTTCTTTTGGTGAGTGAAATGTTACGCTCAGTTGCGTCCATGTCAATTTAGATACCAAACTTCTCACGACGAAAATCAATTGTTCTCTGTTCTTAACTTTACGCCGCATGCTTAGCGGGCGTAAAGAGTTTTTTTTAATTAATTATTAATTAATTTATTTTTGTTGCAATACTAAATAACTACTTAAAATACTAACAATACTTGCACTAGTGACAGTGCTTACTACGCGTACAATACTTACAATGCTTACAATGCTTACAATGCTTACACTAAACAATACTTACAATACCTACATTACTACATTACAATACTGACAATATTCTAGCGGGGGGGGAAGAGTTATGTTTTTCGTTCTTCTTTAAAATGCCTATGTAGCTTGAGGTTGGTTTTCGAGCAAGAAAGGCCTAATCTTGTATCGGTATTGGTTTCTTCGATCGTCGCGATGTCAATTTAGCCCCATACCACTGAAGATGGTAACTTGCATATATTTTGACTTCGCTTTAATTAAGCATTTTGGCTTCGCATTTAATCGCCGAAAATGTCGCCCAATAGTGTCGTTTTACGGTCATTCTTGTCGCCATTGTTAAACTTAATTGATTAGCCCCGGTTGTCTTTCTGATTCAGACAAAATATGAACTAAGCAGTGGTTGTCTTTAGAGGCAACAAATTGTTCTCGTTAATTTCAAAGAGTTTATGGTGGTCTTCTTTTCCTTCCACTTTGTCGAGTAACGACACAAGGAATATTAGTTACCATTATTAATACAGTATAATTTATTCCTTATATGCCCATTAGCTAGTAGAGTTGGTTATGTAGGCCTCTTTAAAAGCGTTGAAACTGAGGAAACAAGAATCTTGGATATGTAAATCAGGTCCCTTTCCTGAAAATACTATAGTACGCTTTTATACTCTTCTTTCTCAGTGGTTGAATAGTGAAAACGCACTTTTCGCAAAAGGTCTTGTTCCCAAAAATTGAAAGCTTTGTTTATTAATTAGAAATTCTTGTAAAGAAAATGAGTGCAAAAAGGTGATGAGCAATATCACCTAACGAACCCGATCTTTCTCAGTCGGATAAAAATTTATTTTAGGTATCCTTGCTAAAAATCATTATCAGCATAACCTACAGGCTTTAGGTAAACACATAATTCATTCTGGATCAAGTAATCCCTCCTTTTGCAGTTTCTGTACAAACTTGTCACGTAACTTTCTGTTGAAATTTTTTCCCAGCCCAGAAAGTAAGTTGCCGTCAAGGAAATTCAAAAAGGCAAATAAGCTGGACTGGGTTTTAGCACTAGAACTTCATGTAGTCGGAAACTGAGTGAAGTACACTTCAAATGTCCCCTAAATATGTTGATTTTAGTGTGAAGCATCTACCTACACCCCTCCCCTCTCCCCTCGCCCCAAACCCCTGAAAAAGGAATGAAGTAAAAAAACAAATATTCAAGTTAAGAAGAAAAAAAAATGGGAAAAAAAGAAGGGTTTAACACATGTGAATAACTACCCTGTACTCTCGTAACTGCTAGTAGACTGGAACCGACAACTAATCAGCAGCCCTAGTGACGCTGCTTTATGTACTAGGGTCATGCCGTACTTTTCAACGTGAGATTGTCAGACAACAATTCAACTGCTTTGGTTCAGCGTTGGCTAAAGGTTCATTTTATTCAGCACATTGGCTGTGTTCAGTCAGTTTACACAGGGATGGCGCAGTGGTGAGAGCACTCGCCTCCCACCAATGTGGCCCGGGTTCGATTCCCGGTCTCGGCGTCATATCTGGGTTGAGTTTGTTGTTGGTTCTCGTCCCCGCTCCGAGGGTTTTTCTCCGGGTACTCCGGTTTTCCTCCCTCCACAAAAACCAACATTTCCAAATTCCAATTCGACCTGGAGACACTGGAGAGAAGAGCCACCGCGTGGATTCCACTGAAATTCCTATTTATTTTTATTTATTATATTTTATTAGTTTACGCTCGCGGCTCACACATCGCTTCAAATTTTATTTACGTAAGTAAAGCCAGCTAAATTTACGTCTGTACGCACGTAAAATTTACGCGACAGTTTAATGAATGGTGAAACGATTCTGAAAAATGCTACTGTCAGTGTGGATTTCCACTGTCGCGTAAATTTTACGCGCGTACAGACGTAAATTTAGCTGGCTTTACGTACGTAAACAAAATAAGAAGCGACGTATACACGGCTTACGTAAACGTAAAAAGTTGAGCGTTGTTCAACTTTTTACATTCACGCACGCGGCTCACACATTGCTTCTAATTTAGCCGTACATGAGACCGGTACGAACTCGGTCCGGTACAGCTTCAGAGATAATTGTTTCTGTTTACATGAAGGCGATCTGAAAAATCATCTCATGCATGCCGGTGACACTCATTCCAGTTGCTGAACCAACACGAATGACTCGGACCGGTCTAAAGTCGGACCGCGGAACCGTCTAAACACGAACTGATTTGAGACCGGTCTGAGATCATTGTTTTGAGCTTGTTGGATCATTCTGAGATGGCGGGTAACTGAAAAAATTCCAAAGAAAATCAAACCCGTTTGATTTTTAAAGATGGGATGGATTTGTCGGTTTAAAACACTGGAAACATCAAAGATAGAATATGGAAGCATCAAAAGTAGAGGCTTTAGCTTTGAAGTAGGTCTTGTCAAATTGTATTCAGAATTTTCGAAAGACAATGTCAGAGAAATAATATTCTCTCTTTTTTTTCTCGCTTTCAGCTTTATTCTTTCTTATTAGCAGTGCTGAATTTGACACCAAAAAGGCACAATGAAACAGACCACAAATGAAAAATAGAAACTTCCTGTATGTTTCATGTAAACATTCGTGCCGATCTGAAGTCTCTTACAGGTCTCACGGTAATCGCCGTCATACTTTCAGACCGGACTCATGTGAGCTTAACCGTACCGGTCTCGTGTAATCAGGGCCTGAGACTAAAGTGGGCTAAAGAGTGTAGGGCGTACGGCAGACACAACGCCCGTTCCAAAGGTTTGCAAAGAAGAGCCACCTTTCTGCGTAAAGTCTCGCAAAACATCGTCAATTGGGTTCTTCAAATTGTCTACAGACGGTTCAACGGTTTTTGATCAACAAGTATTTTGACTGCTATTTAGCAAATGTTGAACAGTGAATCATGTCGTGTTAAATGCTAACGTTGAAACAGGTTATTCAACAGTTTGAACAGAAATTGAGCAGGGTAATTCTATTTTGTTCAACAACGGCAACATTCAACGTGAGGAACGGCAAAAGAAAACAAGCAATTTATGACGATGAATAAAAAGTCTTAACATTGTTCACCACTTGTTAACCAAGAAATGGTTTAACGCTGTTAAACCTAGCTTGCGTGACAGTCCTTTCCTTTCCAAGCGAGTGCAATAAACGAACTAAAGCTTCTGAGGAGAAGGAGCAGAAAAACACGGAGGAGCGAGGGAGGTGAGAGCGAAAAATCAGCCTAGGAAAAAAACGGGAAGAAAGGAACTCAGAACTTGATCGGTCTCTTGACGCTCGTTCGTAGGCCTTGTGAACTTATTTAACGCTGTCAAATTTATTTCTCATCGCCTTTCAACCATGATAAAAGTATATGCAAAGCCGTTTGTATCTTTGACTTCGCTTTCGAAGCGTTTGAAAGGTTTAGTCTGAATGTTCCTCACATTTGACCTCACCTCTGATAGATGTTAAAAGTGTGGTAAATCCATCACAACTTTAAACATTTTTTGAAGTACTTCTCAGGTGAGCGGAATCAAGGATAGAATCATATTCGACCTCACCCTTGAGAAGGATCAATTGAATAACAACCCATGCTACGTCTCCACTTAAAAGCGTTAATAAGAACCCATTTTAAATTACTGTTCCGTGGTGTGGCATTTCTAGAGCAAACATTGCTCTAACAAATTGCACTCGTTTCATTTTTATAATAACGTTGAGGCCGAGATACAGTAAACTCAAACTTAAGAACATACTATAAGACCATTTCCCAGGCTGAGAGTCAGTACTAGTTAAGAACAATGTGGGAGCAGGGATGGCACAGTGGTGAGAGCACTTGCCTCCCACCATTGTGGCCCGGATTCGATTCCCGGACTCGACGTCATATGTGGGTTGAGTTTGTTGTTGGTTCTCGTCCTGCTCCGAGAGGTTTTTCTCCGGGTTCTCCGGTTTTCCTCCTGCAAAAACCAACATTTCCAAATTCCAATTCGATCTGGAATCTAAGGACCACAGGTTTGTCAGTCATCAGACTGTTAAGTGTCATCCTCGTTGAACAAAGTTGATTTATTTTATTTATTTAACTTTTTTTTTGAACAAATGATTTTTAAAATGAACAGTAAAAATACGGATAAAATAACACAAGTAAAACTTCATTTTACACAGTCCAATTAACCCAAATGATAGGTGTCTTGGTTCCGGGTAGCCTCCCACGCAGGCGTTTCTAGGGGTGTCGTATTACCTCCAATACGAGACGAGTCCCCTAAAAACGCCTGCGTGGGAGGCTAGGTCCCGTGGTCTTCGACACGTCCCCACAGATTTATTTTAATACTATAATAGGCAACTTAAGAACATCGTAAGAACTTTTCAAGGTCAAATTACCAAAAACATATCGATAATAATAATAAAATAAATAAGAACGTTCTGCCTCAACTCCTAAATTAGGCGTTATTATATAAAAACAGAGTGCAGACTCGGTGAATAAGCCGTATATCACGGTCTTATACTAACTGTTTTCAGTTAATTTTCTTCAGTTTAACAAATACCCGGAATACTTGAAAGATATGTTTAGTTTGCGCTCCAGTAAGATATTTTATCTCTTCCTAAAGTAGCTATTCAGCAGCTAAATGCTGGAACGCACTTCCTGTCACTTAGGCTTGTTCCAAACGTCGTGCTACGGCCGTGCCGAACTTAAATCAATTTGACACGGCAGTGGTTTCAAACGTCGAATTTAATTTAGTCGCGCCAAATTCTAAAATACAGAAATGCGTAAAACGAGCAAATTAACATAAAATACATTAAAATAATTTATGAATTTAGTTCGGCAAATCAATAATACGCCCGGTTTGAAACCAAGTAGCGCTACTGGCGTGCGGCACGACAGGGCCTACCGTGGTAAATAGTTGTGCCGAACTTAATCCTGCCTACCGAACTAATTGGTTTCAAACGTCGCGCTACTGCCGTGTTCAAGTCAAATTAAATTCTTGAATTTAGTTGGGCACGACAGTAGCGCGACGTTTGGAACAGGCCTAACAGAACCCCCTCAAATTCCAATAACTGATTCTGTCCTATAATATACTGTATAAACATTATCTCGAAAGATTTGTGACTCTTTGTCGTAAGAAATCTTGATAATGTTAATATTAAAGGACCTTTTAAACGGTTTCAACATTTTCTTTAACATGCGTTCAATACTGTTGTTTAACCAAATGTCGGGAGCGTTTGAAGCGGGTCGTTCAACATTGTTGAAAACGTAAAAAACATTGAAAGCTTGTTGAAAATGTTTCGGATATAGAGAACCGGGAGGAAACTGAAATTCTATCCCTGAGCAAGTGTAAACTACAAGTTTTTAGGCATATTTTCAAGATACAAAGAGGAAAGGTAATTTATTATAACGGGTCTTTCGTTGGCTCTTTTTCCAACACGGTTCAATGTAAAATCAGGCGTCTTACTCAGCGATTTTGCAACAATCTTGACATTACACGTTTGTTGGTTTTACCTCCTTATAAATTAAGGAATTTGTTCAGTGCGAAAGAGAGTACACCCAAGTTACTGCGATCTCATGTTGGTTGCTGTGTCAAGCTGTGGTGCCTGTTATGTCGTCGAGACTAACCGGCATCTCGCTACACGAATCCAAGAGAACCTTTCCACTGACAAGAATTCCCACATTTTACAGCACCTTGAAAGCTAGGAAAATTTTATGTTCTGAAGATTGTATTTCCATCTTGGAAACCGCCTCCCTCAAAATCAACGACGCCTTACATATTCATTGGGACCACACCAAACAGGCAAAGTTTTCATGTAAATCTTTCAATAACCACATGTATTTAGTTTTGTTTGTCTACTCGGTATGGATTTTTTGTTCCGTTCCTTATTATCGTCACGCCGTAATTAGCTATATATTTACTTTTCTAATCAAGCTGTGACTAGTTGTATGCTCTGCATGTATATTTATCGTCACGTTGTAATTAACTATATTGTATACCCATTTTTTGTATACCACACCCACTAACGGGTTCTGTACTGAGAGAAGGATGAAGTTTCATCCGAAAAATGCTTACTATAAAAAATGGTAACCTTCATAAAAGTTATTTCCTTCTTGCTCGCTGCACGGAATTTATGTTTTACTGATTTAGAGGTTGGACCCTTTTTAATCACATTATGTCAAAACGTATGCATATAAGCCAAGTAAAATTAGCTTGGGCTTGAATTATGCCTTCTCCGCTGCTTTGCTAGTACAGTCTTTTATCTGGAAAAGAAAAGAGTTTATGCTGGTTAGGTATAGCAATACTATACAGCCCTCTCAAAATGTTGTGCTGTGGGGTCTTGAGTAAAGTTAATGTGAAACTGAAGTGAGAAATCGTCATCTGTGGGGCGTCTGAAAAATGTTGGCTGCCAATACAATTTGAGAGTGCTAGTTATGAGGTTGTTAATACCAAGATACTTAGACAAGAGAAAATGAAGCAAAACTGACTGACAATGTGATATTGTAATTCAAAACTAAATGAGCATGACTGGTTAATATAACTGGATTGTAATCATTCAATGAAAATGAAAGGTACATGTTTTGTTGCTTATTCTGACCCTACTGCAACTGTCCTTGTGTATCTGTCTTGGTCGCATATTGTGAAAATACAGTAAAACCTCTACGAAGAACCCCCTCTAATAAGCCCCTTATTTGTACATGTAGGTAAAATTAAAGAAGCACTTCAAAATAAGGTGTACCAATTTTCAAAAAAAGCCCCCTCCCCCCCCCCCCCAACACACACACACACACCCTGTTTTTGAGTCCTGAAAATAAATACCCCCCCCCCCCCTCCTGGGTGGGGCCTAATAGAGCTGTTACTGTTGTGGATGTACATGTAGCTCCAGAGTAGTGATAAATGCAGTCCAAATTTGATTATCTAGATTATTCAATTCTATTGGCTCCCAATTTTGTCATGAATGTTACAGTAGGTTGCCACAATCATAGACCATAGTCTTAATTTTGAAAAACTACTGTTAAGGACGATGTCTACTTTTGTTACTGCACATAATTATGTTCTGCGCATCTTGAGATACTGAACTTAGCAAGTACTCTTGATAATTATCCAAAAATAAATTTGGTTGGTAACCATGCATTTTTCAGAGATAATAAAGCTTCAATTTTGAAAAAAATCCACACATTGCTTCATGTATTTTACTGTTTTTTAGAATAATTGTTGCTTACCGGTAATATCTCTGACAAATGCGTGGTTGCCAACCAAATATTCTTTTTTGATTTCAGTAGCCCTTGCTGAGAATAGAGATCTGCTTTCTCGAATACAGTCATAAACCACACAAAAATACTTCAGTATTAGTAGGCACCCTCCTTAAACATCGAAAGCTGAAATTAAAAGGCACTTGTTAAAGGCTGGCCGTCAGAAATATTGACCCAGTTGAAGTAATGCACCTCAAAGAATGACGGACGTACTCTGCTACATGTACATGTACGTTCTATTTTATTCTTTCAAACAAACTAACTTGCTTCAACATTTTAGCCATTCAGCTGTATCATGTAATAAATAAACACTTGTGGAGACGTTTGTAGCAAGATCAACTCTTTCCGAACATTTTTTCATAGATTATTTTGTGTAGGTTTCCACCAAAAAGGTGATTCAATGTTGCTTACATAATCTTTCTTTCACTTGTTCGACCCTTAATGTTACATATTTAGGTCTCCTTTAATATTCTCAAACTCATTAATAATTCATCAAGAGAAAACAAAGAAAATCACTACGGTGACCGTGGTTTGGACATGTGATTTCAATTACCATAAAATTTTGCCAACTTTGGCCTTGAATTTCTCCAAGAATTATTGATCATTTGAGAAGCCATATCAAACACTCGAAAGTGTGTTTCATCAAATATCCAAACACGTCGAAGTCGTTTAAAAAAAAACTCGGCTACGCCTCGTTTATTCAACCTACTTCTCATTGTTTGGTTATCTGATGAAACACACCTTCTCGTGTTTGATATATTACTTCAAACACTCAATTACATGTATCCCTGGCCTGAACTATTCCTCCAAGACCAGATGAGTTTGGACAATCCAGGTTCAACTATAATAAAAACTGTAAAACAAAGATTTTCTTACAAAATATTAATAACAAAATATAAATAAGGAAATATAATAACAAAAACAAAAAAACATAACAACATGTAATAACAACAACAGTAGTAACCTGTAGTTACAATTTAAAACACTTGGAGTTCTTCTTAAACAAGGGCACCTTTCATTAGTGAAAGAAAATAATTATGAGTTTCTCCTGGTAATAAAGGGCATGACTAGCAAAGCAACAAAAATTAAATATTTTGTGCATTCTTAGACCTCTGTTACTGAATCTCAGTTTGATGCTGATGCCAACCATCAACCTTAAGTGATAAGTAATAATAACTTTTACACTTGTTTTCAGAAAAAAAATTACTCTGTGATGTTGAGATTCATCTTGAAAATACAGTATGTGCAATATGGGTACCATTATGAATCTGCCAATTATTTACCTTGCAATCCACCCAACCAACTTTACATGGAAAAAGCGCAGACTGTTTAGCTTGTAATTACTTTAGAGAAGAAACCGGAAGATCTCTTACCTCCTTGGATGCAATTTTTTTGTTGTAGCAATGTCACTGAATTCTAAAAATATATTTGACCTTGGCACTTAAGAGTTATTGTCTGAGAAAACCAGGCAGGTGGTCAAAGATCGGGGTCGGCCAAATCATTCCATACTAACATCATAGATAGGTTAGGTGGACTTATGGATAAATATACTAAAGTTTGCTCTTCAAGTGTTTTGGTATAGGAGATATGAGATCCACTCTGCATCACCCCCTAAGGTCCTAGTTTTTCTGGTAAATTTGACCCAAATTTGACAGCCAGCAAAAACTGTACAATCTAGCGAATGAAGTTCATATTTTGTACCTGATATGATGGGCATTGAACTTCTTGTAAAAAGCCAGAGATATGCGAAATAAGCAAAAGTCACTTTACAACATTTAGTTTTGGAATAAGCTTACCTATATTTCGTATCTGCAAATGAGCAAGAAATTAGCCATTTTCGACTTCACGCAGAACACACAACTAAAACTTCAGCAAAAACTGGATGCCAAAACCAAACACTCTTACCTTCCATCTATCAAAATCAGCAATAATCTTTTTGGGCCATTCAAACAGCAAGATGCTACATCACCTCCATTTCTCTTACTTCTCGATGTCATATACAGCACGACACGACGCAATCAATGTGCTGTTTAAGCCGCTCCTGGATTTCGCATTGGGTTTGTCTTAAGTTAAAAATATTCAGTTGATCAAATTAGTTCCACAAAAAAGTCAAATCCCCTCTCTTGCGAATTTAACGGAAAGAAAATTAAGAAAACGCGAAAATAAACAAAACGACGCCATGTTGAATTGGTTCACTCGGGATAGACTGGGAACTAGTTGATTGGTTGTAAGGGAGCCAGGCTGGCCATGGATGATTGTTCCACGCTGTTTTTCATAAGTAAGCTTTTTGATTTAAGGAAGGCTGGCCGTAAGTGGCAAGGAATAACAAACTATTGGGAAATGAAGATACCAATGAGAGTTACAACCATTTTCCTTGCTTATTAAATGGCCTACATGTTGTTATGCTTGCTGGGCAGGGAAAATCGGTTTGAAATTTAATCTGCATTTTGTGGGCTTTGATTAGGCGAAGTTTCTGGGTCAAGCTGTCTTGTACTGTCAAAGACGGGATTACAACAAATCAAATAAGAGCCAAAAACACAAGAGTAATTTAGAGAAACAATACCGTAGCCCAGTTGGAAGTCTTGTTTGTAGATTCACTTGCAGAAACTCTATTTTGTTTCAATACAAAGGGAAAAAATCCGAAAAAATAACGTCATATTCTTTTATATCGTAAGAGACTATACACATACGAAAGTATTTTATGACAATTTTGTTATTACCATATTTACATTTATTACGTGACATATGGTCTTCGCTCCAGTCTTTTGCGACAGTATTTACATTGCTCTCAGAAAAGTAATGTACAACGCAAAATGAGCTGCTTATTTTCAACAGTTGCCAGTGTATGCGGTCCAACACCATACGCGCCAAATGAGCTTTATGTTATTCCTCTAAAACCATGCAGAAAGGATTTAACAGATTATCTAACTAATCTGGGTGTCAGTCGATCGAAGTCGAGGCTTAGGGACACGGATTAACGAGGCTGATGTTATTCTCAATCGCGCCGGATTGTATTCTCTATCAGAGGAAGACAGCGAAATGTCCAAAGCACAAATACGAATTAACAACACATTACCAGAAGTTAAAATCCAGTTGTTCTCACCCATCTCACAGAGGTGAAGCAAAAAAAAATTAAAAAATCCTCGTCGGGTAAACAAACAGGTGTCGGAAGAAATATACCAGGAGTTTCAAGTTTCAGTTCCAATAGGATCCGGTATGTACAATAAACCAATATTTAAATTATTTTCTCGCAATTCACCTTTTTTTGGTAATTAATTTACTCTTTGTATGTTACCTTAAGATATTTTCACCTAACGTGTAGTTTCTTATCAGTTTGGAAATCTCTGCTTATTTATCAAATGCGTTGTTTTGTTACAGTGTAACAAACATCTCATTTAATTGAAATCAACATTACAAATATTGTTTCAGCCCTGTGTATTATAAACACTTGTCGAAAAGGCCATTCAAGCAGATTTAAAGTGGAGGATGCTACCTCAAAATTTGAGGACAAGCTTAAGGTGAATGTTTTGAATTAATAGTAAGATTACTGTTCCCTTGGACCGATATATAACTTCTTTATTTATTCGACCCGGAGACAATTTTGTGATGATCCCAGTAGAGTTTAAGAGTTAGGCGCTGCAGATTCTACGTTTAACTTGATGTTATTTGTTTATTCTCTGATTAGCGTTCTTGACGGTCCGGCAGCTCCTCCTTCCCGTCTCCTATCATATTTATCAAGGTATCAAAGCGCAGATAATACAGTCAAAACTAATTTTTTGTCAATTTGTTGTGTAAGTTTTCAACAGCAGCTTTTATAACCAAAAAGCGCATAGTCCTAAGGGCCTTCTGGTGTACATAACAAGCCGGAATGATAAGTCCAACGCTTTTATTAAAAGCAAATGACGTATTCACTGAGGGCTCCTAGGTAAATATTTCGCTTCACGACATGTGTTCATTGACAGACCAACGGAACTAGCAAAGTTCAAAATAAGTAAACAAAAGATCGGAAGCAAAAACAAACATACCTTGGAAAAGGCAGTTATCTATAGGAAAAAGGAAATTCCAACCCAAAGGGGATCTGCAAGGAAAATTCTTTTTTCTAAATATCAAGCGCAGATTTTCCGTCAGTTATCTTTAGTTTTACACAGTTTATTTTAAAGGTAGAACAATTCCATGACACTGTTTCTACTTATTTCACACATCCAATCTGATTGCTTTGCGGTAAAGGTAGAGATCATATTTCAGCTTTCCTCAGTAATTCAGAGGGGAGCGTGTCGAGTAGAGAGATTAACCTAGGAGGGTCAATTTGTTGAGTAATAACTGTGATCAGTTTGCTTATACATTGTACAGAGATTTGTTTTACTAGTGTTATGTAGTACACGTGTCAAATAACGGTACTTCTTTCGAAGTTACTAAACGGAAACTTTCTTATAAAGGCATTGCAATTTTTGTTATTAAATTCAACAATTCCAGTTGTTCATGCTTTAGCGTGCTTTATCTAGTTGTGAAGAACGCAGGAGTTGGACATCTCTGATTTCTTGACGGTGGAAATGTACATCCAAAGGCGCGCGCTCAAAAAAATTCCAATAAAGTTATTTTTTCACGCTATTGCGCGGTTCTGCTGGTTCTAGTTTGAGCATGATTCGTTCATGTCATTATTTGTTCAGATCTTGAGCTGTTTATCGCGACAAACAGACGTTTCTAGCAACAATGCGCCGGCGATAGGTCCTTCCCTGTCCCCTCCCTACCTAAAGTAAAAATAAGTAGGTCCCAGTCCCTTGAGAGCAATCCAACTCAAGATGGCGTCGTTCTGTTTAGTTCGTATTTCTTTTAAAATTTTCCTCCTGTTAAATTTGCCAGAGAGGGGTTCTGATTTTTTTGGGACCACTTTAGTCAACTGCATATATTTAACCGTGGAGAAATCCAATGTGGAATCCAAGAGCGGCTTAATCGGCACATTGCTTGCGTCGTGTCGTGCTGTACATGACAACGAGTGATAGGAGTAATGGAGGTGGTGAAGCATCTTGCTGTTTGAATGGCCCAAAAAGATTATTGATGATTGTGATAAAGGGAAGGTAAGAGTGTTTGGTTTTAGCATCCGATTGTTGCTGAAGATTTAGTTGTGTGTTCTGCGTGAGTTCGAAAATGGCTAATTTCTTGCTCATTCGCAGATGCGAAATATAGGTATTCCAAAACTAAATGTTGTAGAGTGACTTTTGCTTATTTCGCATATCGCTGGCTTTTTACAAGAAGTTCTATGACCATTTATATCAGGTACAAAACACGAACTCTCTTCGCTAAATTTTACAGTTTTTGCTGGCTGTCAAATTTGGGTCAAATTTAACAGAAAAACTAGGACCTGAGGGGGTGATGGAGAGTGGATCTCATTTCTCCTATACCAAAACACTTGAAGAGTAAACTTTAGTAAATTTATCCATAAGTCCACCTAACCTATCTATGATGTTAGTATGGAATAATTTGGCCGACCCCCATCTTTCAGCTTTTTCAGATTTTGCCCAGTTTTCTCAGACATTGACTCTTAAGTTTAATAAGTTTGACATGATTTTATACGCCTTATTCATGGAAATAGAGTTGCAAACAGGCATTTTATAAACTGAATGACTTTCCAGGAGGATTGCCTCTGTTTGTTCCTATTGCCGAAGCCAATTGGATTAAAATGTTCTGTTTACCGAGTAAGCTGCAGGTTCATAAACACTCGAATTAAGTAAATCATAATTATTGCTATACTGTCAAAGGTTACTGTAGATGTCATTAAATGCCATGATAGTGCCATGGATTGGATCAGTGTTATTCTGAAAGTGATAATAAGCTACATGTATCACCTCCAGAACGTCTTTAATTTCCGGGCTCTTCATCTGTACTTCTACAGTATTCGACACTAACTTTCCTACTAAATTGCCCTTTGGGCAACCAGGTCTCTATATTTTGTTGCCTAGCGTATTTTTTGGTTGCCCAAAAAATCGCCGGCTCGCTTCGCTCGCTGTTTATTGTCCATCTCCAACCTTAGCTAAGCGTCAAGACAACCCCCATGCCTAGGTAACTCGTTACATTGTAATCGAAATCAACTTTATTTGGGGAACTCACAGTTGGTTTTTGACATTTACAATACACAGTCTTCTCCTTCTTAAATTCAAGCCATGGAAAATGTTAAAATGTCATAACTCGTCAAGGTTTGGTACATGTATCTTCTAACTCGCTTGCTTTCAAGCGTAGTTTCCTGAGTTTTCTAGTGCAAAGACTTCCTCAAACTTTTTCTCTTTAGCTAACCTCTTCAACTTCGTCAACTTCTCTTCCTTATTCCCTCTCTTATTCCCTTTCATCGTTCTTTCGCTTTTTCCTTGAAAACCCAAACTGAAATAGACTCATTTCAACAACTTGATCGCTGTGAAAATCCCGGGAAAACACGAAGCGTAAATTTGGCCGCTTGGAGCCTGGGTATGGTAAATTTACCAACATTCTTTGCGGGTTAAAAAAACATGGCGGCCACGATTTTGTGCGCAGTGTTTCG
Source organism: Pavona decussata (assembly GCF_977016875.1). NCBI lineage: Eukaryota > Metazoa > Cnidaria > Anthozoa > Scleractinia > Agariciidae > Pavona > Pavona decussata. The sequence goes on along the minus strand of NW_028145606.1, from coordinate 2,062,745 downwards.
TGCTCGTTTCGTTGTATCTTGTTCAAACTAATATGTATCTTTTTTCAATCTACGGCTAATGGGTATGAAAATATCCCAAGGTAGGTACCCATATTAACACAATACATAAATTGACAGCAAAGAGTTTTCAATTCGCTTTATTTCCTGCTGGACACACTGTGGACAGGAGCAAAACATCTGCTTGCCCGATCGGGCAACTTTTACCGTCGTTTTACTTGCCCATTGAATCATTTTACTTGCCCCGGGCAATCGGGCAAGCGTTAGTGTCGAATACTGACTTCTACATGTATACAGTCATTTCAACTAACGTTGTCGGTTCAAAGCATGAAGCTAAAAGACAAGACCGAAAGTTTACGTGGGATTATCATGAATAAATTCATCAAAATCAGTCATGCCTGGAGAAAACAATAGGTTGTAATTAGCAGTACAATGACCTGCACGTGCAGGGATGATTTTGATGAAATTATTCATAAAAAATAACCCCACAAAACATTGCGGTCTTGTCTTTTAGCTTTATTTTGATCCGACAACGTTAATTGAAATAGCTGTATGGACTATGAAGGACCCTTAAGATTACTGTTTATCATTCTTATAGAGTATTATGTTATGGACTACAACTATGCAATGTTGACGGATTTAATAGTCAAGTTCTGAGTTGTGTTGAACCTCATTATGAAAGCGAGGCTAGGTCCAAAAAGTTTCTTGCAAAAATTATTTTTGTTTGCATACTAGCTGTACATAATTATAAGAATGAAAACTACTTTTCCTACACATAATAAAAACTGTATTCATAAAGGCTTGCTCTCAAAATTAGGTTCAAAGCAACTCAGAAATGGCCTATTGTTTGAATGTTCCAGCTGCATCTCCCAGAGGAGTTCAGAAATGGGAACCAAACCCTTGACTTTCACTCGATGAGACTTTTACACAAAGCACTAAAGACAATTCAAGCACTTTGTGGGCTTAATATCTTTTGCTAGGCATAAAGATATTAAAATATATTGGAGCAAGAGAAATCAATAGGCTCCGATAGTTGCCTAATCTGATTTTCTTTGAATAAATTATACAAAGATTTTCAGGCTGAAGCAGGAATATTCTGATAAACCAATAAGACTGCAAGACTGAACAATAAGAAATCACATCATAAGAAGTGTTTCACAACAATAACAAGTGCACATGAGGCCTTCTGGCTGAAGGTGGGCCTTAAGAAATGTTTTTATCATGTTAAATTGTTGCTATGGTAACCTATGAAGTGGAAAAAAACTACAATTTATTCATCAATTATTTTAAAAACAAGGCATTTGTTTGATCAGAAGCTTATAACCCCGAAGCGTCTAAATTCCGCTATAATGTTTTGAAACAAGCTGGGGTTTATTAGTCGACCAATCAGGAGCACGAATGTATTTTTTGCCCAAATATGGAAGGATTCATAACAAACAAAATGGCGGCCGCTCGCAAAGAGACCGTCAAAAAACTCTCGAGAGCGAAGATAAATTCGATCAGTCTAGCCAGGAAAACGCTTTCGGAAGAGGTTGTGGTGGAAAGGATCTTCAGAGAAGCTAGAGCGAACTTTGGGGTTTTTTTTAATTCGAGCACGCCAGCCGATGTGGATGTGCTGGAGGCAAGTGGACCGTTTCGTGGGTTAGTGAAGCGTTGCAATGACCATTTCTTTGATTTATTTTCCGAAAGAGTTAAGGGTTCGTTTGACAAGCATGCGTTAATACAGGTGAGATGGTACGAGTTAGTTAGGCAGGTGCTAGCTAGCGGAGATATGGAGGAAATAGTGAAGGCAGTTCCATCCCGGGGTAAGGAGATAGTGTCGTGTATTTTGGAGAGTGTTGCGAGCGCTGGTTTTAAGTTTGTTAGGGAGAGTCAGGAAGCTAGTTCAACAGTTATGGTTGCTAGAGAGAGTGTTGATATTTCTGAGGACGATGTTTCGCTTTTAAAGCTAGGTTCTGCGGCGGCGTTGAAACTGAAAAAAAGTTTACGACAAATTGCCCAACCACTTTCGAGGTCTAAGCAGAGCCTTAAGAACATGATATTGAAGGAGATAGACGCTATTGAGAAAATGGAGGATCACGAAAAGACAAACCTCCCAAGTTTTCTGCATAATCTCGATGAAGGAAACTTTTTTGTTTTGAAGGTGGAACTTATTTGTTTTCTGCGAAAGTTTACGCAAGTGTTCGGAAGAGTCGTGAATCAAAATGGGTATCACTCATTTGGTAGAAGACTGTTCAAGGTTAGTTTAGAACTATTAAAGCAAACTATCACCCCTAGGCCTCTTAACGAATGCTTGAGATATCAATAGCATTATTTTTACTTCTTTTTTTTATTTAACCATTCACTCTACTGCATTTACCTTTGCGTATCCACGAATTGGAAATCAATTTGTACCTGAATAGGTTAGCACAGAGGCATATGCTTCTTCTCATCAAACATGGTTACACTGTATATGGTTGCCTTTTCAAAGGAATAAGAACCTTACCTTTAGACAGCTGCAGTAAAAAGATCTCTCCTCTGTGACACACTAACACATTTGCAGGTGCATTACACAAATAGATATTTGCGTGATCTTGGTTCGTTCAACATGCCTTGTGAGTTAAAGTGTCACTAATGCTTCCTGATTTTTTAACTAATAATTAAATTGGCTGTTACAGGTTGCCGAACAACAAGTGTTGAGTGACGGTGGCATTAATAGGAAATTTAATGAAGCACTGATATCCATTGGCATAAAAATTTCCCCAGGCATAAAAGCAGATCTCTATAATAGACTATTGCGCAAAATCTTCAACATCAGGTGCAATGAATTTGTCAGAGCGCAGAAATGTCTGGAGGAGCATCATGAGAGGCAAACACAGGACAGACAAGTTATGTTAAGGAATAAGCTGAAGGTTGCCAACTAATCATCAGATGCATTTAAAACAATTTTTCCATGTTTTCCTAGCCTCATCTAAACACAAAGGGGGTTAGGAGAATTTGAGACAGATATGCAAACCTGCATCTCTGGTTTGCATATCTGTCTCAAATTCACCCACCCCTCCTCATGTTTAGATGAAGCTATGTTAACAAGGGAAAAGTCCTATTGCTTTTGTAAAACATAAATCCCAAAAGTAATTCAGCAAATGAAGACAAGGCTGGCAAAGCAGTGTGGCCCTTCTTTCTTTTGCCATGTTTCCTCACGCTCAGGGGGGAAGAGATAGCCAACCCCCCCCCCCCCCCCCAAAAAAAAAAAAAAGTCATCAAAATTACTTTAAGAGTCTAGCAAGAGCTTTGAAGTGTTTCCAAATTGTGCCAGGAAACACAATGATAGTGCCGTCACAACCATGTTTACATACTCGCATCTAAACACCAGTCAAAAAACGAGAACACAAAATTCATACTATCATAAGGTTATTATTTTTATAAAGAAGAATATTGTCTTTTTCCCATGAAAGTGTTTTCTATATTGCAAAATAAGAGAAAGAACTGTCTGGGTTTACATTTTGTGCAGTTTGAACAAACTTTACTCATCATGGCTAATATCCATAACAACTAACGTCTGCCATATCTGTCAGTATATGAGTATGAAATATCCAGCTGTAATTTATTTATGAGAGGGGGAGTTCTAAACCTCTAGAGAATTGTTATCGAACAGCTTAGGAATAACCCTAACAGAAAACCCCTGAAAATTACATTAGTGAAGTTATTAGTGTAGTGGTAGACAGAGTAGTGTGATAGACAGAGCACTATATTGGAGTATGTAATGAAGGTGAGAGTTAACCATTGTGGTTGTGTATTCATGAACTGCTACATACTTTTCAGAAAAATAAATATTTGATTATCTCAGTGCTGTTGACAATCTTCATTCATTTTCAAATCATCAAATCATTTTAAATCTTCAATTTAAATTATGGTTATTTTTTTTACAATGTATATTCTAGCAGGAAGCATGTGGGATAATAAAATATTATTAGTGTAGTGGTAGACAGAGTAGTGTGATAGACAGAGCACTTTATTTGAGTATGTAATGATGGTGAGAGTTAACCATTGTGGTTGTGTATTCATGAACTGCAACATACTTTTCAGAAAAATAAATATTTGATTATCTCAGTGCTGTTGACAATCTTCATTCATTTTCAAATCATCAAATCATTTTAAATCTTCAATTTAAATTATGGTTATTTTTTTTACAATGTATATTCTAGCAGGAAGCATGTGGGATAATAAAATACCTTTTACTGCTTTATTTAAAAGATATTTCGTGCTCAAGTTCATATAACTGTGTGTTTGTACCTGTTACCTCAGTCAGTTATACAGAACAATTTTTTACAAATAATTTGCTTGGATTTACATAACTTTTTGCATGTAGTCAACAAATATGAATTGCACAACATTGCTGACTTTTTATATATATTTATATAAAAGATACAAGTAGCTTTTGTTTCTGTACTTGAAATTAAAATCAGAATCTCACTTCCTTTTTAAAAAAGGCCATTTCTGAGTTACTTGAGCCTCTTTGTCCAAGTGAGGCCAAATACATAATCTTTCTTATTGAAATTAGTTTTAAAGACATGTGAATGAAGACTTCTTTTCATAGGAAAGACTGCACCTAGCCTCAGTTTGATTTATAGAGGCCCAAAGCAATTCAGGAAATGGCCTATTATATAATCATTATTGCCCCCCCCCCCCCCCCCCCAAAAAAAAAAAAAAAAAAACTAGTTTCATAATTTCTGATATATTTGTCTTCAATGTGAGCAAATGCACATCATAACAAAAGCCATTTGGTCTACATTTGACCAAATTGACCTTGATATAGCTTAATAGATAATATTTGTAATCACCCAGTGTTCACACAATTGTATGAAAGATAAATTTCTCTAAACGTGAACATTATTTTCTTTTTAGAGAAATTTCTCTTACATATAATGGTGTTTTTCTGTAGACAAACTTTCCCCTCTACCCATGAATGCGTCGTTTTAACTTCAGTGTTGTAAGCGCTGCTGAGTAATTGACACTGGACAACTGGCCATTCATATTGAATTTCAGCTGACTGAATATAGTTTCAAGTGCACTCCCATTTAAGCGGAGAGGCCAATTATGTAGTAGCCTGGGAAGATACTGACAAAGTGTTTGCAGAACTCAGTGAAGCCATAATACATAAGTCTTGTCAAATCCCACGTCTGTAGGGAACAATAAAAAGGTTTTGTATTAGCTTCTAATTCTGGGGAAAAAAAAAGAGAGGGAAACAACTTGACATGGAATTATTTTCATTAAAAATTAATGTCCTTTGAATTATGAAATTCTTCCACATGTAGCTTGATTACCTAGCAAGCTTATTACTAGCAAGTTGTTGATATTTGGATTTTTAATTGTTATTAAACTTGCCTCTGCCAATAAAAAACAACTTCACTGTCATAATGATACGTACTGAATATTGAATAATTTGATAGAAAAAAAGTTACTTACCTGCCATGCAAGAAACCCTTTTTGGTTGGAAGCAGTCAAGTTTGGCTCTGTAAATTGACAAGTGATTTGAATCAAAACAAGCGTGAAATACATACATTGCACACATGTAGCTGCTTGGTTGTATTGATGTTTGTCTTGTAACAATCACTTATGTGTATACTACCAATATTTATGGTATTCCTTTTTGAACAAATAGAAACTATAAAGATTATAGAGGTCTTTGAGTGTACAATAGATTCATAACAGAAATTCTGTCAATGAAGGAACTGTCATAATGGTTATTCTTTAAACAATGCGAATAGATTGAAAACAGGAAATCTGTCAATGAGAAAGCTGTCACAAATTATGGACATTTAATTTTTTTTTCATTTAAACAATGGAAGTCTACCTTGCTCCCAGGCATAGTCAGCCCAGCCAACAAAGAAGTTATAACCATTAGACATGTTTTGCAAAACACTGGAATGCTCATCTGTGATCTTTTCATGACTCAATATACCCCTCTCAAATAACTGGCGGCAAGCATCTAGGTATTCAATGGTCTTTCCAACATTTTCAGCATCTGGTGGATTACTTTCCTTGTATTCAGAGAGTTCAGCAATAACTCCATTTTGCTGCAATTTAAAGAAATTGTAAATTTTTCAAAATAACATTATTACTGACAATACCAGTCTTCTTTCTTTTTTATTATTAATTGTAGTTGTCAGTTACTATCATTTGAAACAGCTTAAGCAGGTGCCAATTTAAGATGGTATGTTGTATGCAAAGGTTTAATGACTTCATACATTGATATTCAATTACATTATAAAATAATGAAGTGCATAACTTTGTCTAACATGAATTCCTTTTTATGTACTAATGAAATTCTTGCATCCATGCATAACAAAATTATATGCATGGTTTGCACAAGTTGTGCTCATCGACAAATGTATGACTGCCATTTCTATACATAACTTTCTAATTCAAATATGAACCTGCATGATTTTTGCTGGTTTGACATTAAGCCTTGTCCAACAGTCTCTGTAGACGTGTCTGTAACATAGCTGTGGCACCCATCGCATTCTACCATTTTTTGCTCTAGCCATCTCTCTCCTCCACAGATCTTTAATGACTTGCCATCCAAACTTCACTCCATATAAATTGAAATCCTTTCTTCGGCTACCATTTGCTTGACGAGAGGAGTGAAGTGCTGCAATCAAGCTTTTCAACTAAACAGGAAAATTTATTTCAAACAGAGGTAAAGATAATGAGGTTTATTAACATAAAACAAAATCAGATGATACCGAAGCAAGCAATAATTTGTCTACTGATCAGCTCATCATATAAGAGTTCTGAGTCCTGGTTGGGTTAGCTAGTGGAAGGAAGTGCTATTATTATGCTGTCTCCATATTTACTGCATGCACTTTCCATCACTCAGACCAAGAGTAATAAGCGACACCTTAAACTTTCAACGTGTAAAACTGAATTCATGGAAAACAAGATGCTCAAGGCAAAGCACTGGAAACTTCAAATATAATTTTTTTAAATAAAATTTCACATTTTGAATTAATTGCTTAGCAATATTGTGGTATATGGTGAACATAATTAGTATGAAATAAATACAGTGCAACGAACTAAACCGGGGCCACCCAACATTGATAAGCCAATCACAGGTCACGTTTGCAACAAAGGAGTCTGGCTTTGGTAGTTTGTAAACCAATCAAAAACAAGAATATTTCTTTAAATTTCGAAGTGTCGGTTTTTTCGGTGACCCCGGTTGAGTTCGTTGCACTGTAACATAGAAATAACCTGATGTGATGGGCAAGGAATGAAAAAAAGCTTCTGGTTGGTCCAAGGATTTAGCATCCATGTCTTCACATGATGAGGGTCGTCCACTCGGGGATTTTCATTGATTCCATAGGCCCCACTTTCTTTTCTGGTTAGATATTTGATGGCCTTTAGATTTGCGCTGGCACCATCACAAACCACAGCCATGGTTTTAAAACCATATATATGGAATGAATGTATTGTGGTCATCAGGCAGGAGATGATATATTTGCACTCCATGCCTCCGCCACTGCTGAAATATGGCCCGATTATGTCAAAATCACTGGTCAGATCACGCCATAAATACTGCATGATGTAAGATGCTTTGACTGATTTGGGTGCACGGAGTTCATCATAAACATCTTGGAGTGATGACATGTCATCAGCAGTCATAGCATGTCCCACAAACCTTAAAGGTTCAAAAAAGAGGTTAGTCTGATAAATACATCATGTACTTTCAAACTTCCAGTAACTAACCCTGCTGAGGGCCACCTGACATTGTCGTTAAATTGGCCATGCACACTGATCTACACTCTTGAAAGTTAAACTATGTCCAATAAATTATTATCAATATGTTTTCTAACCAGACATACTGATTAGTCTTTTTTTAATGACTGTTGATCAAGAGCCAACATGTGATATAGTCCCTTAATGCCTTTATGCTCCTCCAGAATTATTCTGTTTATATATTGAAAGCTAATAAACTGATCAGATTTTACCATGCTACTAGTTTGAATTGGTAAAAAAACAGTCTTACCCATTGTTTGCACTATTCCAGTGGACTTTCATCACCACTTTCACCTCATCAAAAACAAGTACACCTGTATCCTTAGGCTTGGGAAAACCCTGGTCTTTCCTTTCCACTTTGTATGCAGCATATGTTAATTTTGCATCATGCAGATGTGGGAGGTTTAAACCAGCCGCTTGGGTGTTTGCAGAAGTGAACTGCTTTAATGAAGACACTGATGGGAGGTTCAAAATCTGATAGCTTTTTAGTGCTTCATATGCTGCTGGACTGCGGGTGAACACCGCCAGTGCAATCCTGTATGTTATTGCAGACCATCTATTACCAGTTCTTCCCTTTCCTAATTTAAATGAGGAAAAAAATAGGATCGCTTAGGTTGAACAAAAACTGAAAAAGTGGTTTACGGGTTGCCATTTATGAAAGCTATTTCTTCAAATTTTCACTTTGTAAACAATTCATGTTTTTTTTTTCTTTTGTTATTGCGTGACCAAAACATACAGGCCTAAATTTAACTGTTATCAAAGTGTTACTTGCAGTGGCTCTTTTAAACAAGCGGTCAGAAGTAAGACGATAAGAAATTTTCTTAAACTCTGAGCAGAGCAAGGTTGACTGAAATTCTGGGAGGCAAAATTTATTTTAGATAACAATAATATTCTGTAACGCAAGCGGATGTACATGTAACAATTCTGATTAAGTAAATATATAAGAACTGATAAAAGAGAAAATGATAAAACAGTTTGTTCCCAAAAGCAAAATACCGTGATTTTCATAGAGATAAATTTTTAAAATTTCACACTTACAGGAAAAATCAAAGTTTTGACGCCTACCGTTTCGACACTGATCTTTCCAAAAGGCCTTTCTGTCGTCCACATCCTGCTTCCACATTTCTTTCATCAGTCCGCCCTTTCCTTTCGTTTTCTTTTCCGCTTCCTCGAAAATATCGTCCAAACATTCGTGATACTGTGAACTTATTTTGGACGTAATTTGCCTCATCTCACCAGACAACTCAGGAGAGAGAGAAACGTCAAGTTTTTTCCTCAGTCTTTCCACTTCCTTCGTTAGTCGTCGCGCATCCGCCGTTAGATTACGCACTCTTTTCTTTGCACTTTTCGGACTTAGGAACTTCCAATTACACGTTGAAGACTTCTGCACACGATTTCTTCCGTTACTTCGACGCTTCTTCGCGATATTACTCAGTTTCCAGTAAAGTTTCTTGCAATCTGTACATACATCAAAGAGAGCAGAGCCTGAGGTACTTGCTTTTTGTTGCCAGGTAGATGTAGCAGTAAACATTTATGGCTGTCGACTCTTTGGAAAGGGAATCCCCATGTCCGTTTCAAATCCGAGTTGACCTCTGGTGGCGATTTCAGGCCAGGACAAATTTTGTAGCTGTTCATAATGTCAAGGAGAGAGGTCAAATCACCTTCATCCTTAAGTGCGCCTTTAAATGCATCACGAAAGAGTACTTTAATGGCGTAGTTCCCGTCCGAGGAAACATGTAAACACACTGGAGCACAACCATTCGCTAACAAGTTTGGATCGTACCCAGACAAGTCAGCTTTTGACACCATACATACTTCACCGTGGCCAGCCTTCCACAATGTGAATTGAAATCCTGGAGCTTTGGCAGAAACAACTTTTTTAGCTCGCTGAATCCAATTATCGCAGACATCGGAATGGATCGGCGTAGTGGATGTTGTGTAGCTCGACTTTATTGGCGTTTCTTTCCCCGTTATGTTCGAAGTGTCCGACTGAAGGCCATTTACAGGGTTATTACTCGTCTTTTGGTAATTTTCTGCACACAGCTGGACTGGTCGCGGAGCGATAAAACAATATCCTCGCTGCCGGAGTGACAAATTTTCTTGAGCATTTGCGCTCGGATCGTTACGTGAACTTCCTAATTTTGCGAAGTTGCATTTGGGACTTTCGGTCGCAGTCACTCTAGGGCGTTTGGATTGAATAAGGGTCCCACTTTGGTCAAACTTGACCTCAACAAACTGCAATTTTCTTTTGCAGCGAACTGATGACATTGTTTACAAGGCGAAGCAGCTTTTCCCTGAGCACTCGCGCGAGGCTCGCGCAATGGTCGCGAGTATCCATATTAGGAAGTAAATTCTGATTGGCTAATCTCGCGCGCTAATGAAACCCAGCTTTGCGACAGACCTAATCGCTTCGGGGTTATATGCTTCTGGTTTGATACAATATACCATTATGTATATCGATAAAGAGCATTGATACATCGAATTATAAGTGCTGGAAAGTATTGAACCTGGTACCAGGAACTTTACATGTAAATCCTACTGTAAAGAAATTTGGATTTGAAGCCCAAATCATTCACTGATGCCCATTTGTGATACGAGCTAAGCATTATTGACTCAAAACACTAGTTACAATGTAGAAGTTTTGCAACATCCTTTCAATTATTCCTTTCTTACATGTAGCTAAGGATTTAAGAGCCGTCCTCTGTAAAATATCGACTATCGTCGTTTGGACGAGAAAAAATGAAATCTCTCAAACTTTCTCAGAAGAATGGTCTATATAAGTGATTCACATAAATATAACTTTCAGCTAAGTTCGATTCGTATTTTAGCTGTAGTGCGACCATCTTGGTTTTACCGCTCTGAGAGGGCTTTCAGCGGCCATTTTAGGCCACACTTTTAAGAATTTGCCTTACAAAGAAAGCGTTACAAATCCGAACAAAATCTCATTATTCGAGACAAGCAAATGTTTGTTGTTGTGTTGAGAACCTTTTTATGGGAATTTGATCGAAATCTGATTTTTTTACAAAATTTTTAATTTCTTCCCTATTGAGCTACTCTTCAAGTGCCAAAAAAATGGCCGACTTTAAAGGAAAATATCGCTAAAGATACATTAGTTAGCATCCTAAAACAGCATCCTGGTTAAAGAGCAATGTCTCTTCTGTAAGAATATGCAATAAAATTTTTGGGCAGTTAAAAAGAGAGAATTATAGAAGAAGAAGTTTTAACTGTACTTTTGTCTACAAACACCGCCTTCGTAATTAGCATAACATCATGAAAATAACGATTTACTAAGAAACTAATGATAAATTCCACTTACCTCGTGAAATATCGAGAACTGGATATTTCAAATATATCGAATTATAGTTTTAGTCGGATGCAGCCGCATTTTCGATGATTTGTTGTGCGAAATCACTGTAGTACACTGCAGGTGTTAAACTGAGTTCAATTCTTCAAAGTCCGTCAAGACAACCATCGGCCGAAAAAATTGCCATCCGCCCCATAAGCTGCCGTGTGCAAGGTGTCAAATATTTCTTTGTTATTCTTAATGACCAAAAATTCCTTCAGCAACCATTTTTAAAGCCTGCTTAGAACTGGAGATTCTCGTCAAGAAATCGTTTATGTTCCGTTGACCTTCCGCCGTGATTAAACAATAAGATTGCGTTACAGAAACGCGCGCACATCCAGACGGGCTGGGGTGGGGGCGGGGAGGAAACAAAAATGGAACAGCTCCTTAATTTAAAAAAAAAAAAAGGGCCATTTAAGATTACTGTCAAAGCTATGTTGTGCATTTCGGGTATTGAATAGGAAACTGCTGTCCCAGAATAATGTGAAATTTGATAAGCCCCTGTGCTCTATTTCTTTGGTTGGGGCGTGGGAGGGGGGGGGGGGGGGAAGGCAAGTAAACACTAATTTACAGCATCAGTCGATCGTTGCTCTTCTGTTTAGGGTCCATACATGTTTACAACTATCCCAAGCTCACTGACAGCTATATATTTGTAATATTAGGTAACAGTGAGAAAGTTATATTCACCGGCACGTAAAATTAATATGAGGGTTTGTATGGGAATACATGCAAATAAACGGCTTACATAGAATTCCAATTAAAAGCGACTTACTTGCTTGTTATTTTGGGTGTGTGTGTATTACACTTGCCTGTTTGTGTTTTGGAACGTTGTCATAGCGACACTACTGCCGCTGAGGATCAAGCTGCCTACTCTTCAACCCGAACAAATATTCTCGAAACTGCCAGCTAATACACCCAATTGTTAATGTCTCATTCAGCATTTGTTCCTTTAATGCGCCAAACGGCTTTCAAACGCTAAGTGTAAATATGCTTCGCATGATGTGCGAATATTTTGATTTAGGTATTAACAAAAAGATTCCATTTTGCCGTGCCTCTGTACTCTGATAACGCACAGATGACGTCAAAACGTGGTGAGAGCAAAGAAGTACGCTACGAGCCGCAGGCGAGTAGCGTGACTGATGTTCTTACCACGTTTTGACGTCCTCTATGCTTTTTCAGAGTACAGACCCACGGCAAAATGGAATCTATTTGTTTTATACAATAACCAAGACATTTTAACACATTTCGTGAGCGAGCATCGCGTTGCCTGAGGTGAGTCAAAAAATTTTCCAGCAAACTCAGTTTTGGACTACTACACACATGCAATTGTGATCTTCTAAATTAGAGTATAATCCGAAAAAATTTCCCTAACAATATTGTCAAAACTAACCTTTATTCCAGAAGGAAATCCTGACCTCAAAATATTACTTCATGTAAGTCGCTTCACTGCAATTTGGAATCGATTAATCGCCATTACCGGATTTCTATCGGCGACATATTTCGACAAATATTTGCTTCCTTTTCACGTCACAACAAAGTTCTAGCTTTCCTATCCTGGTTGAGGTCACTCTCAACGGTCTTTGTCCAATTTTTTATTGAACAGTTTTCCTTTCCTGAGAAAATTTGCCTGTGTTTGTCCGCTACTCGCAAAAACAGTTTGCAAAACTTTGTTGACCAGTCGCTCTGGCTGGACTCTAGACTCTGATCATGTACGCCGGTCACACCACTCGATGACGTCAATCGTGCGTCTATACTCTAATCACACACTCCTCTAGACCAATCAAAACGCGAGTTTTACACAGTTCATAGTATAATTACAAATATCCCAAGATCGTGGAAAGCACCATACATGCAGCTGCTTAGCAATCTTGTGCAAACATGCAGCTGCGTTTCAAGAGGACATTAACTGCATGAGCCTCAGGCTCATGCAGTTATCTAATGCAAAAACAAAAGGGCAGCAATAAATATTTAAGGCATATGGGTTTTCAATAAAGAGGGTGGCAGAGGGGGAGGGGGAGTTTCAATCGCGCATCACGTTTAATGCTAAATTGAATCACGCAGCACTGAAAACCGTTTTAAAGCAATAACGCATCACGTAAGTAAGTGCACTAAGCTAATAATGTAAGATTCCAAACTATTCGAGGACGCATTATTGAAAATTGTATTGCATGCAACATCTTCTTAGATTGATTGCGTGTTAATTGATTTTGAGAGATATATGTATAAAAACGACTTACTTGTAGGAAAAAATGCTGAATGTACCCCGAAAGGTGAATCCTACGTTTTACTGTCTTATTCCCTTCTTGTCTATCGTGACTTTTAAGTCAAAGAAAGTTTACTTATCATGGAAATCTAATTGGTATATCACGCGTCGCGGCCCTATGCCCCACTGGGGGCTCAAAGGACTAAGGAGGGAGGGATATCACGCGTCACGCGTCACGCGCTCGTAAAAAAGAAAATCACGCATCTCGTTGTGATGTCAGTCACGCATCACGCACGGGTTCCATCACCCGTCACGCTGCTTATACGCGTCGCAAAAAAATCCTTTGCTACCCTCAATAAATGCCACTAACTATTAGCTGTTGTGCCCTATTTGTCAGTCGGTTGCGCTTCGTAACATTTGATAGCATTTCCAACGATGTTCAGATTTAGTAGTTTTTCTGGCTCCAAGTCCTCGTAATGGTAAACGCTATGACAACCTTCCAAAGCGCAAACAGGCAAGTGTAATACACACCAAAAAAACCAAGTAAGTAAGTCGCTTTTTATTGGAATTCTATGTAAGCCGTTTATTTGCATGTACTCCCATACAAACCCTCATATTAATTTTACGTGCCGGTGAATATAACTTTCTCACTGTTACCTAATCAGCTACAAATATATAGCTGTCAGTGAGCTTGGGATAGTTGTAAACATGTATGAACCACAAAGAGAAGACCAACGATTAACTGATGCTGTAAATTAGTGTTTTACTTGCCAACCCCCCTCCCCCTTCCCCCCCCCCCCCCCCCCCACACGCTCCAACCAAATAGACAGAGCACAGGGCTTATCATATTCCACATTATTCTAGGACAGCATTTCCTACTTAGTAACCAAAATGTATAACATACCTTTAATTGTAATCTTGAATGGCCCCCTTTTTTTTAAAATTAAGGAGCTGTTCCATTTTTGTATTATCCCCGCCCCCACCCCAGCCCGTCTGGATGTGCGCGCGTTTCTGTAACGCAATCTCATTGTTTAATCACGGCGGAAGGTCAACGGAACATAAACGATTTCTTGACGAGAATCTCCAGTTCAAAGCAGGCTTTAAAAATGGTTGCTGAAGGAATTTTTGGTCATTAAGGATAACACAGAAATATTTGACACCTTGCACACGGCAGCTTATGGAGCGGATGGCAATTTTTTCGACCGACGGTTCAGGGTTGTCCTGACGGACTTTGAAGAATTGAACTCAGTTTAACACCTGCAGTGTATTACAGTGATTTCGCACAACAAATCATCGAAAATGCGGCTATATCCGACTAAAACTATAATTTGATATATTTTGAAATATCCAGTTCTCGATATTTCACGAGGTAAGTGGAATTTATCATTAGTTTCTTAGTAAATCGTTATTTTCATGATGTTATGCTAATTACGAAGGCGGTGTTTGTTGACAAAAGTACAGTTAAAACTTCTTCTTTTATAATTTTCTCTTTTTAACTGCCCAAAAATTTTATTGCATATTCTTACAGACGAGACATTGCTCTTTAACCAGGATGCTGTTTTAGGATGCCAACTAATGTATCTTTAGCGATATTTTCCTTTAAAGTCGGCCATTTTTTTGGGCACCGGAAGAGTAGTTCAATAGGGAAGAAATTAAAAATTTTGTAAAAAAATCAGATTTCGATCAAATTCCCAAAAAAGCTTCTCAACACAACAACAAACTTTTGCTTGTCTCGAATAATGAGATTTTGTTCGGATTTGTAACGCTTTCTTTGTAAGGCAAATTCTTAAAAGTGTGGCCTAAAATGGCCGCTGAAAGCCCTCTCAGAGCGGTAAAACCAAGATGGTCGCACTACAGCTAAAATACGAATCGAACTTAGCTGAAAGTTATATTTATGTGAATCACTTGTATAGACCATTCTTCTGAGAAAGTTTGAGGGATTTCATTTTTTCTCGTCCAAACGACGATAGTCGATATTTACAGAGGACGGCTCTTAAGCATAATTAAAGAGGCTAGTGTAGCAACAAGCTATACAATATTCTTAAAACCGTCCCTGCTTATTGATATTTTCCATTGCTTGATTTGCCTGATTTTTTTGCATGTGGACTTACATGTAGCTTCTTCCAGCAAACGTTGACGTGATGTGTCATCTGCTGGTTTACACTTTCAATTTTGGAACACAAGTGGAAAATTTGTCATAACTACATGTATGATGCTTCATACAAAGGACAGAAAAGCTGAAAAATGCTTTCAATTTTTAAGGATACAGTATTTTTTAGATGATGTGGATTGGAAGTGCACACTACAGAGACGGTAAAAGTGAAGAACAGCTCACCTCCACCGACTGTCGGTCAACTGTTGGCCGACAGACTACCGACAGACTACCAACAGCTTACCAACAGCTTACCGACAGGTTACCAACAGTCGGTAACCTATGAAAAAAACTGTCGGCCGACAGTCGGCCGACAGTTGGCCAACTGTCGCCCGACTGTTGGCCAAGTGTCGGCCAACTGTCGCCCGACTGTCGGTCGACTGTCGGCCGACAGTCGACCGACAGTTGGCCAACAGTCGGTGGAGGTGAGCTGTTCTTCACTTTTACCACAGAGACAATAAGGAAATGCGCTGATCCCCTTTTGTTGTTTTCTTTCCAATTGCTGAAATCGAGCACTTTTGCTTCAAAAAGTGAAATTACTTAGACAAAGATAATACAAATGCAGGTGGATTAATTTCACCAGTTTTCATCTGCATCAGATCTACACTTCCACGTTTTCACATCCACATCTATCTGATGAATTCAACAACAGCATCCTATCGCAAAAAGTGTAATAAAATTATATTTATTGTGTCAGACTTAAAATTAAATGAGTCTGTAAGCCTATACATGTACATTGTTTATCACAAATAAGACTTTGTATGGGATTTTGTGAATTTCGTGGTGTGACAGTGGGAAACGGCTCCAGACAGAACAAACAAACAAAAAAGGAAAGATTCGGGATTCGTCTTAAATTCCTTGTCGTATGCTTTTCTATAGACATATATACGACCATGTATTTTAAACTAAACGTATTATATAAAGGAGTTGTACAGGCCTGCAAATGATCCCTGGACTGGAAATGATCCTTGGACGGGAAATGATCCCCAGACTGGACCGCAAATGATTTCCCCGATCGCCTCACCATGAATATAAAATGGAATGAACTCAAATTTGGACAGTGGATTTCAACTTTATACACTTCATTTTTTTCTTAATAACACCAGTTGTTATATTTTAACTATCTGCATGCAAATTTCACAACTTTAAAAATTACAATATAGCAGCACAGTACAACAGAACAATTTAAGGCTGGTTTCCATATGATCGCAGATCGCAATAAGGACTGCGATCGTCTGCGATCATAATAATGGAAACCAGCCTTTAGATAGAACATGGTTCTATCTTCCGCGATCGTCTGCGATTGCAGGATCGCAGACGATCACAGAAGTAGTTTCCATATGATCGCAGACGATCGCAGACCTTATTGCGATCTGCGATCCGCCATCATATGGAAACCAGCCTTTACCTATAAACTGTAACATACATGTATATGATTTACTAATATACCATTACAATGCCTAAAATGTGCAAGAATTCTATGAAACTCTTCCAAATCAAAGAGCGGGTCAGTTAAGACTTTCGCAAGTTTTTTTTTTTTCGAAGAAGAAAGGAGAATTGGTCAATGTGCTTCAGATGGTGGTCAAATCTCTCCTACTATCGTTGCCTTTATTCTTTATCCGATCTTAATCTTAAGCATAACATTTTAGCCGTGGTCGTCCAATACGCTATCATGTAACATGTTGATTTTGTCTTTTGTTTTTGTTTTGCCGTTGATTGGACTCCCAGTCTTTCTTTAATTTTTCTTACAAAACACACTGTCGTCGGCATAGAACTACAGAAGACCATAATGTCCCCCTCACAGACGCCTTGGGAATAGCTGTTAATTTTTTCCGCATTTTAGCAAATTTGATCTTCAGTAATTCGCCCTTCTCCATACTTCAATTTAATTTTTTTAGTACATCTGTTGTTTTTGCATCTATTTGCTGAAGGCTATGGAAGTTGCTTTGATGGACTTCATGGCCAACCAAAGAAATGCTGTCGAAATCAGCTTCTTCTTGACTACAGTATGTTCACTCCGGTAGATTACAGATAAGCCTTCTCCTAAGCTAGACACTGCACCGCGGCGACTGGAATATCAAAAAATGTTTACCAGCAGACCTAATAAGGCAACATAATAACCTCACTTGCAGGTAATGGACATCTGTCAAAGGTATGTCTCCCACCCACTAGGATTCACAAATTCTTTAAAGTGATTGCGTCCGGGATGGGAGTGGCTGGGTAATACTTCAGGGAGAACTCACTACATCAGTGCAAAACTGTGGTACTCTCTGAGGAGGCTTTCCCATTCGACTAAGTTGGTCTGTTCCAGTTAAGTATTTTTGAGTTGCACTGTCACAATTTGTTTCTTATCGTTCTTCCTATTTGAAAAAATGACGAATTTCATACTGATTAGTGCACATTTTAGGCATTGTAATGGTATAAGTAAATTATATACACAGGCATGTATGTTCCAGTTATAAGTAAAATTGTTCTGTTGCACTGAGCTGCTACATTATAATTTTCAAAGCTGTGAAATTTGCATGTAGCTAGTTTAATGTAACGACTGGTATTATCAAGAAAAAAAAATAAATGCAGTTAAATGCAATTTAACTAAAAATTTAATTTAAGAATTTAAAAGAAAAGCTGACATTCATTGGGTGGTCAGCGGCTTTTGGTAGGTGGCGCAAGCGTAGAGCACTGCATTGTGGTGGCATTTTTAAAGCGTGGTGGTGCATAGCAGACTTTTGTGGAGTTTCTTGTTGGATCATCTCGGTTTTTCTGCCCCTCCCTCCCTCTCCCCATGTTACCCCTTTTCCAGTGCTTACGCAGTGTGACGGGTGTCCAGATGACTCGGTGTGGGGGATCATAGCTGGGTTGTGGGGATTGCCGGCCATGGGAGCGTATTACTGTCTAGGGGCCGGATGGACACAACGAAGGCCCCTGGGACTTCCCGGGCACCCTTCTTCCACTCAGCTCAATGCAGTTGTTAAAGTGTATAATGTTGAAATCCATTTTCCAAATTTGAGTCTATTCCATTCTAAATTTATGGTATGGCGCTCGGAATCATTTGCAGTCTGATCTGGGGATCATTTCCCATCCGGGGATCATTTGCGGTTCAATTTGGGGATCATTTCCGGTCTGGAGATTATTTGCGGGCCTGCACAGAGTAAACAGTACCAGTCAAATAAAAACCGATGGTAGCAAAAGTGATCGATTAATATTGGAAATCGATGAAAATCACTGTTATTTAAGGACGGTGCCTACTAATACCCAAGTATTTTTGTGCGGCTTATGACTACGCGGGAAAAACAGATCTTAGCAAGGCCTCTTGGAATCCAAATTAAAAGAAAATTGGGGGTAACCACGCATTTTTCAGAGATAATTAAGCAATAATATCTCTAAAAGGAGCCAAAATATAAAGCAATGTATGGGATTTTTTCCTAAATTGAGGTTTAATTATCTCTGAAAAATGCATGGTTACCCCTAATTACCTTTTGAGATACCAAAAGCACTTGCTAAGTTCTGCTTTCTCCGTATAGTTTTAAACCGCGCAAAATTATCCCTGTATTAGTAGGCATCACCCATAGGAAACCCGAGTATCTCGAGATGTGCAGAACGTATGCGCAGTAACAATAGTAGGCACCGTCCTTAATTGATCTTTTTATTGATTACCGATGTAATGGATAATCAATGACAATCGATAATCACAAAAACTTGCGCAATTGATTGTCCATCAATTACCAACATCAATCCGGCCGACTTATTGACATCAATTGCCATTGTTGTCATCAACTGTCATCGATCAACGATTTCATCGATTGCCCAGGCCCTAAACCAAACTATAAAATTCTTACTGTTCTTGAATCTACATGTATTGTTACTTGCGTGTTGTCTAAGTTTGCATTATGTTGAAAATGTGATAATGTTACAGCCACACATTATTATCTGTAAAGTGATCACTTACAAGAGGTTGAAAACAAAGAAAAGGCCAAACTTTCTGCTAGATAAAAGTGGTCGGAGTCGCTTACATGTACAAAGGGTTCCAGCTAAACTTTGGAAACTTCTGGTATTTTAGAAAACTGGTTGCTTATGAGAAGTGGTTGCAAAGGGAGGTTCAACTGTAGTTACCCTAGGCTACTAAAATTTCATGGAAAGTTGTATCACTATAATTACATGTATGGCTTTGCTTTCCTCCTTTCTTTCCGTGGTGACTGCATGCACTGACTTATACTGAACATAATAGAGTAGGATTTAAAATAAAACACTTGGATCTTAACTCACCAAATTTGATATGTACATATACTATTCATTAGCCCTTTAGAGGAAAGAATTTTAAAACCCTCGCTGAATCTTTTTTGCACTCAATTGACCCGGTGTATAAGAAGTTTCATAATCAGGTCTTTGAACTGTTCTACATTTGTACAACACCAAGTACACGTCTTGAAGTTCTTCTAATGTTGATAATTAGATCAATTAAGCAAACGTAATGGAATCCGTCAAGCAGCCATCTCTCAATTAGTTGAAGTCCAAATTACAAGCCTTTCTTTTCTTGCAAGTCAAATCTACTTTGCTGCTCATGATAATTTGCATTATCATTAAGTTGTTTTTTTTTTTTTTTTTTTTTTTTTTACAGCTGTACATCCAGAATAACTACTGTAAATATGATTTACATGGTAGTGGCTTAAATGTTGCGCAGCCTACGTAAAATAGCCTTGTTATGTACCACATGTTTTTGTATCTGATCCTTAACATACAGGTACCAGTTACCCAGTTGCCAGTAATAACCAAATCTTCGCCTACAATATTAGTACAATTATGTCACTCTCAACTTAATGACATAAACTTCATTGGGTGTCAGTGCATGAACAGTATTAAGTCTCATCTGCTTGTGTACAATTATAAAATTAAACCTTTGGTGTACTATTCCTCTCACATTCAATTCTTATTTTACAATTATTTAACTGAAATTTATTGTTGTATAGATCTAGATATAATTCTTAGTCAAGTGTTTTTTTTTCATGAGCTGCCGGCTTGGGAGACTAGGCAACAACTCCCTACATTATTTTCTCAACTTTAATAAATAAAGTTACTTACTATTACTACTTATTCACAGTTGATAACTGTTGGCAGAATATTACTGTACTGGTATCAAAGAGGTCATGGGTCCATATCTGATTTCAGCATTTTTTTCAGCCTATCTTTTTGCAGGTGCTAATTAACTTTGTACACATTACTGCAATGGTCTCCCATTCATTAACTGATTACAGATTGATCGAGTATTTACATGTACACTGTTGTTCAAGAACATTTGAGGGATTATAAAAAAATATATTCAGTTAAAAAGTTATTCCAACATTATTGTTGCCTTGAAAATAGCCCATACAGCTGTTCTGAAACACATGTACATGAACATGTATGCCCAAGCTAAACCTGTGAAGTTGGTTTCCAAGTTTGTTGTGTGATTTGTATTAAGTACACATAAAAAAGGTCACAGCTTGCTAGACTTTCATGACTTTTTGACTACAGTCATGTATACTCCCCTCAACGTAAATTAGTCACTTTAGTGTGTCTTTTATTAACTTTAGAGGGTAAAATTGAGCCAAACCTTGGATGATTTTAGCAAGGCAAGACATTATTAGTAAACTATGCATGACTGACATGCCGATGCTTGACCTACTGAAATACGTTGGTCATTTTTTATAGCAATGGTGGCACATGCTTAACGTGACATCCATGTTTTTTTTATGCGAAGGTTTTTGTCGCGATGAAAGAAAACAAGTGAAAAAAAATATAAGAATATGGAAATGACAAAGAGAAACTTCTGTAGCTAACAGGTTACTCTGATCGAGTACAGATGTGCATACACACATCTTGAACACATACAGTACATGTAGTAAGCGCTAATGTACAGCTACTGTGATGTAAAAGTACATTGTATAGTAAAATTCAGCAATTCGTCCACTATAATTTTTAAATTGTAATCTCGAATTCATCCATCCGTGAATTTACAGATGTGTATTTTAACTAATTAAAAACAAAATTCAAAATGAGAAGAAATTTTACTTGGTTTTCAAGTTTTGTCCACAAACTCAATGTCGGGATATGCAAGAGCTAGCGCTATTACTAATTAAAAGGACTTGGTAGGAAGAGAACATGCATTGTATAAAAAGGTGTACTTAAAAACTCTCTCAGTGGTTATCCCTATTAATTTTACACTGTATTGTACTATTCTCAACATGTACTCTCCAATTACTACATGTACTATTAACACCCAGTAAACATTTAAGGAGCATGGCTACCAAATTTTAGTGTCACTTTGAAAAGCCTTTTTCTACATCTACAGATGAGTGTAGTCTGCCCAATATCATTACAGTAAAATCCGTATTAAGCAGATCCCTTGGATAAACATGCACGTGTAATAAACAAGGATATACATGTACATGAGGACTGTTTTGTGCAGTTCATCAGAACCTGTATAAAAGGGACACTGAATTAAGTGGACACTAGCAAGGGTCCCAAACATGTCCTCTTACATGTAATACAGGTTTCACTGCTATTTCTGGTGTATACTGATTCTGATTATGGAATTTTACTTTTATACATAAAAACAATTTCATCACTTTGAATGCTGTACTTGTTTCATTCTTAGATCAATCCTAGATGGTTAGTTCTTTGAAAAAAATATTTCCTCCAGAACTTTTGACTTACATACTATATACTACCTTATTTTGTGAAACAAAAATAACGTGTTTTATTCCCTGCCATTTTGATTTGCTGTTCAATAGAAAATGGTGCCAGAAAATAATAATTATTTGAAAGTGAAATCGCCGAAAATAATCTGGATGCTGTTGAAAAAATACATTGGTGTTATAATTTATTTCCCTAAAACTTAAAGGAATCATCAGGTTACACTGTATGTCATCAATTCCATCTCTTCTTTGAGTTCCAATAGAATACTGTATACTTGTGGAATACTATACTTGCGGCATAATAAACACTGACAAATTTTTCACGTCCATGTATCACAAAATAGGTTTATTTGTGAAGAAACACACTGAAGGAAAAGAGAAAGAGAGGGAAAAAAATGGTGGAGAAAGGCACACACAGGATTATACTGAGATCAATACATGTACATGAATAACTTAAAAGATCTGTCAGTGTCACTTTACATGTACATGTAGCAGTTTCCTCTAGAAAGATCACCTTTGAGGCACAGGTGTATTTCTAAATTTTGGCATTTGGAATACATGTAGACAGGAAAACCAACATGCCAATGCTCTATCATCTAGCGAGTCTAACCTACTAGTTATTGCAGATGTAAAACTACATGTTTGTTACTTTTTTGGTCAGCTGTAAATGGTTTGAACAGTTGAAGTGGTAAAAAAAGGCTTATTATTATGTACGTGTAATGTAAATGTCATTATAATTTTGGTAGAATTATGGGCTTTCCACTGTACATATGTGGCTAGATGTAATTTAGGCAAAGTTAACCTCGAAGCAATGCTGGTCAGCTGTTTTCCCCAACTATATTAGGGGTAGCCCGATGTCTCTAGCAGGGGCACCTCGTGACTTTTATACGCAGTTGCTTGCTTGCAGTTCTTCGCAAAGTGTTGTCTCAATTGCTTGCTGTTTGCGTGCCAGTTTGTGCTTTGTTTTTTCTGCTTGTACAATGACTGCTCGTCGAACCAACAACAGTTTGGCTGCTCATTTGGATGGGGAGAACTCGTCAGCGGATACCCTTCTGCCAACCGAGTCGCCAGGTCCTTCGTCGCTCGCTTCTGTGGCAAACACGGCGCCACAAACCTCTTCGACCGCTTCTGCTCCAGTTGTCACTGCTGGTGTCCACGATCCCGCGCTAATCGCGGCTATCGTCGATGCCGTGAAAGCCTCGTTAGCGGCAGAAAAAGATGCTGGTTCCAGTGCGAGCAATCTGCGTGGAAATGTTGCTAGCGCGGAGCCACAAGCAGTTTTGGGGGGCGTTCCCGCCCCATCGCCCAGCTTGTCACAGCAAACGGCGACCTTTCTCGTTTCTGGAGGCGCCTTTCCGGTGCAACAGGCGATATCCTCACCTTCAGCCACGCAAGGTAGGCCTAATTTTACTGTGCCATCCTTTGTTGCCACTTTTGCAACCCCGCGCTCGCCGATTTTAAGCACGTCGATCACGGCGGGCGCTTCTGTCCCGGTGCCACTCAGCGACAGCACGTTGGCTGCAAACCTGCCTTCGGGACCGCTACTCCAACAGCCGTTTGTTGTTGGCCCTGGTTTTTCGCCAATTCCGGCAAAAACGGTTAGCCAAATTGTTGCCGGCAAGTACGTGGATTTCGGGGATTTGCTGTCGGTTAACATCGTTCAGACTGAGCCGGAAACGCAAGCATTCCTGGACGGCCGGTTAGTGTTTTTGCCAAGCGCTAAAAAGCAACGTCGCCGCATCGAGGACATCGTGACCTGGTCCGAAGCCTTTACAATTTTTACGCTGATTCTGACGTCTTATTTTCCGCACCGGTGGAAAGATCTCACTTCTTACAAGCTTCTCATTCTGCGCACGTATCGCCAATTCAGTGGTCGTGTTTGGCTGGCCTACGATCAGGCCTTCCGCTAGCACGCTGCGGCTACGAAGCTCGTGGACTGGTCGACCATGAACGTTCAACTTTACAATTTTCACGCTGCTGGGGCCTCTGTGCGTTCTGGGTCTGGTGGCTCCTTGAGCGAACTGCCCGAACCATCGGGAGCTGACTCCTCCCAGGTCAGTTGCCGGTCTTGGAACAGAGGCCGCTGCTCGGCACAATTTGCTTCGTGTCGGTTTGCCCATCGCTGCAGCACCTGTGCAGGTTCCCACCGTGCCTCTGAATGCTCTCGTCGTTTTGACAAAACGTCGTCTTTCGATCGCAAACGTAGTTCGGCGTCTCCTCCTTCCGTGCCCTCGTCCACCTCGAAAACCAGGCGTTAATGGATGTGCCTTGTTAACGTTTAGTCATAGAAGTACTTCTTAAGTTGTGTTCCCCTTCTTTTTGTCAATAGTAGCTAGGTTGGGCCATATTTGCTGCAATAAAGTTGTCAAGTTGTTTGAGTTTGTGGTTTGTTGTTCATAGTTTTCTCTGTGGTTTGCCCCCCCTTTCCAGCCTGGCTTGGCCGTATTTTAAAATAGCCTTTTTTCTTCCCAGCTCATCCAGTCCTCCCTCCTGTCTCAGCAGTTAGCCCCCTTAAGGTGGAGGAGTTATCACAGGAATTGGCCAGTCATCCCGACCAGCTACAAGTTTCTTATGTCCTCCAGGGTCTCCAGCATGGCTTTCGGTTAGGCTTCCAATCAGCTCACAAGCTTAAGCCAGCTAAAAGAAACAAGCCTTCTGCTCTTCTCCATGCCCACGTCTTTGATGCATATCTGGCTAATGAAGTCTCCCTGGGCAGGGTTGCAGGCCCCTTCGCTTCCTCCCCTTTTCCTCGTTTGCATATTAGCAGTTTTGGGGTAATTCCAAAGAAGGGCCAGCCAGGCAAGTGGCGCTTGATAGTCGATTTGCCTTCCCCAGGGGGTGCTAGTGTTAACGACGGCATTGATCCTCAGGATTTTCTCTGCAGTATATTAAGGTTGATCAAGTTATTCGCATGGTCGCTCGTTATGGCCCAGGTGCCCTTATGGCAAAATTTGATGTGGAATCCGCTTATCGGAACATCCCAGTTCATCCAGATGACCGCTTCTTACTGGGCATGAGGTGACGTGGTCAGTTGTACGTTGATCTCTCGCTTCCTTTCGGTCTCCGTTCTGCACCATTTATTTTCAATTCGGTAGCTGATATGGTTGAATGGATCCTTCTCCATAAGCATCGCCTTTCCGATTTGTTACATTATTTGGATGACTTTATTACCGCAGGTCCTCCACAGTCCCCCCAGTGTGCTTATATTCTTTACACAGCAATCTCTGTTTGCCATCGGCTGGGGTTGCCTCTTCACGCTAACAAATGTGTGGGTCCAGCCACTTCTATGACTATCTTAGGAATTGAATTAGACTCGGTCAACCAAGTGGCCCGTCTTCCTGAGGACAAATTGCTTGCACTAAGGGAACTCATCCATTCGTGGATGCCCCGTCGCTGGTGCAGAAAGCGGGAATTGGAGTCCCTTATTGGCCATTTACACCATGCAGCTAAAGTAGTTTGGCCAGGGAGGGCCTTTCTCCGTCGGTTTATTGATCTACTGTGCTGCTTCCGTCACAAGGACCATCCTGTTCGGATTAACCAGGAATTTCGTCTTGACCTTCAGTGGTGGCAGCAGTTTCTCGCTTCTTGGCATGGCGTTGGGTTCTGGTTGTACCCTGGCATGTCTGCTGCCACAGATTTGGTGGTCACTTCGGATGCAGCAGGTGCGATTGGCTTTGGCGCCTATTCTCAAGGCCAGTGGTTTTATGGTGCCTGGTCAACGGCGCAGGCCAGGCAATCTATTGCATATCAAGAACTCTTCCCGTTAGTGATCGCTGCTCATCTTTGGGGATCGTTGTGGGCCAGGAAGCATGTCCTTTTTCGCTCAGACAACGAGGCTGTAGTCGCGATTCTCACGACCAGGACTTCGAAGGGTCCAGCTTTAATGCACCTTCTCCGTGATCTTCTGCTCTCGGCGGCGCGTTGGGGTTTTACTTTCACTGCTGCTCATGTTCCTGGGGTCGAGAACAAAATTGCTGATGCTATTTCTCGTTTCCGTTGGCAGGAATTCAGGCAACTGGCCCCGGAGGCTCATTCGTCCCCTTGTCCGATTCCGCAGCTCCTGTTGGACAGTTTAACACCTCCTCCCTAGAACAACGGTGCTTGCATTTCCTGGCCCAGGGTCTGGCTCCTTCCACCCGGAAAGCTTATGCGTCCGGTCAACGCAAGTTCGTGGAATTTTGCCGCCAAGCTGGAAAGCTTCACTCCAATGGCTCGCCTTGCCCAGCAGACGAGTGGACTTTATGTTTGTTCGTTTCATTTCTTGCAGATTCGATTCAGCACTCTTCTATTAAAGTTTATTTATCTGCAGTTCGCTCCTTGCAAATTGAGCAAGGTTTTCCTGATCCTCTGCTTAATTGCCTGCGGCTTCAACGAGTGTTGAGAGGGGTCAAGCGTTCCCAGGGTTCCCCGGCTGCTCAGCGCCTTCCGATTACTGACAGCCTTCTTTTGGTCATTCACCAGGCCTTGGATTTCAAGCTTTTTGACCATTGCGCCTTTTGGGCAGCCTGCATGCTGGGTTATTTTGGTTTTCTCCGTGCTGCTGAATTTACAGTCCCCAATTTAGCCAGCTTTTCTCCAGCTATTCATCTTTCAGTGGCTGACATCTCAGTGGATTCGCGCCAGTCGCCAACTTGCCTCCGTGTCAGGATAAAAGCTTCGAAAACGGATCCGTTCTGTCAAGGCTGCCACATCCATATTGGTTTGGGAAGGGCCCCCCTCTGCGCAGTTCACGCTTTGATGGCATACCTCTCCCTACGGGGAAAGGCCCCTGGCCCCTTGTTCCTTCTTGCAAGCGGTCAACCTCTGTCGCGCGCAATTTTGACCGATTGGCTGCGGCAAATTTTCTCTACCGCGGGAATTGAGGGCAATTTCTCCAGCCACAGCTTCCGTATTGGGGCAGCCACGGTAGCAGCTCGCAACGGCATTCCTGATCATCTGATTCAGGCTCTGGGACGTTGGACTAGCAACGCATACCAGCTTTATATTCGCACGCTGTCGGAGGCTCTTGCGGGCTTCTCTGGTCAGCTGGTTTGACATCGTGTGTCCTTGCCCTTGGTTCTCCACAGCTCCCTCTACGTTGCGGTCGAGTTTAGCACCAAATTGCTTGGGGCTTGCACTGCAGTGTTTTGGGTGTTGCTCTTACGGTCAGCTGCCTTCAATTGGTAAGTGTGTTTGTATTTGTCGATGCATGCTACGCTTGGTGCTTGGGGTTGTTGGAGTCGGAGTTTCCATTTCACCCTTGTTCGCTGGCCCCTCCTTTTTCAAGCACCAAGGAGATCCTGGTTGGGTGGGGGCCGCTCGCAGGGTTGCCATGGATACCTCCTCCTCATGCTAGAGCATTGCCCGGCTCCACCAACTTCAAAGGCACCAACTCCCAAGCTCATCTATTGGTGATGAGTTTAAATGTGGCTAAATGTAATTTAGGCAAAGTTAACCTCGAAGCAATGCTGGTCAGCTGTTTTCCCCAACTATATTAGGGGTAGCCCGATGTCTCTAGCAGGGGCACCTCGTGACTTTTATACGCAGTTGCTTGCTTGCAGTTCTTCGCAAAGTGTTGTCTCAATTGCTTGCTGTTTGCGTGCCAGTTTGTGCTTTGTTTTTTCCCATCCCATCCCTCCCTCTCGGTGGGGGCTAGGTAAGTATTGGGTCGGTAAGTATTCCACTGAACTGTTCAGTGTGACGGTGCTTGGTGGGGGCCGCTCGCAGGGTTGCCATGGATACCTCCTCCTCATGCTAGAGCATTGCCCGGCTCCACCAACTTCAAAGGCACCAACTCCCAAGCTCATCTATTGGTGATGAGTTTAAGTAGGTTTATTTCTTGTTGAAAAAGAGGGAAATTCAAGGTCAAGAAACCCAAATTTCTCTGTCACTGCATCAGCAAGAATGTTGATAAGGTAATTAGGCCATTGTAAATAGACTGGAGTGCTAGCACTTCCTCAGAAATGCTTGAAACATCAGCACTCAAATCACTTTACAGTGGACAAAATACATGTACAGCTGTACCTGTCTGTACATTATTAACTCTGGTCTGTTTATAAAACCAAGCAATTTCAAATAATTTTTTTGCTACAGCTGTACATGAGGGAGAATTTGCAAGGCTTACTTAGACAAAAAAAAAAAAGACTACATGTACATGACTGTACAATGTACATGCAAGCTCTTATACAAAACATGCAAATCAAAAGCACCAGAATAATGATAATAAGAACCCAAATTTAGTGTAAAGCCAGTCTTCTAACATTTAGAGGAAAAAAACACATTAATCTCTAGTGTGGTAACCATACAGGTCTAGTGAGCAATTATTATTTCAACTTTTCCACAAATACTACATACAGTACATGTACATCCCACATTCCCACAACAGCAACAAAAAATTTGAAAATTGAATTTTGACAGGTATCACGCTCTATACAAGACGGTTGGACCGTCTTTCGGTCTGTACAAAATGCAGACTGTAGACTGGGTAAAAAATGCAGACTGCAGACTACATGTAGACCGTATAAAAATGCAGACTGAGACCAAAACCGCGTCTTCGTCAAATACAGGATACATTTTGAATTTTTCAACTGACAGTGTAGCTTATGCTAGTGTCATACAATCGCCTTTCGAGATCATTTCCCATGAAATTAAATTCTTTTCGAAAAGCACCAACCTTAAAATAAACAACCCCAAAGCATGATGTAAGCAATCAGACGCGGACACATGACCTTTACTTCACACATGGTCGACCTCTTCGCCGTCTTTGCATCAACATGGCATTGGCAACATCGGTAAGTGACAATAAAATAATGTTTTTTGAATAAAATATGTATCCACGTATTGCTAGAATGCTGAAGGTATGCAATGTCTTTGACATTATTTATTCCAAGAAACTAGTTAAAATTTGTCGATTTCAAATTGCTTCCCCCCTCAGAAATCAAGTCTGTTTCCCTCATTATGATATGAAAACCGTCATGAGCGTCATTATGCGCCGATCAAATCGAAACTTCAACATCCCCCCCCCCTCCCCCCCGGGGCAAACCCCGGGCATTTAACTATTTTCTGTGCCCGGGAGTGGGGAATTTGACGGGTAAGGCCTTCCCAGGGGTGGGGAATTTGACCTTGCCTGGGTGGGGTGGGGAAAATTGAACTAGAAGTGTCAGGTTTCAAATCGCTTTTTTGGTGGGGCGCCGAAGTCGCTAACAGCTATAAACACGTTTTTGAACGAGATGGAAGAGTTAAAAGGAAGAGATACAGCATTACAAAAAAAGGTCTTCAAAAGTGAGAGTGTTTAAATATTAATTATTTTTATAGATTGTATATAAACGATGTAGATTTTTTATATAATGAGTCAAGCTACGACTTTGTCCCGCAGTGAATAGTGAAAGAAATAAACACTGTTGAATGGAAAACTGCTTTGGCTTAAATGGCAGAATATCCTGCCATTCGAACAACATTCTACGTAGCCGGCGAACTAATTAATATGTACAGTATTTCTAGTTTTTTAAACGATGTAGTTTTTTATGCAATGAGTCAAGCTGCGCCTTTCTCGGGCATTTGTGTCTGCAGAGGTTTTTAGAATAGCCATAAAACAGCAGTGAACAGTTAAAGAAAAAAACATTGTCGAATGAAAAACCGGCGCTTTGGCTTAAACTGCAGAATACCCTGCCACTCGAACAGTCTACGTAGCCGGCTAACTCATTTTAAATATGTTATTATGTATTTCTTGTTAAACAACCTTTGCCGTGTTTCGGAGTTAGAACAGCTTACACTTGCTGATTGACATTGTCCGACTTAATAAATGAATTTCCAATCATTAGTTTTAATCCAATCTTCAAAAGTTCAAATGCCCGGGGTTTGCCCGTGGGGATGTTGAAGTTTCGAGTTGATCGGCGCATTAGTTTTACAAACTAATGCAAAACGATTAAGCTCGAGTCTTTTTTGTGAAGAAAGGGCCTCAGGAAATAAAAGCTACCAAATCGAGATAAAGAAAACATACTGTTGAGAAATGGGTCAAAAACAAGGTCTGTTTCGTGGGAGATGATTTCGGAAATGTGATTGCGTGACACTAGGGTAAGTTGAAAATTGAAAATGTATCCTGTATTTGACGAAGAGGCGGTTTTGATCTCAGTCTGCATTTTATACCTAGTCTACATTTTATATTCAGTCTGCAGTCTGCAATCTGTAGTCTGCAGTCTGCATTTTATAAGTGACCGGACCGTCTTTACTATAATTATGGGGGACACCCAATCTATAAACAGGAATACCATGACTTTAATATGGCGGCTGGTGTCAGTGAACAGTCCAAATCAAGAAATGCCGATGAAAAAACTTAGCAAACATCCAGGAAGCCAATATTACTTGGATCTTACCTTAGGGATATACATCAGAACCGGCACAGCAACGGATGCAGCTACCATTGCCAATCCTTGCCTCGATAAAGCTTGCTTACAGAAGTCTGAGGAAAACGTGAACCGAAGCCGAACGGTGGCACGTTGTAAAAAAAAAAAATAATAACACACAGCTTTGGCTTCTCTGACGATGTAAAGCGAAAACCTTTCAAATCGGAACAAGGAAAGTACAAAATTCTTCTCTCCACATACGACTTGTCCCACAAAATCACAATCTCGTCCCCAGAGCCCGCGCACGTTTTAGGTCAGCGGTGGCCACACGTCCACGAGCTCTGGGCTAATCAGAAACCGGAAGCAGGGATCCTGCTTCCGGTTTAAAGGGGGATTCTGCTGACCGAGAGGAAGACAGCCTCTGGTAAAGAACATCAAAGGCCAAGAAAACGAGTGAAAAAGGTGACAACCTCCATCCCTCCCGTTTGTCAGTGATTGTCATTCATGTGAGACGTCCTTATTAACAAAACAACCAAAACAAAGGCTGCGTAAAATCTGGGTTTGTCGTCAATTTGCTTCTCTCAACCGCGACAAATTCATTTTGCACATTGACAGGTCGTTTTAGAAAAGCAAACATTTTCCATAGGCAGGGGCAAAAAAACATGTATAGGTTATGGCGATTAGAAACCATTTGTTGTACTATGCTCATTTGGAGTTAAATTAAGCTTGTTTTCGCCTGTAAAATGTAGTTTTTAACACTTTGAAATGGGGGTGAATATACGCAGTCTACGCAGTATGAGATAGCCAAGTTTTTTCATGACACTACGGTAAAGTTAATAGCGAAACGAAAATAGAGCCTGGTCGGAGGTTATATAAGCTTTAACCTAATTAACTAAAACAGGGTAAAGATTTTCAAACAACATTCGAGAAACTTCAGCAAGGCATCGTTCCTAACCTGATTGCCGTCGACGACAAATACCACCCATACCAACAAATGTTTACAAACGTAAGCTTAATTTTTTCCACCCATACCAACAAAGTAATCTTCAATAAATTCTGCTCCAGTCAGATCAACTCGCAGACTCCGCGGTGCCTAATGGATTACAAGTTTGCTTCTTTCAGTTCCTTTAACAGCACGAGAAAGGCTGTTAAACTCTTATCTGCTTTAGACAATGTTGAGAACGATTTTAAACGGCCAGCAATGACTATGAACCGCATTTCAGAGTCGATTATTTTTGGAGTTTTTCCGAAAATTGTCAGGTCCATCGTTAACCTCGACCGACGCAAGTGTCATACTGTCATTCAGCTTTGTCAAACGCTGCAACATATCGCAACGGTTTTCGCGCCTTTTCCGTTTAGTCATGTGATTTGACTTCTATCTTTTTCGTGTTTACTCACTGCAAAAAATAAGAAGCGTATGAAAATTTAGTTGCATTTTGATTCTATGGCGGTTTTTGCTTTGATATCTTTGACAGTCTATTTCTTGTCTTGTTTTGAAACCTCCGATTCAAAGACGCTTCCGGTAAAATGTAATATCCAATCAGATTTCGATTTGCTGGATTTTGACATTGATTAGCCCAGAGGTCTTGCTTCCTTGGTGCTGACCAAAAGGAACGCAGCCTCTGGGAACGAGATTGACAAAATCATTAGTTCATTGATTTCGTTTGCGCATGATCAATACCTACCCAGGTCCCCCCGGTCACAACGGCGAGCGCGAAACCAACCTCGTTCTCAGGGCCTTTTCCCTCAATCTCGTACCCAGAGTCCTCAGGCTTTTTGGTCAGCGGAGAGACTCTGGGATAATGGAATTTCTTATCCCAGAAAACGTGGGATTCCGGTCTTAGTGCGCATGCTTCTCTGCAAAACGGAAGTCAAATGTCCAAAAATGGCGGACATTGGAAGTGTTCGATAGAGCCAAAGTTGATTCTTACGCAAAATCAAAGGAACTGGATTTTTTTGAAGGAGAAATAATTTTCATTGGTTTTCTACAAGAGCGAGCGAAGGATGAAGTTTCTGAAGCTTTAGGAAAGTGTCTTTCTTTTATTGTATTTTGCATTCCATCGTGCATCTGTGTTAAAATGTCTTGTTCGGCGTGCATGATTTACCGCGCGCGGCAGCCGGCAGGTCAAGTGTGGGAAATGCTGTAGTTTCGAGATGGCTAGTAACACGGAGAAATTTCGCGTTTTCGAGCAAGCAATTTCCTTGACATTAAATGAACTAGGATTAGTAACGTTAAAAAAGGAACAAAGACAAGCAGTCGAAGCCATTGTTATGAACTGTAGAGACGTTCTTGGCGTGCTGCCGACGGGCTTCGGAAAGTCACTTATATACCAAGTTTTACCGGGAGTTTTCGATTTCATATCGGGTAGTTCTTGTAAGGATCGAGCGATCGTCTTAGTTGTTTCACCACTTAATGCCCTCATGCGGGATCAGATTTCTAAACTGAACGAGAGAGGGGTGTCTTCGTTGATGGTGCAGGGAAACTTAGTTCAGGTGGAAGATACCCGCGGCGAAGAATATCGTGCAAGTTTTCCAATGGATACATTAGAGGACCCCCGTTGTCGCTTATTATTTGTTCATCCTGAGGTGTGCGTGAATGACAAGAGGTTTTTTGCACCGCTTAAATCCTCAATTTTTCAAAGAAGAGTGAAATGCGTGGTTGTGGACGAAGCGCATCTCATCAAAGAATGGTAAGTCAATTTTGTTGGCTTTTATGAAAAAAATCAATCAATCAATCAATCAACGAATTAATAACAAGAAGAACAATAATAATATGAAAGAAACACGCTTTAATACAGTAAAATAATTAGAAATATAAGTTATAAAGGTGTGTTGTTATTATTCCACGGGTTTTGCATATTTTATGTTTGAAGTGATAAATTACCCTCAAGTCGCAATTAGCCGATTATAATCACCATAGAATTACCCTTAATTTCTCAATATATATCAGGCATTCAAAGATGGGTTTTGTCTATGATTTTGTGCAGGAAGGTCAACTACAACAGAGTTTCATTTTGGGCAATATCCCTTTGGAAGGCCTTACATGTGAATAAATATCACCTGAGATATTCAGGTTTAATTTAAATTTCCTTGGCAAAGCCTGAACTTCTGTCAAGAATTACATACGTACACACATACATACTTATTGGACAAATATGTAGTCCAGAATGTAAAATATGGCTGGCTAGCAGTTTTGCAGAGCCATCGGCAGCTTAGAAATTCAGCAAATAGGATTGTGTTTCACAAAATTTTCTGAGGCCTAAATTTTCAGGTAAAAAAATGCCGAAAACAGATAAACCTGTCTCAGCTTACACAAATATTCCTTAATAAGCTCTGAAACAATCTAAGAAAACATAAAATGAACTTTTCAAATATTTTGCTAATCAATTGCCCTAATCCTAAAGGAAATTACTTTTGTAAAATCCCAGTCCATTCTGTTTAAACAGCCAGACTTCTGAATAGTTTCTGTTCTCGTTGTAATAGAATAACATACATGCACGTACATTCACGTCTTCATTATACTTTGAAAAGTAACTCAATCAACATCAAGACTGGCTTTAATCTCGGACAAAAAAATAACAACCAGAAATTTTGTTTCTTTTGTTATGTATAGGAAAAGTTTTCGTCCCGCCTATGGAAAACTGGATGTTCTTAGCAGCCTTTTCCCAAACGTCCCTCATGTTGCCTTAACTGCCACTGCAACAAGAGCAACTCAGGAGTTTATAAAGGATTCTCTCAAACTTAATGAAGCTGTGGTGATTGAAGCCAATCCTGATCGCAAGAATATTTTTTATGAGAGTAAAGTTAGGCCATCAAGTGGTGAAGAAAAGGTGACTGCAGTGCTAGAACCTCTTGCAAAGGAGTTATTGGAGAAGAAAATAAACATGCCTCTGACTATTGTTTATGGCAGTCTTGCAACTTGTACAGATGCATTTATGTATTTTAGTCAATTTCTAGCTAAGTGTCAGTACTACCCTGCAGGTGCTGAACATGTATCAAAAAATCGCCTATTTGCACAATTTCATGCAGAATACCCACAACATGAAAAGGACCGTATTCTGGATGAAATTGTGCAAGGAGTGTGTAAAACTAGAGTTCTGTTTGTGACTGTTGCCTTTGGCATTGGTGTTGATGTACCTGATATCAGAAGGGTTATCCACATTGGAGTCCCGAGGACAATGGAAGAGTACTTTCAGGAGACTGGAAGAGCAGGAAGGGATGGGAAGGAGGCAGTTGCAACCTTATATTATAATGGTCGAGATATTGGCAAAGGGAAGAATCCAGTTGATGATGTCATGAGAGAGCTAGCCACTTCAAACAAGTGTAAACGAGGGATAATTCTATGTTATTTTGGACATGAACCTCCTGAGAGAAGCAATTTGCATTCATGTTGTGATTTCCACAAATCAGTATGTGAATGTGAAACTTGTTTGACAAGTCTCTCTGAGGGATTGGAGGGTTGTTCCATCAGTTCAGCTTCCTCAGGTGCCTTAATGATAGAATGTCCCTCAGATGAACAGCATGTGACTCAAAAACAAAAAGAAGGCATTCGCGCTGAACTTGAAGCACATCGTGTTTCATTGCAATTTGGAAAGTCGTGTGTAGGGGGTGTAACACTGTCAACAGGTTTCAGCCTTGAATTAATCAATCTCACCATTTTGCACTGTAATAAGCTTGACTCTATAGAAAAAGTTCAAGATCTTTTACCCACGTTTGGCAGAGAAAATGCTGAAGTTGTTTACAGTATTGTGTCAAAGTATATTTCATGATCATTGTAATGGAATTGTGATTACAGGCTATTATTAAATATGAAAGAAAAATACTATAAATTTAGAAAATAAGTTCTTGTCGTTTTTAACATACATTAGTTTAATCGATCATCCCAGATTTGGAGTAGCTGCATGCTTTCTGACTCTTGTTTTAGTAAGCCACTGATGTAAAAGTACAGGGTCACATTGCATTAGGGGCTTGTTTGAAAATTCTGTTGTATATTTATTATTAACACATTGAAGTGAACAAGGATTTGAAAGAATTTAGGCACTTGAAGTGGTATTTGAAGCCCAAAATTCTCACTGTACATGTATCTCCAGACTCCGGATGAAAATAATTGGTTTAGAACTTGGAGGTTTAAATTTACATTTTTTGTATTTTTCACATTGTAGTTTTAGACAATGTACCATAAAGTGTAGTGACAGCCCAGCTATATTTGTTTGTGCTCAAGGCAGAATCTGAGCATTGTCAATTCATAGATTACAGATGATGTCCTCATCATCAGAGTCTATTGATGAAACCTCATTTTCATCATCTTCACCATCTTCACCTTCACTGTCATCATTAACACAGGAACTTGCTGCAAGTTTCCTCTTGTGTTTTGTTAGCCACTGATCTAAGAGTACTGGGTCTAATTGGTCCAGCGGACTTTTAGTAATGTTTGGAAATGCACTGTGGTACCTGTGAGGTGTATATGTGAACGGCTTCAGTTTGCGCAATGACTCTACTACATCTTTCACATCTTCTCTGCAATCCCCATATGTGTGGGCGGTTGAGTCTTTAGAGATGTTACTCTCTTTATCAATCCTGTCTGCAATAACTTGCTGGCTGTAAGAAGTCGATGTGGATCGTGTCACCGCTTTCAAGGTTTTGTTTCCTCGCAGGTCATGAAGTGTTACCTTATGGTCCTTTACAATGTGTTCCTGTTTTAAGTCATTTGCATAGTTATTGCCTTCGCCCCCTTTAGGGTTAACAAACATACCATGGATTATTCTATGAGCCATCTTCGGTGTGTACAGAGCCCTACAATTTGTGATGAGGCGCATTGCTTCAAAGGCATACTTCTTCCCTCTCTTCCTTGATCGATTGAAGAGCATCAGTAGTTTCCAGTTCCTCATCATACGCTCACCATCCCCTTCCCTTTCTGTATCATCCATTTGCATCAGAAATACACCCAGCTGGATAACCTGTAGCCCATAATTAAATATTTGATCCTCACTGCTGCTTGGTGGAACGTCACTGACTGGAGAAGGCAAGTCAGGTTCATCTTCATGAGTTTCTTGTGGAGTGCATTCTGTGTGCTCAGCCTCTGTCTGAAAGCTGTTGACTGGGTGGGGAAGAACATGTTCAGCCCCCGGCGATACTTCTGCATTAGCAGCTTCTCCCCCAGAGGACCCAACAACCCTTAAAGGTTTGGCAGTTAATTCTCTTGGCCATAAGATGCGTTTTCCTTGAAGTGGTGGATTGGTTTTAAGCAGTGTCAGAATGACTTCTATCATTAAGCTTTCACAATTTTCACTGGCTTGATGACTGTTGTTTCCAGCAACTTTCCCAACTGCAAATGACTGCTTCCTATCTTGTGTTAAAAGGATAACACCATCTCCTGTTGGAAGAAATAATAAAAATCTTATTAGTAGTCACTTACACATAGAAAAAATGTAATTATCATAGCAACACGGACTGAATTGTAAATTTTATTACAAAAATTATTATAATTTTAAATGTTTTATCGATCTCTTACTGTCAATTGCCCCCTGAAATAACTATTGTTATAATAATGATAATGATAATGATAATGATAATGATAATGATAATGATAATGATAATGATAATGATAATGATAATATACCAACCCAAAATTGTGTCACTAAGCCTTTCTCCACTTCTCTGTAATAAACTCAGCCCTCTAATTAATAAGCCCCCTCCCCTTTTAAATTCTTCCCTGGAAGTTTTGATCATGTACATGTACATGTCATGCAAATAATGCTTGAAACATTTCTCCTTGACCTTCAGCTGTGAGGCTTCAACTGAATTAGATAAAACCTTCCTGTCTTTGACCCTCTCATTCTTAAATCACTGTTAGTAAAGCCAATTTATTGTTTAAAGCTTGCCAATTCACTTTTTTTTCTCGTTTCATCAGCTTTGTTACCTTGCTTGAAAGTATGGTGAGGGTCTGTTACAGCAACAAATGAAGCAAGTCCAAGAGTTTCTGCTGGGTTTCTGCTGACACTGGAGGGTTGGACAGGATGCTGAGCATCAGGGGGAACATCTTCTGGTACTGGTGTAGGTGGTGGCACACTAGAGTGGACTTGATTCAACATTACTGCAACAGACAAGTAATAGTAATTTGATTTTAACTGATAACTGTTTATACTTACAGATAAAGAAGTCATCATATAACTGTCAAATACAAGCTTGCACATTTTTTTATTTCAACA
The DNA here is from genome assembly GCF_977016875.1 of Pavona decussata. Taxonomy (NCBI): domain Eukaryota; kingdom Metazoa; phylum Cnidaria; class Anthozoa; order Scleractinia; family Agariciidae; genus Pavona; species Pavona decussata. The sequence continues at coordinate 2,025,095 of NW_028145606.1, read as the reverse complement.
ACAGCATATTTATTTGCTGTTGTCAAAATAAATTATTGCATTATTAAAATACATACCTCTCTGATTGTTTCTCTGTTCTGCCTTTTGCTATTGCTGAAGTCGCCACACCTTTTCGACATCAAACTCAGGGAGAACATATTCATCAACAAAAGTGCCAATGGTGTCATTCACAAATTTAGTTTTGCTTTCTTGGGAGGCATGCAGGCCTGGAACTTTGATGTTTGCAGGCTTTCCTTCTACTGTCTCCATACCAGACCACTCCATAAATGCTTCACAAAGATATGCCTTTGTGATTTCTGTCATGAATTCTGCAGCAGCTTTGTAGTTTTTCTTTGCATCAGCGTACACATTCCTTTTGCCAAGCTTTTGGCGAAACTGGTACAGAGTGCCAACATCTCGTGTGCTTTTTGTGCTGTACAGTTTCTCCCAGGCATACTAGAAATAAGATCAAGTAGTGTATAACAGTTTTTTAAATGCATTTCAATGCATGTTTTGTTTATTCAACTCAAATCCCAGTAGTGGGCAATAGTTATAACAAAATATTATTATAGTACCAAACTTTTTCACAGCACATGGAATGTGTAATTGTGACAACAGGTCATAAAAATTATAAGGTAGTGAGTTGTGTTTTGTTTTGTAAACAATTCGGCCTAACAAAAGAACATGAGATTACTGTATGGAGATTGGTAATCATCTGTAAATTGTTTAATGTGATTGTTGAGACACTGGTGATATCTTGTCTTTGAGATTACTTTAATAATGTTTTAATCAATTAATTTCTACAAAGTGCACATAATCTCCTTAGTCTGTTCTAACTTGTACATGTAATCAAGGTGGAAATGAATACTCTCTTATGTGAGTTCTCTTACAATTTTGGGTGTGTAGGAATCACAGGCAAGAGGTTAATACATTGAGGTTATTGTGTTCTGACATTATTTTGGCCATATTTTTAAAGAGGTATACACCTTGAATGAAGTAGAGGAGTTTTTGAGGATTTACTCGTTAAGAATAGAGTCTTTGGTAATGGGCACTAGTGATACCAGTGCAAATGTGGGAGGATAAAACCCTAACTTTATTTACAAGTATTAACCCAAAATGAATAAGAGAGAAAGGAAACCAGAATAATTTTTTCCCTGAAAAATGACAAATAGGGTCAACTAGTCATTATGTCCAGTATCTTTTTCATCGCACAAAACAACAGTATGTTGTAATAATGTTATAAAATTTATAGCTAGATTGAGACAGACATACAGTGTAAAAGAAATAAACCTACACACAAGAAGGACTGTTTGGCATGCCATACAGCTGGTGTTTCCACAATGTGTTCGAAGCGGTCGGTTCGGTAGTCACACCCTGCTCGAGTCTTCTTGGCACCTGTCACTCTCTCCCGTCCCAGGAGATCTCCAGCTAATGGAATGTGATGGTCCTTCAAGACCTGTGATGCATGCTCTGCCACTTCAGCTGCTGAAGCATTGGGAGGGGTTGGTACTTCATTCGGTTGTGACATGGACACTTTAACTAAAAGCTGCGTCAGATAGGTGAGGTACTGGCACACATCACCCAGTTTATTTTGATTGTATGGCACAACTGGTAAACTGATGATTTCTGACGGTTGTGTCATCTCTTTTGAGTAGTGGTGGGTGATGTGCTTTGGTACAACACTTTTAATAGACTTCAGGGAAGGGAAGTACTCAACCAATACTCTGCTAACTAGTGTGATGTAATCCCTTCTCTGATCTTGCAGCTCGCACTTTGACAACAGATAATTGCTATTGTCAAACTCCTTAATATCTCGGATGATTGGCACAGTGTCATTGAGACCTTTACTGGGCACTCTGTCAAAGGTAATGTACTGTGTGATCCAGTGCATGTCAGAGTTTTGGTGTCCCTTGACAATTATGTTGGCCAAAACCTGAAAATCAAAATTGTCAAATGTAACTCTTAATTCGAGCCCTTCCTTGACCTTTCCTCTGATGTGATCTATTAGGCCACCATCTAAGTCATCCAGCATATTCCGGAACGTTTGCCGGGACTGGGCCAAACCTAGTGAGCTGCATCGATCAAAGGTCTAGAACAAAAGAAATATACAAAATAATAATTTAGAATATTTTTTTATACCATCAGTTTCAAAACTTTATATAAGGATGTTTAAAATTATTTTTAAGTTGGCATAATAAGCAATAAGTCTAGTGATGTTTCTTTAAACCATGAAATAGGTTGTTCAGTTGAAAAATAGTTTGTTTGGGTCTAACGGCATTAGCTGTAAAACTTTGTTTCATGGTTTAAGTAAAATCACTGTCTGTGGAAATTTCATATTTCTGTTGTCTATTTAATAAATGAATTGTAAAGGGAAAGTTTGATTCTAGTGTCCTTTGTGTCAATCTTGTTATGATGTGTAGAAATGATAGAAGGGGTTTTAGTTCACTAATTGGGTAAAAAAGACTTGAATCCATCCTTTGCGTCAGCAAGTTTACCTTACGAGTGGAATGTCCAATACCAAGGATGAAGGTGATCACTTTCTGAACAAGGCTAAGCTCTCTCCACCTTGTATGCATCATCTGGCCATACGCCACACAAACTGGGGGTACTTGGTTTCCATTCTCATGTAAAACAGGTACACTCACAGTAGAAATGAAATCAAGCAAATCAGGGGCCCTCTCCTGCATTTCCTCAATAATGGCATCCCAACTTAATTCCTCAAGAGATGACTTCGTGTTGTTCCTCGGGACATGTAAGACAGAGGGACCATTGTTGCCTTGTTTTCGAACACAGAGGTCACGGCATTGCTCGTCTATTTGTTCCAAAAACTGGTACTTCAGGCATGATTTTACACTTGGTAACAGCATAACTGCTTTCGAAATCTCAACAGGAAGATTAGTTTTCAAGGCAACCCACAGTTTCCTTATCTCGTCCTCCTTCAATTGAGTATTTGCATGTTTTGTCAGCTGATGGAAAAAAAAAATTTTAGAAAAATTTAGAACGTTTTCACTTAAGTGTACAACACAACAGGGTACAATTTAACTTGAACTCAGGATACAATTACATTTTTGGCTACATGCAAAATCCAAGCAAAAACTTTTGTATTTTAAGACTTAGGGGGATGAATATTCCTCCCTTGGTTTCTTTTAAGCCTTCTCCTCACTATTTCAGTGTATTTATCTTTTGTTTGTTTGTTTGTTTGTTTGTGTATCTATGTGTGACTAATAAATAAATAAATATTAAATAAATAAGTAAATAAATGTGAAGATTTTAAAGTACCTCTGCATTTCGAAGTCCACTGAGCTTTCTTCAGTATCTCAACACCTGTTTTTTTATTGGTCAAGTTGGGTGGGTCATCACTGCCACTGTACATGTCTTGACTTTCTTGCAGAGAAGATGGCTGTAAGTAACAGACATCAAGTCTTCATTCTCAAGCCTCGACCATAACAGTAAACTTCAAATCTGTATTAGGATGTTATATTGTGCGGTTCCAGTAAATAAACATACTTCCCCTGATAATATTTTTTTGGTTTTGCAGCCTCCCCACCCCCCCCCCCCCACCTCTCCCCTTGGAAGCTTCATACTCTACTTTGCTTCTAAAAGTATGACTTTTAAGACACCCTCCCCCTAGGAATTTCCGATAACCTTCCATGGGGTGGGTAGGGATATTTTCTGGAACTGCACATTATATTTGAGATGAAAGGTCATGAAACGATTATCTGAAAGAAACCTCAACCATGGCTTCTTGCACTTCTTATTTTGATACAGTATTAAGTTAATATCTGAAACTTTAATAGGACAATCAACTGATTGTTGAGACTAATTGTAATTTTGCATGGAATGGAACAATGAGAAGAAAATACGACCACTGGGAAAAATGTTCCACACTCCACAATATAATTAATATAAGCTTAAGCTTAAAATAAAATAGATTACCTCCGTGTTTGGGTGGGAAGTATTATCTGAGTGGCTTGGCTTTGGCAGGATGGGTCGTGGCTGAAAAAGTGAAAGTTTCGCTCTTGTGTGGGACGTTTGCCCATCTAGTAGATGTCTTGAGCGTTTTACTTGAGGCATAACCGAAGGGGAAACGGCAGCCTGAGATGGGCTCCGCTCCCCAACAGATCTTTTCATCTCCAAATTTTCATCCAGGGAACCCCCGTCTACAGAACTTGCTTTACAGATGTTGGAGAACTTCTCTATTTTTTCTAATATACCTTTCACTTGTGAATAACAGGTTCGACATATTTTAGTAGAAACGACACCAATGTCCTCCTCTACCACATTAATGTTCCCATACTTTCGAACAGCGTCAACAATACCTTCTTCTACGGCTTTCTCTCCAAAAAGACTGATGTAATGATTTTTTTCTAAATCCAGTTTTTTACAACAGCGACAGTAATCAGGTTTAGCCGCTTGCATTTTACCTTGTTTACCGTCGAATGACGGTAGTGGTAAACTTAATTCCCGCGCTAAAACGGCTTCACGCCTGTCAGAGTCGGTTACAAACTCTTACACATAATTCAAAACCGGCCGTTTGATCTGGAGGTTTTTATTATTATTGGTTAATAGAAAATTGAAGCGATAAAAAATAAAATAAAATACACACACACACACACAAAAAAAAAATTACGAAACCCGAGTTTGACATTTCAAATCTCCCTCTAAAACAAGGAAGTTGGTCACCGAGTTTCCGGTTTTGTTAACTTCCGCGAATGACCACCGCACTTCCTGTCGGACTTCCATTGTTATGCAAAGGACCAATCAAAAAAATGATATTTTTCCATTATCCCAGAGTCTCTCCTGGCGCCGCCCCGCTGACCAAAAAGCCTGAGGACTCTGGGTACGAGATTGCTTTTCCCTAAATTAGAGATTTTCAACATTGAAATTATTCTCGCCATTTGCTCTTGTCATAGGAAAGCACAAGTTGCAAAAGAGAAAGTGCATTGAATTAACTCTTCTCTCGTCTAAATTCCGCAATTTTACCTCAGAATGGAGTCGTGACTAATGGTCCACTGTTACTGTACAGGTATGTGCCTTTCTTTCCAAGATCACAGAAAACGAGCAGTAAATAATATAAGTCGAAGAGCCGCAAACATAAGTAGCTAACAAGGAGGCTGGAATTCGCAATCCAGATGACTGGAATCCGGAATACAAAACCTCTAGGGGATTTCGCTACATCAGGCAAATTCCGTATTAGTGCTGATTGAAATAACCGCCTTACTCATGGAAAAAAAAAAAGTTAGTTCCCCCGTTACCTGAATAATTTTTTCCCAGTGTATAGCTTTCACGAACAGCAAAATGCGTCCCAAAGTCCTTTTTTATAACGGGTAAGTGCTCTTTGAACTTGATCTATCTTATGACGCTAGTCGCAGTTTGGCCTCACCTTTGACGTGTGTCAAACGTTTAAAGTCAGATTTTTTTTTGTCACATTTGATTTCACCTTCAGACAGATATTAAAAGTGTGTGAAGCCATCACAAATTTGACAACACGCCTAAAGTGAACGGGTAAAAAAAAAACGATATTAAATTATATTAGACATCAGCTTTGAAAGTATCAAAGGAATAGCAAAGCCGTTACATAGGATTTGTCGACTTTACCTTTGACGCACATCAAAGGTGCAGTCAAAGTTGCCTTGTGTCGTATTTCACTCCACCTTTGAAGAAAAATGGCTCTATATATTGTCTAAATTTTGACTTCACCTTTGATTCGCGACAAAGGTGACATTAAATTCACTTCACCTTTAATCGGTACATACCTAAGGTGAAGCGTATCCAATTTTTCGCAAGAACACACACAGCAGACTTGAAGGACTATGCATTTTGCGATTGAGCAAAAAAAAAAAAATACAAAAATATCTTCCTGTCCAATCAGGAGCCAGTATTATGCTGGCCTGTAAGGAGACTCTACCAGAGATCCTTCTTTCTGTTGGCCAAAGATTTTTCCTGCCCATTCGCTCATCTCCAATTTGTCCTCGTCCGGCACTGCTGCGAGGTGGGGGGAAGGGGGAGGGAGGAATTCTTGCCGCGACGACTTTGAAGCTCAGTAACAACTCTTTTTGTAATATTTAAGCATTTGAACAATTTATCTGGGAAATTTCATTTGGTCCTTTATTGTTTACTGCCTTTGATGTTACCATGGCAATCAATTTAAGAAAAAAACCCACTATAATTGAAAATAAGAACAAATTTATTTTTCTTATCGTAACTTTTATGTTTTTAGTTCATATTACTGTTCCTTTATTGGTTTTGATTACTTTCTTGATTACTTGATATGATTTGTCGAGATTCTCTCCGCCGAAAAATAAGAGAATCTCGACAGCTGGAAATACGTGTGCGTTCGCAGGCTAACTCAATCGAACCCAATCGTTCGATTGAGTTCGACTTAGTTCGATAAATGAAACGTTCGATTTGGCTCGAGTAGTTTCATCGATAGTTTCCCGTTTGGTTGTAGAGAAGTCTCTGTTTCAATTGAGCCAAGGGTAATTTTCACCGCTTGGCCTGTGACAGCAATGGTTGACTCTGGCTGAGATGTGCTTGAACTTTTTTTGGAAGTAGAATTGTTAACTTGTTAGTGCCACAAATCAGTCATGTCCAACACACACCACTTGTTCGAGTCTTTAAAGTGAAGATTACGCTGGTACGAGTCGTACGAATGGTGCAAGTGGTGAGTGTGATAAATGTCATGATCAGCCATAACAAGATTTCTACATTTGCCATGGCATAAGAGCTCATTCTCAAACTTATTAACAATTCATGAGGTGAAAACAAAGAAATCACTGCTGTGAAGGAGGTTTAGAAAAGTGATCTTAATTATCACAGAATTTGGTGAACTTTTGGTTTGAATTTCTCCAAGAATTATTAAGAGCAACTCTCTATAGGGACCGAGTGAGATTAAAAAAAATGTGGCACAAGGTTGGAAAAATGGACCCCTTGATATTTCGTCCAGAGATAACCTATGGTATGCTAAGAATCGTGATATAAGTTTTAGGTTCTAGAGGTTTTACATTTTTGAGAAAATTACAAAAAACCGTTGACAACCGGTGAAGCCGAGAAATCACAGGAATGAGGTCAAATTTCATGATCAGATAATCGAACTCGCGTGAAGGCGCATAGCAAATTATGTTTTTTTTAGTTTATACTGTTAATCAGGAGGTACTGCTAAGCTGCTTTGATGATAGTTTAGACTTACAATTGTAATTCCGAATTCCTGGGGAGCAAGCGAAGAGAACCGGAATTTGTAGACTTTGAAAATCAAAAATTCCATACCGTTTTCAAACATCTCAGAACATACTCGGTATTTAGTCTGAAATGTCAGCCGTCTCCTCTCCCCAACCCACAGGGGGCGCGGGAGAGAGAGACGGCTGACATTTCAGACTTACTCGGTATTATGTAGAATTCTTTCAAAATTCAATTCTAGCAAGTAAAAGAGCTGTTTGTGAACGTGATATAATTTTTTTCTTGGCAAAAGTTATTTGTGAGGCGAGCGGCCCCATGCAAGTTGACCCAATTTGACCTTTCGAAGAGATCTTGTTTAACCAGGAAATGTAAACAATTCTACTATCCTTAGCTCGCTTTCTGAGCAAACCATTGTAAAACCCTGCCATTTCCCATCAAAACTACCCAGTTAACCTGAGATAATACTTCGGTTACAGCTTACCTTCCAAATGGGTGTTTGAAGGCAAATAATTTTGATGTTCTTCGCTAATTTTCCCGTGTCTTGCTGCCGTGCTTAGCCACCGGCCTTTTCATCACTACGGCATTTTCTAAGCGTCACCTTTCTCTGGGTTGTGTAATATTTTTGCAGGACCTGGATCCATGTCTTGCACATGAAGCATCCTCTGGTTATCTACTGAGTTTTGTATTGAATATTTCTAATGAAAAGAGGCAAGAAAGTGAAGGAACTAATTACGCGGGATGCCCCGAGGGGGCATACCGTGTCTTAAAACGGGTCGATTTCTTTTTTACGCGGGATGCCCTGAGGGGGCATACCGTGTCTAAAAACGGGACGATTTCTTTTTCTTCGTCGTAGCTTCAAATCGGTACATTAATTTATTCATTAAACTCACCCCTCTCCTACTCGGGGTGTATTGTTCTGATTGTCTTCAATAAAGGCAGGCCAATCAAAATCCATTCTTGTCGCTTAATACCGTGAGGGAGGGGACCCACTCACCCTTACCTGTGTGACGTCGATGCATCATTTGATATATTTATTAATGACGGATTAAATAGTCGCGCCATATTGTTTTAACATGTTCTGGACTCAAGTGTGCCGTCAACGGAAATTTCACCATTTTGAAGCGGTAAATCGAAAGAATAACTTCTAAGAAGCACCCGACACGTAAAACGGTGGAAATTGTTTGACAGTCTTAGACCACGACGCGAGACTGAAAAGAGGTCATTGAGAAGCTTACGTTATCGTAATGGAATTTCACAAATTTTCCGTAGCCTCCCACGCAGACGTTCTTGGGGGTTCGTCACGCGTTCCTGCCCTAAGAACGTCAGCGTGGGAGGCTACGGAAAATTTGTGAAATTCCATTACGATAACGTAAGCTTCTCAATGACCTCTTTTCAGTCCCGCGTCGTGGTCTAAGACTGTCAAACAATTTCCACCGTTTTACGTGTCGGGTGCTTCTTAGAAGTTATTCTTTCGATTTACCGCTTCAAAATGGTGAAATTTCCGTTGACGGCACACTTGAGTCCAGAATTTCCGGTGATACTCTGAGTCGCGTAACACAAAGGAAACAATGTAACGCGATCGTCGTGATTTAAACTATTCCACTAGCAAGGATAGTCCTATCAATCGGCAAAGCATACAGTTGGAATAAATGAATCAGCCCCAGCATCACGCGTAATGCCAGTGTAGCAGGCATCTTGTTTTTTCTTCGTAGTGGCTACAAATCGGTACATTAATTTATTCATTAAACTCTCCCCTCTCCTACTCGGGATGTATTGTTCTGATTGTCTTCAACAAAGGCAGGCCAATCAAAATCCATTCTTGTCGCTTATATCGTGAGGGAGGGGACCCACTCACCCCTACCTGTGTGACGTCAATGCATCATTTGATATATTTATTAATGACGGATTAAATAGTCGCGCCATATCGTTTTAACATGTTCTGGACTCAAGTGTGCCGTTTTCAAACGGAAATTTCACCATTTTGAAGCGGTAAATCGAAAGAATAACTTCTAAGAAGCACCCGACACGTAAAACGGTGGAAATTGGTGAGTTCCTGGCGAAGGAATCGTGCTTTGTTTGACAGTCTTAGACCACGACGCGAGACTGAAAAGAGGTCATTGAGAAGCTTACGTTATCGTAATGGAATTTCACAAATTTTCCGTAGCCTCCCACGCAGACGTTCTTGGGGGTTCGTCACGCGTTCCTGCCCTAAGAACGTCTGCGTGGGAGGCTAAAATTTCCGGTGATACTCTGAGTCGCGTAACACAAAGGAAACAATGTAACGCGATCGTCGTGACTTAAACTATTCCACTAGCAAGGATAGTCTTATCAATCGGCAAAGCATACAGTTGGAATAAATGAATCAGCCCCAGCATCACGCGTAATGCCAGTGTAGCAGGCATCTTGTTGAACTGAAAAACAGAGGCAGTTCAATGTCACGCAATCTTTACATCCAAGTGATCACGTGCCGCAAATACATCCGCGTGGATATTTTTGTCTTGCTCTTGCTCATTTCTTCATTTTCTTCCTTACTAGCAGACAATGTTTTCCTTTTGATTTTCGTAACTTTTTTATTTGTAACCACAGGCCTATTTCGAAGGAGAGTTCTTTGTATGCAATACTTTGAGTCGGTGTATATGCACGCAACACATTTACTTTTCCCATTTATTTCGAGTGACTGTGCAACAAACTAGAAATCCTATCTAGTTTTAGCTCCAAAAGTCAAATGCCTGGGAAGGTCCATTGCTAATGATTTCCTAAAGCAGAAGAAAGGGAATAGTAATATATATCTGAAAAAGGGCTAGTTACTGGCCGCAAAGCGAGTTTTTGTAATTTGTATTAATTGTACTTACCAATTTGCCTATGGCACGTGTACACGCCAATGGGTCCCCTTCGTGGTGCATCTAACTTTTTAGGAGTTATATGTTCAACAAGATACCTTTTGATGCAGAATTAGACGCACGCTTTTATATGATTCTCCAAAACTATCCCTTTAGAAACTGAAAATAATTTGCTTTTGGGTTCGCACAAGACATGTTTCTTTTCGCACGAGCAAAGAGCACGTAAAACTGTTTTGAGAGTTGCCATCGAGAGAGATCTTTTTTTTAAGTTTAGAACCGATAATTACCGAACACAAATAGATCTGTGGCAAACGGTTTGTTTACCTCTACAAAAAAGATTCTAAATATAGAATTCTCACGGCGTTCGAGCTGTGATCTTCGATCGCTCGCCCGATAAGCGAAGCTAACACGCGCGAGGCTCCTAACTTTTTTTAAATTCGGCAAACCTTACTGAGCGGACAAACTCCACTGGATTAAAATCTTTACAACTTTACAAAGAAATGTACAGGAAAATGAGTTTAGGTCTTTTTAAGTGTATTGTATAACCTTGAGCGCTCACTTTGTCAAAAAAAAAAAATTGAAATCAAACATTATTTACAATTCGGCATTCCGAGTAATTAGGACGCATGTGTTTACTTCTGCCGAAATTGAGTCATCGGTTGAAAAATTTGAAGATGGAGAGAAATTGCTCGTTTCAGCGGCTAGTTGGTAGCCAAAGCGGTCAAAAGCAAATGACTCAATTTCGGCAGAAGTAAACACATGCGTCCTAATTACTGTTGCCGAATTGTAATTAATGTTTGATTTCAAAGGAATTTTTTTTTTTGACAAAGTGAGCGCTTAAGGTTATACAATGCACTTTAAAAAGACCTAAACTCATTTTCCTGCACATATCTTTGTAAGTTGAAAAGATTTTAAGCTAGTGGAGTTTGTCCGCGTAATAAGGTTTGCCGAATTTAAGAAAAAGTTAGGAGCCTCGCACGTGCTACGTAGCTTCGCTTATCGGGCGAACGACCAATAAGTGAGAATTCTATGAACCTTTTTAATAGAGGTAAACAAACCGTTTGCCACAGATCCCTCTCGATGGCAACTCTCAAAACAGTTTTACGTGCTCTTTACTCGTGCAAAAAGAAACATGTCTTGTACTGTGCGAACCCAAAAGCAAAATCATTTTCAGTTTCCAAAGGGATAGTTTTCGAGAATCATATGAAAGCGTGCGTCTACTTCTGCAGCAAAAGGCACCTTTACAGGGCTGTCAACCTCACACGTCTTCAAATATGGAGAATATGACTTCCCCGGACAGCAATAACACAGAGCCTTACAGAGGCGTCCCATCCAGGCCAAAGTCACGGGTTCAGTGAGCAGTGGGGGGGGGGGGGGGGGGGGGGGAGGACATTAAACACTAACAGAAACAACGCTAAACATTTTACATATTCTTGTCAGCAAATTCGAGTCTACGACAAATAGAAAACTTCGTCAATTATCAGGGAGATTACAGACATAAATCTGGAGACCAGAAGATACGGCTCAAAATCTGGAGATTACAGACATAAATCTGGAGACCGGGAGATAAGGTTCAAAATCTGGAGACTCCCGGATTATCCCGGAGAGTTGACAGCCCTGCCTTTTTGAAATAAATGTGATGCGGTATATTTCCAGCCTCGTGAATGAATGAGAATGATGAATTATTCTAGAAAGTGACACAGGCATACTCGGAAATAAGAAATCCGAGTGCTCCTATCAGGAGTCGAACCTAAGACCTTCCGATTAGTATTTCGGATGCTGCACCACTGAGCTACAGGAGACTCGTGGGAGCTAAGGCCATCAAACTAGGTTCACGGGAAAAACATCCTGCATACTGCTAGGATTTGAATGTCGAACGTGTCGTATATGAAATAAATGTGATGGTATATTTCCAGCCTGGTGAATGAATGAGAATGATAAATTATTCTAGAAAGTGACACAGGCATACTCGGAAAAAAGAAATCCGAGGAGCACTCAGATTTCTTTTTTGCGAGTGTGCCTGTGTCACTTTCTAGAACAATTCATCATTCTCAAAACGTACCTTGTCGAGCATAATCCTAAAAAAGTTAGATACGCCACGAAGGGGACCTATTTGCGTATTCACCTGCCATGGGCAAATCGGTAAATACAATTAATACAATTTACAAAAACTCGCTTTGCGGCCAGTAACTAGCCCTTTTTCAGATATATATTACTATTCCCTTTCTTCTGCTTTAGGAAATCATTAGCAATGGACCTTCCCAGGCATTTGACTTTTGGAGCTAAAACTAGATAGGATTTCTAGTTTGTTGCACAGTCACTCGAAATAAATGGGAAAAGTAAATGTGTTGCGTGCATATACACCGACTCAAAGTATTGCATACAAAGAACTCTCCTTCGAAATAGGCTTGTGCTTACAAATAAAAAAGTTACAAAAAATCAAAAGGAAAATATTGTATACTAGTAAAGAAGAAAATGAAGAAATGAGCAAGAGCAAGACAAAAATATCCACGCGGATGTATTTGCGGCACGTGATCACTTGGATGTAAAGATTGCGTGACATCGATCTGCCTCTGTTTTTCAGTTCAATTTAATAGTTCCTTCACATTCTTGCCTCTTTTCATTAGAAATATTCAATACAAAACTCAGTAGATAACCAGAGGATGCTTTATATGCAAGACATGGATCCAGGTCCTACAAAAATATTGGACAACCCAGAAAGAGGTGACGCTTAGAAAATGCCGTAGTGATGAAAAGGCCGGTGGCTAAGCACGGCAGCAAGACACGGGAAAATTAGCGAAGAACATCAAAATTATTTGCCTTCAAACACCCATTTGGAAGGTAAGCTGTAACCGAAGTATTATCTCAGGTTAACTGGGTAGTTTTAATGGGAAATGGCAGGGTTTTACAATGGTTTGCTCAGAAAGCGAGCTAAGGATAGTAGAATTGTTTACATTACCTGGTTAAACAAGATCTCTTCGAAAGGTCAAATTGGGTCAACTTGCATGGGGCCGCTCGCCTCACAAATAACTTTTGCCAAGAAAAAAATTATATCACGTTCACAAACAGCTCTTTTACTTGCTAGAATTGAATTTTGAAAGAATTCTACATAATACCGAGTATGTTTTGAGATATTTGAAAACGGTATGGAATTTTTGATTTTCAAAGTCTACAAATTTCGGTTCTCTTCGCTTGCTCTCCAGGAATTCGGAATTACAATTGTAAGTCTAAACCATCATCAAAGCAGCTTAGCAATACCTCCTAAATATAATTATAAACTAAGAAAAACCATAATTTGCTATGCGCCTTCACGCGAGTTCGATTATCTGATCATGAAATTTGACCTCATTCCTGTGATTTTTCGGCTTCACCGGTTGTCGACGGTTTTTCGTAATTTTCTCCAAAATGTAAAACTCTAGAACTTAAAACTTATATCACGATTCTTAGCATACCATAGGTTATCTCTGGACGAAATATCAAGGGGTCCATTTTTCCGACCTTGTGCCGCCCCTCACGCGGTGGTTAGGGAAAGTTGCTCTTAATAATTTGTTATGCACATAAAGGCAAATAAATGATGATGATGATGATGATGATGATGATGATGATGATAACTGCTTCGCAAACGTCATTGCAAGAACACTGACGGGTGGTTTGATACCAGCGTTATCAAACTCTATTTTTCATTTAATTTTGGTCTTGGGTACGCATTACCTAGATGTAAATTGATTAATAACTGAGAAATAGTTAAATTTGGCAGCGGCAATTTTTAAGAGGCTAATTCTCAGGAGCAGAATTTATTTTTATTGGTGTATTTTTCATGTTATTTTTTACATGGATTTAGAAACAGTGAAGCATTAGACTTACTACCAGGGTCATTTAAAATGTTTCAACAAGTGCTAATTTTTTGTTAAAATAGCAATGTGAGTGAACTCGAATTGCCTGCAAAATTGGATTTTAGTACTGAGAAGATGAGCAGTGGACTGAAGAATCATTTTAATTGTTTATTGAAACGGCACATTACTTTAAGCTACATGAGTCATTTGTTCAAACAATTTAGTCAGTATGGATAAGAAATGAAGAGATGAAAACAGCAGAAAATCTATATTACGTAGTCTGGCAGCCGTGAAGCATAGCACGCTGTTAGTAAGGATTGGGTGGACTTTGACTACGCTCCTAAAAGTCTGTTTGGGATGCAGCCTGTTCCAGGCTTTGATAGTGAGAATCCGGAAGAGGAAAATTGAGATGCAAGCAAACAATAAAGGCGAGAAGGACTCTCTCCCCAGTTCCTTCTCGTTTTATCTTGCTCGCAATATTTTCTTCGCCTTTGTTATCCGGGCGCATCGCAATTTTCTTTGCACCTCTCCCCGCTAACAGGCAATAAGATGTATTTATTACAATCAAAAATTTAAGTTTGTAAGAAAGTCTGAAAATTGGGTAACTTTTCCAAGGAGAGTTTTCGTGATGAATATTATATCTTTTGGTCTCCCAAACTCCGTTATAAGTAAAAAAATAATAGGAATAAAACAAGAACAGTCTGCCATGGCAGTATCGTAAACACCAAGGAGCAATAACATCCAGCCGGATATGTCAATGCCCATTTTCTCACTGTTGCCCTATTAAGTACCTACTGAACCAAGTGTCCCTCTTTACAATGATACCCAGGTGTAATGAATGTTGTTGCTGTACACCAGGTTAACCTGTTCTGTGAAGTCTCTAACCAGTCACCGTTTACAGCTCGAAGTATAACTTGGCTAGACAAGTCTGTGATTACTTCTTAGACCTCCTTCAAATGATCCCCCCCCCCCCCCCCCGGCTAAGTATCACAGTAAATTATTGCTGGTTGCGAGTGATGCCATTGGTGTTGCTCTTGTTGATTATATGCCAACTGCATTTTATAGTGTTGAACCCCAACGCAGTCCACCGAAATGTTCGGATGAGTTCTTGAATTTTGCATCTATTATGATTTTGATACATTGTTTTCCAATCGGAATGTGTCTGCCAGATATGTCTTATTTAATCTTTCTTTTGTCGTGGTCATCCTTCCCTTTCATATCTTTTTCTTTGGTATTTAGGTCTTGCCAAGGAAAGTGGGACTACCAGTTTTACAAATATTATTTGGGCGAGCAATGTTTTTGCAAGGTCCATATATAGAAGCTTGTGTAAGGAGTGATCTCATTACAATTTCCCCTCGTTAGGTTACCTGTGCAAACGTTCCTATATAAAAGGTTCCCAAATGTTACAATCAACAAGAAGCATGACGTGAAAGTTTGTATTCTAGTGCTAGATCTAGATAATCCGATTGTTTTTCCCCCATCATAATGGTCGATTGAAACCCAACAGGTTATGGTCCCAGTAGTGAACATCTTTCAGGATATGGAAGGCTTCTTTTCGAGGGAGTTGAACGTAAATACGAACAGTGGGAAGTTAAATTTCTTGGATACATGCGAATGCGAAAACTAAAATACACCATGTTAGCAGAGACCGAGGAAGGTCTAACTAAGAACGGAGAAGCTTTCGACGACCTGATTCAGTTTCTCGATGATAAAAGTCTTTCCCTCGTGATGAGAGATGCCGTAGATGATGGAAGAAAAGCATTGAATAGAAGATGCTAAGCCCATTATGCTGGTACGGGCAAGCCAAGAGTAGTCGCATTGTATGCTGAACTGACGTCGCTAGCAAAGGCAAATGAATCCGTGACTGACTATGTTATAACAACAGAGACTGCTGCTCGGCAGTCCTTAGAAGCGCAGGAGAAACCGTGACTGGTGGTCTTCTTATAGCCATGGTATTGAGGCGTTTTCCAGATGATCACAAACCGTTTCTTGTTGTTATTACCCAAAGCGAGAGGCAGCAAACATTCAGTAAGTTCATAGTCGCATTACAAGGTTTCCAAGACACAGAAGGAGCTAAAACAGCCACCGGAGATGACTCAATTATGAAGGCTACGAATAAGCATCTTTGTGAAATTTTGCTTGTCGAAGCCAAGAAAGTGTTACTCAACATCATAGTGATAAAGAAAAACCTCATTTGCATTTACTTTCAACACACTTTTACATTCGCGACTACAAAACTAGTTTCGTCAATAGACCTCGTCAGTTGGTAGCCACAGTTTGTTTTTAAAATACAGACGACTTCATATAATATAGCACGAGGAATAACCCTATCTAAGTAACTAAGTAACAATAACGCTATATGGATAGGGGGTTAAAAAAAAATGCAAAATACAAAATACAAAAACAACAAATAACAGCAAAATATATATATATATATATATAACAAAATGAAATAAAATCAAAAGATAGTCCAGTTCCTATTGTGCAATAGTCATATGAAGTAATGTTTGTAGCTTCTTTTCATGTTTGCGTGACAACAGCCCTTGGGATCCGGAAATACGTCCACTCGCCTTTCGTGTTGATCAATCGACCTTCGGTAACTTGATGAATGCTGACCGATTCAGCGATCTGTCCCAGCATCGCATCGTTTTGAAACATTCCTGTGACATTCATGATGAAGCCGGGGACGTCTCCCCCATGTTTGTCACAGGAGTGTCTCCACATCACTGACCCTTCTTCCCGCTGCTCCAGAGCACGTAAATGTTCCTTACCGCGAGTGTAAGCACTTCTAGATGTTTCCCCGATGTACTTATGGTGGCAAACCTGACATACCAGCTCATAAGTGACACCGGTAATGTGGCAAGATCCTTTTCCTCCAGTGCTGCAGACAAGACAGGTGATGTTGCGACAGTTCTTTTCCTTGAACGGGTCTGACCTCTGTAACATTCTCTTGAGGGTTATACCTGATTGCTCTACAACCTTGATCTTAAAAGACAAAACATGAAAAGAAGCTACAAACATTACTTCATATGACTATTGCACAATAGGAACTGGACTATCTTTTGATTTTATTTCATTTTGTTATATATATATATATATATTTTGCTGTTATTTGTTGTTTTTGTATTTTGTATTTTGCATTTTTTTTTAACCCCCTATCCATATAGCGTTATTGTTACTTAGTTACTTAGATAGGGTTATTCCTCGTGCTATATTATATGAAGTCGTCTGTATTTTAAAAACAAACTGTGGCTACCAACTGACGAGGTCTATTGACGAAACTAGTTTTGTAGTCGCGAATGTAAAAGTGTGTTGAAAGTAAATGCAAATGAGGTTTTTCCTTATCAACATGATACAAATAAGCACATTAAGTCTAACCAAAATGCGAAGGAAACCAAGAATGGTATCACCTGTTACAAACGTGGCTAATCAGGTCATATTGAATGCTAGTGTAAGAGAAAAAAAACTAAGACTGGACACTTGTGTAGCACTTGTCGTAGTAAGTCACAAAGTGACAGAACGCGTCGTCGCATGGCGAAGAACAGAGTAGACATGTACAAGATTAATCAGGCCTGTGAAACTGCAGATGATTCACATGTAATGAAGTAGAACACTTGTCCCCATTTGAACCCAACACTCATGCAGGCGAAGCAAATTCAAGAAAACCTAACACATTGCCGGAAGAAGAAGGCACATCATTGCTGATGAATCCAAGTTAGCCAAGTTTGACAACACGCTCAAGCCGGATAAACACTACATTGAACTAGCAAATGGATTGCGATCAGACAATGTTGCGCTCAAGAGAGGAGCCGTGAAAATAACCAGCAAGGATTCAACTGGAACACACACCAGGGCGACTCTAAAGAACGCTTTGTACATTTTATCATATCCTCAAGATATCTTTTTTGTCCAAGCTCCAACCGAGAGGGGTGCTAGTGTTACTTTCTAGCCGGATTCTGCTGAACTGATTTAGAAGGACGGTACTAAATTTAACATTGAGAAACATGGTACATTGTATTATGTAAGCACATATGGTGATTTGATTGATTCTGATTCTGCCAGCTACCACATGTGGTCTGAAGGACTGGCAAGAAATTCTGGGACACTAATTATGAGGACATTCTGAAATTAGAACATGCAGTAGATTGCATCTAGCTAAGTCAGAACAACACCAGTAAACCTAGCGATCGCGAGGTTTGTGTACTAGGGAAACTGACGCACAGTAGAAATAGGAAGCCTGATGCATGCCGACTGAATCATTGGAATAAATAAGTCTATGCTAACCTTGCTGGACCTGTTGATCCAGCCTCTAGAGAAGGTTATAGAGATTATTTAGCATTCACTGACGATTTCTGAAGAAATGAAGAAAGAATGAGAGTGACACCGTAGCTGCCACAGTGAGATTTCTAGCGGACTCGTCTCCATTTGCTAAGGTCAAATGCGTACGGTCTGACAACGGCGGGTAATTTACATCTCACGAGTTCTAGTCTCTTCTCAGAAATAACCAGATAAGGCAGGATACTTCTGCGCCTTATTCCCCTCATCAAAATGAGGCTGCTAAGTGCCACTGGAGAACTGTGTTTGAGATGGGTAGATACAGAGCAGTTTAACTAAAGAGTTTTGGACATATGCAGTCATGGCAGCTGCATACACGCAAAATAGGTGCCCTAGGAATCGTCTGTAGAAAACACCCTATTCTGCTTTGACAGGCTGCAAGCCTAACTTGTGGGGTTTCTGGCTCTGAGTGCTATACTTACAGGCGGAAGAAGCAGAAATTAGACCACAGGTATTTTCGTCAGGTATTACAAGGGGATCCCTTCTTACTTAGTGTATTTCGCAGGTATTGGCAAAGTATTGAAATCCAGGCAAAAGTTCCTCATTTGTAAAAAGAAAGTTCCCGGATATTACATCAAAAAGATAGCATGGCGTGAAAGTTTGTATTCTAGTGCTAGACAATCCGATTGTTTTCTTCCACCATGAACTCCGAGCCACTGAGTGCTGCCGCTCAGAAACAAAGTAAAATTAGATTTTACTGTCAGATTAGTAAAATATTGTTAATGGAACGTGGCTCGCGTGCGCAACTTGTTCTCAGCGAGCTATTCATGGCGGATCGCTTTCAGTGGAGCTACTGTGTAGTCATGCTTCTAAGGTCAGCACAATCAATAGTTTCGTTGTAGCTTAGCTCACAACATTATGGTTTTGTCGTTCTTAGCTTACTGTAACATTTATTTGCATTGGCCGAAAGTATTAAGGCCTCATTCATAACTTGATAAGTACACGTGTAAAGCCAAGCCGCTGTATAGTACAGCTTAAACTACTGGCTAAGTAAGCAGACACTTGCTAGAATCCCAAGCAAACTGTTCAAGGTTCAATTCGCAGTTCTGTTGTGCAGTGTAGTCAGTATTTGCTGTCAATTTGTCAAATGTTTTTCCCCTCCCACCCTTCCATTTGGAGATGGGTTGTTTGCGTTCCTTGCTTTAATAAACAAGGGTCACTCCCGCGTGGTGCGCTTAAGTCTGCACAAGCGACTTCCCCTAAGCTTGTTCACGTCTTTGCTTTTGTTTGTCGCCTGCTAACCAATACTCTTGTCCGATCCAACACGTGCTGTCTGCCATTCAGCTCGTAGTGCTGGGGGGATAAGTGAGGTTGTTTTTGTCACGCAAACCGGAAGTCGCATTGACTAACCTACTGCAAGGCAGTGTTCCCCTCAATAACGCCATTTTGAGTCGTCATCTTGTTTGTTAAGCATTTCGCGCATTCCTTTAGTGCATATTGCTGTTGCGGTACGTTCATCGAGAACAGTGACATTAAATGTTTTAAAGAGAAATTCCCCTTAAACAAGATAAGTTATGCGTAGAAAACATTTTGTGGCTAGAGTGAATTTTCGAAAGCAAAACTGGCAGTAGTTCAGCGATCAGTCATTTCAGTTCCAAGTCTTTTCACAGTGTATTGTATCCTGCTTGTTTTCGTCACGTGTCCAGGGGTAAACAGAAAAAAAATGATAACATTAAATATGTAAACTTTCACAAACGCCCATATAATTATGTGTTCAAATCTTGATCTCGAAGACTTGTGGTAGTCACAGGCAAAAGAACGTTTCATTTTGCTTTTAAGAGCCTCATATTTCACAGTGTTCTCTTTCAAGGCTAAACTTCATTTTCTTCAGCTAAATAAGCCTCACTTACAGAGTATCCAGCTTAGGATTGTTGTCAAATATCCCAGGAGGCAATTCTTGAAGTTCATTACCTTCCAACCATCTATACAAAAGAAAATAAATAAATAAAATAAAATAAAATAAAATAAGGCCAAGGTAGCAGTAAGGTCCATAAACCTTTTTGGAGTTGGAATATCTGATGAAGGATGGGAGTGTCTGAAAGAGTTGTTGCATCTGGCACCTACCAAACCTGCTTTGCTTTTCCAAACAGTGCTGTTAGAGCTACTTTCCTTACAAAAAACATACAAGTGACTGATGGAATGAGAAATACACCTCGGAAATAATGTTTTGTACATTTAACTGTTCCAGTTCAACAGCTTTTTTGTAAAGTTAATTGTCGCATTATCTCCTATCGTAAACTAAAAACTTTGTTCAGTAATATAAAGGTGTCCTGGTCGATACATTGGGGAAAAACGTTACGCGTTGTTAAAAATGCATTATATTTTTGATGTCGATATTTTGTTAATTTTGGAAAGTTAGGACTATTAATGTGGCGTAAATTTGGTTTTGCATGCCTCGTTGGGAGATGAGAAATTTGTTTTCATTGTTTGTTTGTTTGTCTTTTGTTTTTGTGTTTTTTTTTTGTTAATCATAACCAAAAATTGGGCTTTGAAGCGAAACCCTGTCCAAAGGTTTTCTAGAGAATTCTCGGGATCATAAATAAATAAAACAACAAAATTAGGAAGGAAGACATCGAATAATAAATGCCAAAAAAGTAGTAGTTAAATTAGAAAGACTTGTTTGGTTTTTGATGATTAGGTATCTTATTGATGGTATTGTCTCCGTCCCACTAGTGTTCATAAAAATTAATGTTCTGTAATGTAAGAAGGGCCTAACTTACAGAGTTGCCAAATTGGTATTGTTGTCAAACATTCCTCGCGACAAGTACCTCAATTCGTTGTTGGACAAGAACCTGTCAAAAATATGTATTTCAGTTTGAGCAGGGAAAATATGTTGCTTTTTAATTATCAGCTAAAGGAGAATTGTTAAGTACATCCACCTAAAACAAATTTTCTGATCAATAGTACCCGCCGTCAAAATACATAAGTTTGTTTGAGATTAACGGTTTTGAGTTATAATAAGCCATGATCAGTACCAATTGTTTCAAGCCTCTAATTATTCTCATTAAAAAAAATACAAAATGACTTAAGATTTCAACCTCGTTTAACTCATTGCCGGAAAAACGCAAGTTTATACACTTTGAATTAGACAAGGAAATCTTTGAACGTTTACTTACAGACCCCACAGGTCAGCTTTATCATCGAGGTATTCTGGAGGCACGTTCCCTGTACCATATTGCCCCTCTAACAAATCATAAAGCAGTTCCTCACGACGTAAACTATCAAGATATAATCGGAAGACGATCAGTGCGGTTGTTGCTAATTATTATATATAATTATCAATTATTCAGGGATCATTTTAAAGATAAAAAAGGTATGTCGACTTACGGCCGTCCCAGGTCAGTGTTTTTACCAAAAACACCTGGAGGCAAGTCCACTAGCTGGTTGTTATTCAAATTCCTATCATAGATATAATCTTAAATTAAAATGCAGTTGTTTCCAAATGTAAATTTTCTAAACAGATAGCATTCAGCTCTTCTTTTTATATTACAGTCGAACCTGTATATAACGGCCCTGTATTAAAAGTCCCGATTGTTCGCTCATACAAACGCTGTATTTGTTACCTGTATAAGGCGGCCACCTTCGTTAAGCGGCTGTGACCACCCTGTAGCAGTCTTATGTTTGTCTTTCTTTGTTACTTTTACCTGTATTAAGCGGCCGCCCTTGAATGGAAACTAAGCCATATGTTATTTTATGCGGTATTTTACTGTGTTAAAAATGCTATCCAGCCTGTAAGCTGATACTCGGCCGTTTAAGGTGGCCGAACACAGTTTGCGCGCAATCTACACATTCTGTTAGGTGATGCTATTAAGCGCGCGCTAGGGTTGTGGTAAGCAAATTACTATCGATCCCTCGATTTTATACCAAATGGATCACAAAGGTAATTTTTGCTCTTAAAATAACTTAGTTTCTCGTTTGTGAATCCTTCTTCATTTATCGCCGAACAAAGAAAGTGAGTTCACAATGAGCTAAGCCTTTTTGTACGCTTTTCATCTTTGCTGAGAAAACCTAATATTTAAAAGCTACGCATGCGCATTTGAGCAAAAAATTGCGACTGGTTGTTTTAATGGAAATGAACTGCTTTCTAAGGAACCGCTCGTAGTTTTCTAAAAGCGTAACTTGCCTACCAACTAAAAACAAAATCTAACAGAGGGTATCTTCAAAAAACATTAAAGTGCAAAACCAACATTTACAGGAGATCTGTCTGTTAAAATTACATGGAAGCAGCGCCACTATGTCAGTATTTTGTGAGTTTTTCTGGATACAAAAAATGGAAAAAATCTAACGAGTGCATTTTCTAAAAATTAAGAAAAACCATTATTTGTGGACAGTTAAAACTTGCTGTGTTGCCATGGCAACGGCACCTTGCTCAACAAGAAGTATCAAAATTTATTCCTTCTTAGTTAATCTTGCACCATACTTATTTCGGGTACTCAGAAGTACGTAGTTTTCAAATAACGTTTACTAACACCTGTGTACTGGATAACTGTGTTCAGCCACCTTAATAACGCTTTTCAGACGTCTGCAATGTGCTGAACTACGGTACCATATCACGAACGCTAAAAACATTGAGCATTGAGAGTAACAACTATGAAATGACGGAATGAGATATTTTGTTGTGAACTGTAAGTCATAGAAATAGAGCACTGTATACCGTAGAAGAGTAGAGGACAATTTATTTCATAGTACTTTTACACAATGTTATGGACATTATACCGTTAAGTTACAAATTGGCACTAAACTTTGTTTAGTATTGATTGCTTGAAAGAGTGTTGATTGTCCTATAAATATTGTTTCCTTGCATGGAGTGCTTTTGTATGACACGCCTTTAAAATTGACATTAGACAATGCTCAGAGAGTATTTTTTAGTGATCCTGTATTAAGCGGCCAGGGCTGAGTTGCTCGAAGCAGGGTTAGCGCTAACCATTGGTTAAGAGGTATTGAAACCTATAGGTTGTCATGGCATTTAACCCGGGTTAGCGCTAACCATGCTTCGAGCAACTGGGCCCCGTTCCTCAAGTCCCGAGGGTGGCCGTTATATACAAGTTCGACTCTAGGTGGTTTGCTTTTGTTTTTTTTTTTTGTTTTTTTTACAGTAGCAGAAGAATAGAATTAATAATCAAAATAAACGTTTCCCATAAGTAACTTTACGAATATTGTTTCTTTCTGAAGAAGATCATTGTTTGTTTAGCAAAAAATTAAAAGCAAAATTTTGAAAGTTCTGTGTTTTCTCAGTAAACATAGTCTTTTGATCTTTTATTTTTATATTCTTCTTATTTCTTTAGCCCTTCACTGGAGCAACAACGTTAAACCGCCAGAATAGTATCAAATGCCATTTTTTTATTGCATGATTAGTCATTTTGTAACAACGCACCTCTTTTTCAGATAAAGAAAAAAAAAGAAAGAAATTACTTACAGGCTTCTCAGTTGCATATTGCGGTCAAAAATCCCCGAAGGCAAGGTCCTCAGCTCATTGTCACTCAAGTTTCTAAAGAAAAACAAATTAAGCTTTCTAACCAATATATATATATATACAACTGATTAATACTATGAAACAGCTTCCTAAATAACCGATAACCCTTATTCGGCACGAAAACATAATTGCACGAATAGTTGTCTGCGGTCATTTTTTGTTCCAAGAAGGAAACAGCTTTCCAGAGTGAGGCTCGAAGAAAACTACGAGGTTCAAGGGAAACAGATGATGTCTGCGGACTAATATCCGTGCAGTTTCTTAAAGCCAAATAAAATCAAATTGCTAATTGTCTTTAGAACCTGATTATTTTCAATGACAGCATTCACAGGATCCTTCCTGTCAGACCGGCTGGGTTGTTTGTCTTTTAGTGTTTTCCATCACAGTAACCACAAGCTTGTCGTTGTCCTCTCGTTTGTATTGATTGGAATTGAAAACCCTCTACCATCTTGAAGTTTTAAACGAAATTTTTCCGTTAAATTGACGCAACACAGTAACTGCTTTAAAAACTGATAAATTATCTCTTGGGAAATTTTGCAAATATGTCATTTAATTGTTCTCCCAGTTTCTTATTTTTCAATCTCTCTCTTAGGGACTTTTTTTATTAATGTTAGTTCTAGGTACTCACATCACAATCAGGTCTTCGTTATGATCGAAAATTCCTTCACGCAAATACTTTAAATCGTTGTTATTCAACTTCCTACCAAACAAAAAACAGCACGGGACCATTGCATTACTTCTTTCTAACAAGAAGCTAAACTGTGGTAACAGATTCCTTCAGAATCCATATCCACCCGACAGTTTTGAATAAACAAGGAAAAAGGCCAGTCCAAGAATAGTAATCATCGCAGAACCAAGGTTTGGTTCATGCAAAATTTAATGAACAAGACGATCTAAGATCGTAATTCGGGCTATAGGTAGGCGTGCTGTTACGAATGTTGATCATTTATGGTGCGCAGTGGTTCTTAAAAGAAATACTTTTTGAGGTACCAAGGTCCTGGCTTGAAAATGTTTTTCACCCCTAGGAGGTACCAATTCTAAAACAACACACCATCATATCTTTTTGGCTCAATACCCTAAAACGTATCACAGAAGCTGCTGCCGTGGACCTTTTGAGGTTGAACAGCCAAGAGGTACCTAAAAGGTACGACGAGCACCCCAGTCCTTTTTATTAAAGGAGTCCCCCCTTCCCAGGGGTGATATGTACAGGCCAATAGATGCATGTGTGAAAAAAAATATTATGAAACTGTAATTGTACTGATATATATTTTATCGTGAAAACATTGCTTATTTGAACTGACCGACAGATGAAAGTGAAAGCTACTCGGTAATCGTATTGAAGTTGATCTGAGACATAATTTTATTCTACTTAGCTGAAACGCCGCGGTCCGCAGTCCCGTAGTGGATGCAAATTAGATGACAGCGGGACTGCGGTGGCAAGTTTTTAAGTTCTAGATTTTAGTGGCCGAGTATTCTAGAATCTAGCCGCTGAAACAACGTTTAGAAAAGTTAAATTTCGGTATGGTAACATAAACATATTACTTAATACTGTCAACGAGGTTTGACATGTCGGGAAAATTAACCCAACAGTCAACGCGTGGGAACAGCGTCCTCTGATTAGTTGACATTCTTGGAGGTATTTATGGCGAGCCAGAGAACGAGGGCTTTCATAAACAAAATTTGGATTACTTAAGATTTCAAGTTTAAGGAAACAATAAACAAGGTTAAAATAAACGTATGAATGTCTGATATCAATGTCTGATAAAGAAATATACTCAAAAATACAATGGCGAAAAACTCCCATTTACTACAATGAAATCAAGCAAAAGAAATGCCGAATACAGTGTTTGTGTTATTGACACGCAATTTAATACCTTTTGTTGTCAAAATAACTTCACATAGCTTGTCCTCATCTATTTCTTCTATGGTATCCGCTTCATTGTTATCTTCGTTGTACTTTTCAATAATACCTTCCAATGTGGAAGTTAACAATGAATACCATGTGGTTTGGTCACCTTCTTTGACCGAAATACGTGCTGTCTTAATTTTCGTAGAATTCTTGATGAAAAATCGTAACTGTTCATACATCTGAGCATTCGCGAATTTTCCTGAGATTGGACCTTCTTGGAGCAAGTCACGCAGTTGTAAAACACCATTATGTCTACGCTTTGGATGTTGTCACAGGTTACTTCGTTTGTTTTGAGTTCGTCTTCCGCGTGTTTGATTTGTTGTTCAGAGATGTCCGGCAGATTTTCAGTTAATTTGTTAAAGACGGTATCTATCACTGACGGTAAGTATTTTACGCCTTTAAACTGTGTGCTGACCACTGGTGTTTCGTTGTTATCGGTGGCATGGTTGATTTGCGTACCTGCGTTCACCCGTCCGTTCACCCAAAATTACATCTTCTTCTGTTGCGTGGTAGGAAAATTTGGTTAGTTTGCATGGTGTGCCACTTTCGGCTTTGATTTCCACATTGGCTTTATGTTTTCTCTGTGAAAAGCACATCATTTGTTAACATATTCGACATGGCCGCCATCGACTTCGGCATAATGGAAAGAAGGTTGCGCCTTTATGCGTGTCTGCGGTATTCCCCATTGCACGTGACGGAGCTTTGAGCAATCTCGTACCCAGAGTCTTCAGGCTTTTTGGTCAGCGGGGCAACGCCGGGAAGACTCTGGGGACATCGAATTTTATTACCGCAGGATTTCTGCGGTAAAACAATGGAAATCGTTACGGAACAGCCAATCAAAAAAATTGAATTTTTTCGATGTCCCCAGAGTCTTCCCGGCGTTGCCCCGCTGACCAAAAAGCCTGAAGACTCTGGGTACGAGATTGAGCTTTGAGGAGAAATACGAGGGTAAACCTATAGTCGGTTTGCCCGACTAATAAGATACAATATTTGAACTGTATTCCAGAGTCATAGTCATGTCGTGTCACAAGGATGTTACACTTTTTAGCAGTATTTATACCTAAGATAATTAGCAAATGGTAATTGATTTTCTTGCTGAGATTTGTGTAATGTTAGGACAGGGATTAATCATTGCTTAAGCTTTCTATAGTTGTTGTAATGCCGGGCCCGGCTATCACAGTTAGTTTTTGTCACACGGTGTTGTGTTTTTTGCCACGGCTATTTGGTTTTTTGGTTCTCTAGTAATCGTTGTAGCGTGTTATAGAGTTATGCAACGAGTCACATTGAATTGTATGTAAATCACGGCTGTGTTTTTGCAAATGCTTCGCTCCACTGTTATAGTGCTTTTGAATTATGGGTGCTCAGTGATTTCCTCCCTTTGTTTACAGCAGTGCATCGACTGTGTTTTAAATTTACCATTTAATGAGAGACAATGTTTAGTTCAAGCTAAACAAGGTTTTTATGCCATAAAAAGTCATAAAATTTAAGACAAAAAGCATCAGTGTACGTTTTTTTTTTTTCTTAAAAGGTCTTACAGGCAGCTTTTTGTGTATGGGTAAAAACAAAACGTCCAATTTAAATCCTAGGTACGGCCCTGTTCGTATCTTTTGATGTATAATATCATTATGACCGAATTAGAGGAACAGTTCGTTACTAAATTGATTTTTGATGGCACAATTAAGTTCTATATACAGTACATATGTTGACGACACGCTTATTTTGCTGAAGCGCTCTGACGTTAACCAAGTCCTTAACAAGCCAGGAGCCCATTACTCTAATGGGCTCCTGACAAGCTTAATTCTGATTCGACTAGAATTTACGGTTTACTGTAGATACTTTTCTTGATCATAAAGTGCATTTTCTAGACCTTCTAATCAATAAAAATATTATAAGGGAACCCATACTGGTCAGTATATTTCGATTTAAGCTTCACACTTTGGCGTTTAAAGACCGCTTGGTAAAACCTTTGTTTTCAAGAGCGGTTAAAATTTGTAGTAATTCTAAGCTTTTCCAGAACCAAGTCAAAAGGATCAACAAATTTTATCTTGGAAGGGATTCCTTGAGAGAGTACAAAAGTCCATTCTCAATCGCCTTAAGAGGCTCGCAGCAGTTTTACTGGACTTAGGGTGGAGGTTTTTAAATTACAATCTCGCATACAAGATAAACTTTTATTTCCTTCATACTACATCATCATTTCAACATTTGATCAAAGTTAATTTTCTCATCAGTTTGCAGGCAACAGCTATTACCATAGCAACGGAAGCGCATAGCCTCTCATTTTAAACATTGTCGATGATCTCGAAATCTAGTATGGGGGTAAATTCACTCGCATCAGTAAACTCTCTGAGTTTGATGCACTTAATTTGATTGATAGATAAAACAAGACACTTTATAACGAAACTTTAGGAATTTAAACTACTCCACCTACTAGACAATTTGCAGGCGAAATTAGAAAAAAATCGGTTAGAGCGTTTCCAGGTAAATAATGAATTAATTTTTACGGGATGATTTTGTTTATTTTCGTATTTTTTACCAATATCTCTGGCAAAATAAAACTTGACGCTTTGTCTTTTCTGTTAAAAGGTCTTTCCTCATAGCAAAACATTCTAAATGTATATTGAGCTTCATGGGTGTCCTCGATTAAATTAAGATATTTATGTTTGAAAACATTTAAAATAAAACACAGGTGAATGAAAAAGTTCCTATTTTGCATAAATCGAGATATCTTTAACATGCCCACGCAGATTTTTATGTTGAATTGCAAGCGGTTAGAGGAAGAATTGTTTTCGATATTCACGCAAGTTTTACCTGGGCTCAACTGAGAACCGAAACCGGCGTTAGATAAGAAGGCTGAATCTTGCTCAAGTTTCAGTCGTCATTCGCTTTCAGTTCTTCGAACAAGAGTTTTAGTTTGTTTGCCCCGGCCTTTTTCACTGCTATTCACGTTCTGTGAATTTTTATGATTATGTGAAGTCGTGTAAAACTTAAAATTAACATAAATATATGCTTCTGCTTCTCTTGCACGACTACACGCAATCATAAATATTCACAGCACGCGAATAGCAGTGAAATAGACCGGGACAAACAAAATAAAACTCTTGTTCGAAAAAGTGAATAACGACTGAAACTTGACCAAGATTCAGCTTTCTTATGTAACACCGATTTCGGTTCTTGGGTCTGAAATTTGCGTGGATATCAAAAAGAATTCTTACTTACTCTGGAAAAAATTATCATAACTTGGTCGCATAGGTGAAAGCCTGATTAACAAATCTATCAAGAAATTGAATAGGTTATTTAACGATAATGTTAAGTTTTTAACAGTTTATTCTACTTCCACGCTTTCTCATTATTGTTTCAACAAGGATCCAGTTCCTTTTTTTGCTGAAAGCTACATTTAATGTTATTTAAAGATTAACATGTCCTGTGTGTGTGTGCAACATTATATTGGCAAAACAGATCGTTCCTTAGCTTTTCGGTTTCGTGAACATACCACCAAACTTGAACAACCTATGTTCAGACACTTTTTATATTGTGATAGATTTAAAGAATTATTATTATTATTATTATTATTATTATTATTATTATTATTATTATTATTATTTTTAATTTTATTATTATCATTATTATTATTATTATTATTATTATTATTATTATTATTATTATTATTATTTTTGGCTTGCCTGATTTCACCAATTTTTGTATTGATATCTGTTTTAAGTACCATATTTACCAGTCAGTTTACAATAACTGTGAATAATAGATCTTTAAATGACAATTGGTCACAGCTTGGTTTTCTAGAAGCTTTGTACATAAAGAACTTGAAGCCTACAATTAATGAAGGCCTTCAAGCCTTCGTAGAATTAGACTTGTTCTAATAACTTTATTCATTGGTACCATATGCTAATTGTCTTAGGTATAAATACTGCTAGTGGAACATCCTTGTGACACGACATGATTATGACTCTGGAATACAGTTGAAATATTTATCTTCTTCATTAAAATTTTGCATAAACCAAAACTTGGTTCTGCAATGATTTCTATTCTCGGAGTCGCCTTTTTTCTAGATTCCGTCAGGCTCCAGTATTTTTTTTTTTTTGCTCGAGTAGCTGAAGTAACAAATATAGTTTTCTGACAAGTTCGAAAACATGTACCCGTAATATTTAGCCGGGCATCACCCTATTTTTACCACTGTCGACCCGGTTTTAAAATTTAATGCCGATCGGACTGCGAAAATAAAGATGATATAAAATAATAATAATAATAAGAATAATAATAATAATAATAATAATAGGAAACAGTAATTGTAGTCTGAAAGCAGGAAAAGATGGATGGATGTTGTGGTCAGCAGCCAAACGATGTAATAAAAACGAACAAAAATTTGTCAGTTGTCAGTAAAACCGAAGGTGACAACACTCTGAAAAGGTAAAGCATTGTCATATGTTGAAGGATCTCCTCTGCTAAATGCTGATCTCTTTGAACTTATCAGAGAAAACCAAGTTATGAATTCCTTTTCACTAAAAAATTTATACTTACGTTTTCGCATTTTTCATGGTTTTTAAAGACAGTTCGGCGCGTATACCTTTATTTACATTTTTTTGCTGTCTTTCGAAGGAAAACTTAACGATCCCATGAAAGAATTGATAGTAAAAGGTTGCTAGATCCGAAACTAAGTAGCGAGTGGTGATGCTTTTACTATTTACGGCCGGTAAAATACGTTCTCAATTCCAAATTCAAATAAAAAGCTAACTTGGCTTATAACCACCAAATGTTAAATCCTAATGACCCTAAATGGGAGGTCTGCCTTGTCTGTAAAATGTGGGCATTTTGCAACTGACACAGTAATGTAAAGGGCCGAAATGATATGGAATTTTGGTTGTAGCATTGAAATGAAGTGAGATACAGTAAGTTCAAGAATTGACAAAAAAAACCCCAGTATTTTCACTTCTAACGTTTATTTTTTTTTCCACGATTTGTTCGTCACAACCTGTAAATGAATCAGCCAGCGCGACTCATAGGATGTATCAAAACATAAGTCTCAAAACATTACCATTCGTGGTCACGTTATCAGGTTTGAAGGTCTGTCATAAAAGATTTATTTCCTGTGTTCGATTCATTGAGCAAACTTTGACGCAGTGAAGAAAGTGGACTGAGTGGTTTGGATTCTTGCCGAATACGGTACGGTTGGGCCGCCGTTTATTGTCGATGCTGTTTTTAGAGTTTAGGCTGGTTGGTCGGTCGGAATAAAAATAAACTTATGAAAAAAAAGATAAATAAATAAACGAACAACAATAGGTAGTGCAGGAGAGAGAGAGGGGAGGGGGGGGGGGGACTAAGGAGGGGGAGAAGGAGGTAGTGAGAAACCGGGAGACCGGGAGACACAGTAACTTAAAATGGTTACTAGGGAACAACGAAGACGCCATTAAGTATGCTTACTACTGTCTATAGATGATTACGGGCGTATGTTTTCACAATTTTCATGGTATTCGGAGCATATATCTTGCAACACAGTTAGCTACCTTGTTCAAAAGGAAGCACCCAAAATAAACAATCCCCTGAAATTATTGATACTTTCGATGTTTACGGTAAAATAATTCTGGGTTTTCAATTCTACACTAAAACTGAAATGACTCAACTGTGTAGCTTTAAGCTGTTGCTGAGATCGGAAACATTATGATAATATCACTGTCGTTCGTTTGTTTGTTTGTTTATTTTTTTTTTTAGAAAATCTGGTCTGTTGGGCAACGGAAAACGAAAAAAAAGGGGGATGATCTTAAGGACGGTGCCTACTATTGTTACTGCGCGTACGTTCTGCGCATCGCGAGATACTCTGGTTTCCTATGGGTGGTGCCTACTAATACAGGAATATTTTTGCACGGTTTAAAACTATACGGAGAAAGCAGAACTTACCAAGTGCTTTTGGTATCTCATAAAAAAATTGGGGGTAACCATGCATTTTTCAGAGATAATTAAGCCTCAATTTAGGAAAAAATCCCATACATTGCTTTACATTGCTTTTATATTTTCTTTTTTTAGAGATATTAATGTTTAATTAACTCTGAAAAATGCGTGGTTACCCCCAATTTTCTTTTTGGATTCCAATAGGCCTTCCTAAGATCTGCTTTTCCCGCATAGTCATAAGCCGCACAAAAATACTTCGGTATTAGTAGGCACCGTCCTTAAATGCGACATGGTCGATTGTTGAGTTTTTAATCTACTTTCGACTTTTTTGCGTCTAAATCACCTTCTTACCCGTATAAAAATATATATATACAAGCTGTTTATGTAAAGCCGCTACAATGTATACTTTTCATACTGGAATGAAAGTCGATCTCATCAGAATCTTAGTTGACAGAACCCACAATATTAACCATACGTGGCTAGACCTTTGATGAAGACAACATGCTGATACATGACCTACGAAATAGTGTTTTTGTTCATTTTATTAAACCACGAGGGTCATCAAACTCAGAACTCAGATTTCCCGACATAGAACTCCGACTCTGCTGCCGCAAAATTCTCTCACCTCGGCCCCTGTTTTAAAGTAGCACAGAACAGAACACGTAAACTGCTTAAATGTTATGGTACTTAGACCTTGCGCCAATTAAACTCTCTTCACTTGCTGTTCGTTTAATGTCATTTCGATCAACGGTATAAGGCTCCGTATGTTGTTGAAAGAAGCTGAAATTCATATTGTGTGTCCTACTATCACAGCGGAAAATTAAAAATACGAGGAGCTCAGAATCCTACGGGCTCATAAAAGATTGTAAGCATTTCATGAGATTAAGGTGGCTGAACACAGTTTGCGCGCTCTTTACAGATTCTGTAAGTGATGCTATTAAGCGCGCGCTAGGGTTGTGGTACGCAAATACGGCGGTCGATAAAGTGATCCCTCAATTTTACATGAAATGGATAATAAAGTTAAGTTTTGATCCTAAATAACTAAGTTTCTCGTTTCTGGACTCTTTTTCTTTTCTTTCCGAGCAAAAAAGTCATTCACCAAGACCTTTTGCATGCTTTTCATCTTTGCCATGAAACCTAATTAAAGCCACGCATGCGCATTTGACCAAAAAATTGTGACTGGTTGTTTTCGTGGAAATGAACTGTTTTCTAAGGAACTGCTCATTAGAATTCCCTGAAATTTGGCATGAAAATAGTTCCCTAAAAGCGTAACTCACCTACAAAGAGAAACCTAAATCTAACAGAGGGTATCTTCACAAAACATTAAAATGCAAAATCAATATCTACAGGAGATCTCTCTGTTAAAATTACATGAAAATAGTGCAACTGTATCAGTGTTTTGTGAGTTGTTCTGGATACAAAAAATGGAAAAAATCTAATGAGTACATTTTCTAAAAATAAAGAAAACCTACTATTTATGGACGTTTAATAGTTCGCTGCGTTGCCATGGAAACGATACTTAGCTCAACAAGACGTACGAAAATACATTCTTTCTTAGTTGGTCTTACACCATACCAATTTTGGGTGTCCAGAAATACATAGTTTCCAAATAACGTCTTCTAACATCTGTACACTAAAAAAACTGTATTCGGCCACCTTAATTACTGCACCGTGGCGTAAGCCAACTGAAGTGAATAGTGGTAGCCGTAAAGCAGTACTCCGGCATTAAACTATACTCTACAACTAAAGATTCGTGGACGCCATGCGGGAATAAAGTGTGACCTGAAAGGTATAAAACATTGTTCGCATTGTGTTTGGTTGGCTCAGAACTCGAAATAATTATAAATCGTATTAAACAAGAAAGATTAAGGTCTAATAAGGGGCATTTCCGCATTCTCCGCCGCTTAGCCGTTCTCCTCAGCAAAACTGAGCTCCTCGAATAGCTATATAATTTTTAAAGAAAGTTTTAATTTTGAAAATTGGTTGGGGCCTTTGGAGTGGCTGGCGTTTGGCTATTGAAGGCCAAAATAAGAAAAAAAAGGTGAAAAGGAATAACTTTATGTCCGTTACTTCGGGAATCGAACGCTGTACTTTCCGCTTGTGAGTCCACGCATCAAACCACTACGCCGCTACGCCTAACTATCTGGCACCCGTGGCGCTAAGATTTTAACGGTCAGATGACTTCGGACTGTTAAAGAAGAATAAGCGAATAAGTGTTCTATAGGCTATTTCTTTTAATTTCGAACTCCAGTTCTTCGTAAATGAAACTAATGTTGCGTTCGATTGACTGTATTCCGGAATAGGAACAAGCGGAATAGCTGTTAAATTTTTTCTTTTAAGTAATTTGAGAAGACATTTCGGTAATTATTCGCTTACACATGATATAATTTAAGAGCCATCTCGTACTCTAGTAACTCCTAAAACCTCTTAGGAGGGATTTCTTGTCATTGTTGCATGCATTCCTATACCGGAACAGGGTCAGTCGAACGCACCCTAAAGTTTCAAATGACACAACCCAACTCCCATCCCGTCCTAGAAAATTCGTTGAAGCTTGCAAATACAGCCGTACAGGCTTAACATGAATTAATCTACAGCCGAATACAAATCGAGACAAATGTAAAGCCTTTTTTCCATTATTCTTTGCTGTTGTCGTGGGCTCAGAATGTGTAACAACACATAGTAAGGCCACGAGAACTTTAAAATGCAAAAATTAGTGGATTTTATCCATTTTGGCGGACGAATGTTGTTTGTAATCTTAAAAAAAAATGCCCGTTTTCCCTTTTAAATATAAATATCTCGGTTTTTTATGAAACGTCACGGCTGAGGAACCGATTTCCATTTCAAAGTTAAAATCGTTGGTTATTGATAAAGCCTCACGGCTGAGAACCCAAGATTTTACCTATCTACAATCACTTATCCACCTCCCATAGTTTCATTGCACGGGATCCTACAGTCTTTTAATTTAATCTGAATCCAGCTTAAAACTCAGCGAATACTGCTATTTTTATAGTATGCTAGAGTAGAATGCACTAGTATTAACTAGAGTGCCAAAACATCCAGTGCCAGATCGCTGGTTATTTCTTACCAAACACATTTGCCAAAGAGATCACCCATACTTGCTAACGATACGTAATTACTGCAAGTAGGAAGAATATTTTGTTGGTAGCAATAATAAGAAAACACTAAAAGGTGTTGAGGCAGTAAGGGCCCGGTTACATGGCGAGGTTTTAGTAATAATAAAACATTATATTAGTCAGTAAAACAGCAATGGACCAAGGTTGAGTGGCTCTTGGGAGTATCACGCCATCTTTTTTGCACTGATAACACTGGATGTCTTCCCTGATAAGTGCATCACTTTCCACTTTTTTTCTTTTTTTTTAACATCTCTTTATTAAAATTTACCCGAAAATCGACTTTTTATTACAATTTAATAAACTTCATACAGCTCCTCCGGTGGGATTTTACATATTATGTCGGCATAGTTTTAATTAAGTATAATAGTGAGGCAAACGAATCTGGTATAACCCCATAATAGTAGTTAGAAAACTGCCAGATCTGGGGGTGGATAATTGTCTCCTCACTTAGCAGTGACTTTTTAAAATGGTGACTCCAGTTCTTCTTGCTGATGCAGTCCTCTCCTGCTGTATCAGAGCAAATTTTATATATATATTTTTTCATTACTAGAAAACTCGTTCCATGCTTACCAATATAGAAAATCATGCGAACATAATGAACTATAATAGTGACGGCTTTTCAGCATAAAAGTGACATTTTGTTTGCACCAAACATATGCATAATAGTAAAAAAATACGAACATAATAATAATTTAAGCATTACTTAAGCATTTCATTTCATCTCATTTCATTTATCGCAAAAGTTGATCAGATTCCATGAGCAGAAATGAACGAGAAATTTTGAATCGCTTGTTATTGTCGTTTTTCAGTGCATTACTGTATTGTTTCTGTATGAAATCCTCACTGAGTTGAAAAAAGTTACGGTACCAGAGCAGAGCGAGGCTTGGATTGGAACAGGTAAGGGTCGGCAGTAACCAGTTTTGAGCTCCATGAAACACTCTGTTCACAGCTTTTACGTCCATTAATTTACGATAAAGGATCTATCTCAGACATCTGGTCCATCAGCGCATGTTTTCATGTTTCCCTTTTGTTCACTCCTGAATAAATTTGTCACGTATTTTCCAAGTTATGATGGAGTAGTATCAGGGATTCATAACGCTATACGTGTTGTGGGCGCAATGGCGCATTCAGTGTCATACCGTATTTTTTGTTTGAACAGTTAATGTATGAGCTAGAAATTGAGCAACATTTCAAAACTATTAATACTTATTTCAGTTGGACTTTGCCAATTTCGTTCTCCGTCTCTATTAAACTATCTGATCTTTGATAAGATCACATTTCTGTAATAAAAAACTCCCACTTACAGCTCGAGCAAATATCTCTGATGATCAAAAATTCCTGAGGTCAAATTCTCCAATTGATTGTTATCCAAGTGCCTGAAAAAAAAAAAGGAACACATCGTAGCAAAAAACTATCAGTATATTGAATATAACTATTGTTAGCATAGTCATTATCTTTTATCATTATCATTTTCATTATAACTGTTATTAATCGATTAGGTAATGATAGACATTTTTGCTCCTTTTTTGTTTCATCGTTCGTTTCTGGTAGCATTTACGTTTCGTTTGCTTTGGAAGGGCCTCACTCACAGCTTTCGCAGCCATCTGTTGTTGTTGAACACTCCATTTGGCAAGGTTTCTAACTCGTTGTTGCCCAAGAACCTACAAACAAATAATAGCGTAGCCGTCGATAAAACCAGAAACATGGAACATTCCGGGACATTCCGGAACATCTCCGGAACATGAAAAAAAAAACATTGATAAATTTATAAATTAAGATACAAAATAATAAATAAGCATATAAATAAATAAATAAATAAATAAATAAATAAATAAATAAATAAATAAATAACAATAAATGAAAAAATGAAAAAAAAATAGGTGTGTTTATATTTATATATTTAAATAAAATGAAGTTACATTGTATCCGAAAGAAATTCATATAAGAAGAAGTACGGAGTAGGTGGGACGGTAGGATAAATTGGGTGTTGTAACTGACCACACTGAATGAAGGCGCAAGTACTTTCCGGCCGTTTGCGTCACGTGTTTATCGTCGCATAGTTTGTTTTGTTAGCACTTATCCACTGAATAGTAATTTATCCGGTGGATAGGGTTATCCACCCCTTGAACAACAGGGCCGTGAAGTTTACAAAGCTGTTCTCTAACTTATAACTATTTTTTTATGTGAACAAAGTTTCCTATTTGGCCTGCTTTGTTCTTAAGATAAAATCCATTCAAAAAAAAGCACGGAAGGCCAGAGAAGTGTTCGTGGCTTTCGTTCGAGAAACGGGTCCACGCTCCCAAACTTTAGTTCCAAGCGAGCAACAAAGGAGTGTATTGGGTTTTTTTAGTGACTGGAGTTTTGTTTTAGGGGTTGTTTTTTGAGCTGTGCACCCGTTAAAGATATCTCCATGAGAACAAGAACAAGAAAAAGAGAGTAGCCTGAAGAAGAGTGCTCAGAAGAAGATCACAAAACCCTTTCATCTGTAACAATGAAATTCATTTACTAACATTCCGTTTCATGAAACATTGTTTTCAGTCAGAAGTACATACGACATATTTTGTACTGCTGGGCAGACGAGTCACCTATACCTTAGATATGGAGCATCCGAAGCAGAAGTCATAGGTTCATGCTATGATAGATTCGTTTCCGACTGTCTTTCTGGGAATATATATATGTGCGTAACACTGACTGAAAACATACATCTTACAATATGCTGGTTAGCAAAACTCCCTCAAAATTTAAAACAGTTAAATTACAAGCTGGTTTTATGATCACATTTCGACTCGCCGTTCAAGAGAGCAAGAGCAAGCAGTGGTACTTTCACTAGACATCAGATAATCAAAGAAATTCTTGGTAGTTACATATAGACACCAGGGGCATATATTATAAGATCCTTTTTGGGGTTTGAAATTAGCACTCAGGGATTTTGGGGGGTCGAAATTTCTAGCGAACTTTTTTCGGATGGAAAGATTATGTATGAAACATTTTTGTGGCGAAAATATATTTTATTGGGTTACATTCTGGGCCTCTAAACTATTTTGAGTCCAGATTACCAAATAGTATTTTTAGGGCGTAAAAAAGGACCTCGCACAAACAATCCCCAACCCCCCCCCCCCCCCCCCTAACGTGCCAGCTACTTTTTCGCTCTTTATCTCGTTGAAAAGATGCAATTTTCGACTCTAGAAATCACTTTTTTCGTTTTTCTTTTTACGTACTTACGATAAGATCATCTTTTCGTACTGGTAGTGCAAATCGACAACCTAATTTCGTAGGGGGCAGTTGGCAAGAATATTGGTGAAAAGTGGTCGGATAAATATTCCGCTGTACTTGTGTGATTCGTACAAATCGGCAACCTTTCAATAGCACCTTTTAAATGTGTTGCCTTAAAAAAAATTGTTTGTTAACAATCTTTAATTAACATAATTGCCTGTAGCAGGCTAATCCGGTAATGGGCGTTCAGAACACGGATGCTCAGGCGAAGGTGAAAATAAAGTAAAATGAAAACAAAATTAACTTGATAACGATCAAACTATCCACGCACGCGGCATACAAAATCGAGTCCCCAAAATCTGACACATTTCAAGGATAGCGAGTTAATTAACTTGTTAACGAACGAACTACTAATACATTCGTTCATCTAATAATGAACAAATCATCATATTATAAATACTTGAATGAAACACTGTAACAGAGTCAGCATATACGGAAGAGGGGGACAAAGCATTCTAAACTGGGACAGAAGACCTATGCGCGTTAATTAACGTTAGACGAAAAACGTTGAAAGTGGAATGGATGCTGCGTACTAGCTTACGTGTCTCCAGGTCTTGCCACGCCAAGTTTGATATCATTGTATAAACACTACTGATTCGACGATAGTCGTTACAAACAAAGCGTGTCGCGGGACGCTGTACGGATTCCAAACAGTTGATATCTTTCTTTGTGTATGGAGACCAGGCGACGGAACCGTATTTACACACTGGACGGACCAGGGTCAAATAGGCCCGTCCTTTGACAACATGACAACAGAGATCCTTCTACGTGTCTCCAGGTCTTGCCACGCCAAGTTTGATATCATGGCATAAACACTACTGATTCGACGATAGTCGTTACAAACAAAGTGTGTTGCGCAACGCTGGACAGATTCCAAACAGTTGATATCTGTCTTTGGGTATGGAGACCAGGCGACGGAACCGTATTCACACACTGGACGGACCAGGGTCAAATAGGCCCGTCCTTTGACAACAGGACTACAGGGCACCATATTCCTTTGAAGTACGTCTAAAATCTTATTCGCTTTCTTTTTCACCTCTACAGCCTGCTTATAGTCCAATTGAGTGAGCTGGTAATGTAGACCCCTCAATATTTCTGGAACGTGACTCCCTCCAAAGGAGTGTTACTCAGCGTGTGCGAGTATGATGATGGCTGGCGCTTAAGGGTGATGGACATGATGTAGCATTTAATAGGGGCAAAGTTCATTTGTCACATATCCACCCATTCATAAAACTGCAACAGGTTCTGCTGAAGCGTATCGTGGTCAGCCGAGGACTCAACATGGCGCGGTAGTGCACACTGTCATCCGCAAATAACTTAACACTCGATGATACTACCGAGGTTAGATCGTTAATAAAGAGAAGGAACAAGATCGGCCCCAGAGCAGTGCCCTGGAGGACATCAGATAGTACAGGTGACTACTTAGATGATGAACCATTTACCATTACACGTTGTCTTCTACCAGTAAGAAAATCCCCAATCCAGTTATTAAACTTCCCAAAAATGCCATTTAATTTGGCCTTAAGGAGAGGCCTTTCATGAGGCACAGTGCCAAAGACCTTTGCCAAGTCAAGAAAGACGACCTGATCATGTATGTTAAGAATGCTCGCCCGCTCATGAATGACCGTAATTAATTGGGTCTCACACAAAAGTCCTTATTGGAAGCCGTGCCTGGTGCTAAGAGATGACTGAGTTTCCACTAAGATGGGTACAAATTTGCTTGCAAATAATGTGTTCCATGGACTTTGCGATAACAGGCCTGTAATTCTTAGGATCAGCGGAATGACCGCTTTTTAAGATGACAGTGATGTTTTCATCCTTCCAGGCAGAGGGTAGAGCGCCGTCATCAAATGATTGTTGGAAGAGTGAAACAAGGATAGAGACCAACTCGAATGCAGACTCCTTAAGAACACGACCAGGACTTTGATCAGGCCCACAAGCTTTGTAGTCTATTGTAGTCAATAGTCTGTTGTTAAGAAACAACAGTTATGATGAATCATAACTTTAAGTACAGCCTCGTGAATTTCCCCTTAGAATGATTTACCTGTTATCTGTTTTATTGTACCTCAGACACCAGCCAAACAAAAACTGTCAATTTCTTTTGGTGAGTGAAATGGTACGCTCAGTTGCGTCCATGTCAATTTAGATACCAAACTTCTTACGACGAAAATCATTTGTTCTCTGATCTTAACCTTACGCCGCATGCTTAGCGGGCGGAAAGAGGTTTTTTAATTAATTAATTAATTAATTAATTTATTTATTTATTTATTTTGCAATACTAAATAACTACTTAAAATACTAACAATACTTGCACTACTGACAGTGCTTACTACGCGTACAATACTTACAATGCTTACACTAAACAATACTTACAATACCTACATTACTGGCAGTATTCTAGCGGGGAGGGGGGGGGGGGGAAGTTATGTTTTTCGTTCTTCTTTAAAATGTCTATGTAGCTTGAGGTTGGTTTCGACCAAGAAAGGCCTAATCTTGTTTTGGTATTGGTTTGTTCGATCGTTACGATGTCAATTTAGCCCCATACCACTGAAGATGGTAACTTGTATATATTTTGACTTCGATTTAATTAAGCATTTCGGTTTCGCATTTAATCGCCGAACATGCTGCACAATAATGTTGTTTTACTGTCATTATTGTCGCCATTGTTAAACTTAATTG
This sequence comes from Pavona decussata, assembly GCF_977016875.1. Classification (NCBI taxonomy): domain Eukaryota; kingdom Metazoa; phylum Cnidaria; class Anthozoa; order Scleractinia; family Agariciidae; genus Pavona; species Pavona decussata. The sequence continues at coordinate 1,984,569 of NW_028145606.1, read as the reverse complement.
ATTAGTCCCGGTTGTCTATCTGATTCAGACAAAATATGAACTAAGCAGTGGTTGTCTTTAGAGGCGACAAATTGTTCTCTTTAATTTCGAAGAGTTTATGGTGGTCTTGTTTTTCTTCTACTTTGTCGAGTAACGACACACGGGATATTAGTTACTATTATTAATACAGTATAATTTATGCCTTATGCCCATTACCTAGTAGGATTGGTTTTATAAACACCTTTACAAGCGTTGAAACTGAGGAAAAATGAATCTTGGATATGTAAATCAGGCCCCTTTCCTGAAAATACTAGATTACGCTTTTCTCGATTCTCAGTGGTTGAATGGTAAAAACGCACTTTTTCCAAAAGGTCTTGTTCCCAAAAATTGAGAGCTTTGTTATTAATTAAATTTTTTTTAAAAGAAAATGAGTGCAAATAGGTGATGAAGCAATGTCACCCAACGACCCCGACCTTTCTCAGTCGGATCAAAATTTATTTTAGGTATCCTTGCTAAAAAAAATTATCCGCATCCACTTTAATAACCTACAGGCTTTACGTAAACACATAATGTATTCTGGATCAAGTAATCCCTCCTTTTGCAGATTCTGTACAGCCTTGTCACGTAATTCTCTGTTGAAATTTTTTCCCAGCCCAGAAAGTAAGTTGCCGTCAAGGAAATTCAAAAATGCAAATATATCAAGCTGGACTGGGCTTTAGCACTAGAACTTCATGTTGTTGAAAACTGAGTGAAATACACTTCAAATGTCCCCTAAATATGTTGATTTCAGTGTGAAGTATCTACCTACACCCCTCCCCTCTCCCCTCGCCCCAAACCCCTGAAAAAGGAATGAAGTAAAAAAACAAATATTGAAGTTAAGAAGAAAAAAAAATGGGAAAAAAAGAAGGGTTTACCACATGTGAATAACTACCCAGTACTCTCGTAACTGCTAGTAGACTGGAACCGACAACTAATCAGCAGCCCTAAGTGACGCTACCTCATGTACTAGGGTCATGCAGTACTTTTCAACGGGAGATTGTTTGACAACAATTCAACTGCTTTGGTTCAGCGTTGGCTAAAGGTTCATTTTATTCGGCATATTGGCTGTGTTCAGTTTAAGTTGTTAGCTGAGTTCAGTTGATGCTGCAAGTGGTATTCTTTCAAGGTTCTCGATTTCTTTGAACGCATTTTCATTCACCAGTTATGATTTTCTGTAGATTCTAGATTATATAACGGTAGAAATGTAGTAAATCTTTCATTCTTTCAGAATTAAAAGGAAAGTGTCTTGATTCTGCTAAGCATCACAGCAAACAAAATAGACTAGCACACCTGTTTGTTGCGTTTTGTTTCGTAATTTTAACGCTTTGTTTTCTTTTCTTTTGTTTCCTTGTTTGTTTGTTAGTTTGTTTTTTGGCAGATATTCACAGCAATAGAACTGTTATCGATAATAATTCTAAAATGCTGTTTGCGGCGAAAAACCATACTGAACAGTTTGTTTATAGCGCAGTAAGACAGAAACAAAAAGGAAAATATTCTTAAATTTAGCGTTGTCTACACGAAAACCAACTCTTGTGCTCCTGTGCTACAAATCGAGGCTTGCGTTATCGCTGCGTTTGGACGCCATTACATTAAATTATTAAAGTAATGCCTTACTCCGTGGTGGATTTACGCGAAGAACCCGGGAGACCCTACCTCCAGCCCCCACCACCCTCCCCACCCCCATATTTTTGACAAACACCGACGCCCGTAGGACCGAGGCACATATAAATTTCTTTTCACGAAGATAAGCAAATCAATCGTTTGAGAGCGGGGCCGCCCCCACAGTACCCATAGAAGGTCTGGATTCGCCACTGTTACTAACCTCACTCGCCCTGGACCATACTGGGGTATACAAAATTTCTCATTGTCAGGAAATGCCAGTTTTTATTAATGTACATTTATCGCCAAAATGTATTAAATGGTAAAGGTATTATATAGTGCATTTTCTATATACATATTTCAAACGCGGCGTCCATTACTTCAGTGCAAGGGTGAGATCGGACATCAGCATAAATAGGCGCCGCTGGCAGCCGCAATCAGTAGCGACCTCACCCAACCCACCCAGCCAATGAATCATGAAATAGCACAAAGACCAGTCTGAGCACACCGGGAACTCCATGCCCTACTCTTTGTAATTAGTGTATGGGCTCTTTAACGTCCCACAGGGTTATGAACATTAAAGTGTTGTGAGACATGGCCTACGGTTTATCGTCCTTATCCGAGAAGACTAGAACGTCTAACCATTTGCAGATTAACTCGGATGCTGAACTTATAACTATTTCTTTTGTGCATATAATATTCAGCAATTACTCTAAAATTGAAAGTTCCCACACGCTGTAAGTTATGCAAATATGTTAGTTTTTGCTGTTAAACTGCACAAATATCAATGTTAAATTTATGTTATGAAAAGGATATATCTATAAATATTTTTTTTAAACAATAAATTGAGAAAGAAAGCGTTATTTGAGTTGTTATATCTAAAACTCCTGGTGTTCATATTATTTTGAATTCCACAAGTTCAGTTTCTGCCTCCATCGTCTCTTCTCTCGGAATTATGGGATTACTATTGATATTTTACAACAGAAGGGTTTCACTTACAGCCACTCCAGCCATGTATTGTTATCAAAGACACCCTGGGGCAGGTCCTTCAACTGGTTGTTTTCCAAGTGCCTAACAACAAATAACCATAACTTGGTGTTATTTTAAACTTCTACATGAAAAGATTTTTAATTACTAGATAAAACACGCGAATCGTATCGTTTAAAAAATATATTTTTTTTTCTTATAAAGCCTAGTTTGCACATGTCGAAAAAATCCCAGACGATCGGGGGCTGTTTCCCGACCGTTCCAGATTTTACCGAGATATCGGGGAATTTGAGGTACTCAGTCGCTGACAGACGCCATTTTTATTTGTCAGGGGGAAGTAGGAACCGGGAGCAAAGCAATCTAGAGGATCACGGGTAACGAGCTAAAACTATCGCCAACGTCCCCGACAGTACAAATTTGAGTTTTGGTATGTCGGGAATGATCGCCGACCATCGCAGAAATCTGGGACGCGTCGTGAAAATAGAAACACTCCCGATTTTCACAATTTGTCTGCGACCATCCCAGACGACCAGGGATGTCTATGATTTCCAGTTTTCATTAGTCGGGAAACTCAGGGACGGTCGGGAAACAGTGAAATCCACGGTCGTCTGGGATTTTCCCGGCATATGTAAACTAAGCTTTAAAGCCGTATTGGCAATTCGCGCAATCTCACGAAAAGACCAGTTCTGATTATAAGTGCAAATCTACGGCGTAAAATTTCTTCATAAATACGACTAGCATGCGACATAGTACTGTAATCATATTACTTCTAATTTTAAAATCATATCCTTGTTCCGACTTCATGGCCGTGGGCAATTAAGCCTCTAGACCGTAAAGAGGAGCGGGCGGGGGCGGGGGCGACTTTGAACCTGAACAACTTTTTTAATATTTGAACAAACTCCATGAAACTAAAAGTAATTATATTAGCCGTAGTCATTACATCAGCAATACTACGGATACTTCAAGGACTTTTTTTTTTTTGCCGGTAACAACATATCTAATTTGTTTTTTAAGCAAGTCAGAACCAGCTGAAAGTAAAAGAAAGTAGACAAGCTGAGTTATTTCAAACAACGCTTGTTCGGGCCGACAGAACACAAAATAACATGCTAAACGATTCGAGCTGTTTAGCTGCTTGAAGGAAAACTTGACCTCAAAACGAATACACTTTGACACGGTAGAGGCTTTGGCTTTGAAGTAGGTCTTGTCAAATCGTATGCAGAATTGCGTAAGACAATGTCAGAGAAATAATTATATTATCTCTTTTATCTCGCTTTCAGCTGTATTCTTTCTTATTAGCAGTGCTGCATTTAACATAAAAAAAGGCACAATGAAACAGACCACAAAAGAAACTGATAGAAACTTCCTGCATGTTTCATGTAAACATTCATGCCGATCTGAAGTCTCTTAGCAGGTCTCATGTAATCGCGTCATACTTTCAGACCGGGCTCATATGTACTTAATCGTACCAGTCCGAGTCGTACTAGCCCCAGTTGTTCAAAGGCCGGATAACTTTTTCCAGTGGATAAGTCACTATCCGACAGTTTCAATCTGTGCAAAGATTTCAGTATTTCCTCTTGTACAAGCGAATATGAACACTCTAACCACAGCTTAGTTTGGGAGTGTACGAAAACCTTGGACAACATTTAACGTGAAGTATTTTTTAGACCCTGAAAAGCGCCTTATCCACCGGATAAAGTTATCCGGCCTTTGAACAACTGGAGCCTGGTCTCGTGTAGTCAGGGCCTGAGACTAAAGTGGGCTAAAGAGTTTAGGGGGTACGGCAGACACAACGCCCGTTCCAAAGGTTTTCAAAGAAGAGCCACCTTTCCGCGTAAAGTCTCGCAAAACATCGTCAATTGGACTCCTCAAGTTGTGTACAGACGGTTCAACGGTTTTTGATCAACAAATGTTTTGACTGCTATTTAGCAAATGTTGAACAGTGAATCATGTCATGTTAAATGCTAACGTTGAAACAAGTTATTCAACAGTTTGAACAGAAATTGAGCAGGGTAATTCTATTTTGTTCAACAACGGCAACATTCAACGTGTTGAATGGCAAAAGAAAACAAGCAATTTATCACGATGAATAAAAAGTCTAAACATTGTTCACCACTTGTTAACCAAGAAATGGTTTAACGCTGTTAAACCTAGCTTGCGTGGCAGTCCTTTCCTCTCCAAGCGAGTGCAATAAACGAACTAAAGCTTCTGAGGAGAAGGAGCAGAAAAACACGGAGGAGCGGGGGAGGTGAGAGCGAAAAATCAGCCTAGAAAAAACGGGAAGAAAGGAACTCGGAACTTGATCGGTCTTTTGACGCTCGTTCGTAGGCCTTGTGAACTTATTTAACGCTGTCAAATTTATTTCTCAGCGCCTTTCAACCATGATAAAAGTATATGCAAAGACGTTTGTATCTTTGACTTCGCTTTCGAAGCGTTTGAAAGGTTTAGTCAATGTTCCTCACATTTGACCTCACCTTTGATAGATGTTAAAATTGTGGTAAATCCACCACAACTTTAAACATTTTTTTGAAGTACTTCTTAGGTGAGCGGAATCAAGGATAGAATCATATTCGACCTCACCCTTGAGAAGAATCAATTGAATAACAACCCATGCTACGTCTCCACTTAAAAGCGTTAATAAGAACCCATTTTAAATTACTGTTCTGTGGTGTGGCATTTCTAGAGCAAACATTGCTCTAACAAATTGCACTCGTTTCATTTTTATAATAACGTTCGAGGCCGAGATACAGTAAACTCAAACTTAAGAACATACTATAAGACCATTTCCCAGGCTGAGAGTCAGTACTAGTTAAGAACAATGTGGGAGCAGGGATGGCACAGTGGTGAGAGCACTTGCCTCCCACCATTGTGGCCCGGATTCGATTCCCGGACTCGACGTCATATGTGGGTTGAGTTTGTTGTTGGTTCTCGTCCTGCTCCGAGAGGTTTTTCTCCGGGTATTCCGGTTTTCCTCCTGCAAAAACCAACATTTCCAAATTCCAATTCGATCTGGAATCCGAGGGCCACAGGTTTGTCAGTCATCAGACTGTTAAGTGTTACCCTCGTTAAACAAAGTTGATTTATTTTATTTATTTAACTTTTTTTTTTTTGAACAAATCTTTTTTTAAAATGAACAGTAAAAACACGGATAAAATAACAGAAGTAAAACTTCATTTTACACAGTCCAATTAACCCAAATGATAGGTGTCTTGGTCCCGGGTAGCCTTCCACGCAGGCGTACCTCCAATACGAGACGAGTCCCCTAAAAACGCCTGCGTGGGAGGCTAGGTCCCGTGGTCTTCGACACGTCCCCACAGATTTATTTTAATACTATAATAGGTAACTTAAGAACATCGTAAGAACTTTTCAAGGTCAAATTACCAAAAACATATCGATAATAATATTAAAATAAATAAGAACGTTCTGCCTCAACTCCTAAATTAGGCGTTATTATATAAAAATAGAGTGCAGACTCGGTGAATAAGCCGTATATCACGGTCTTATACTAACTGTTTTCAGTTAATTTTCTTCAGTTTAACAAATACCCGGAATACTTGAAAGATATGTTTAGTTTGCGCTCCAGTAAGATATTTTATCTCTTCCTAAAGTAGCTATTCAGCAGCTAAATAGGTCTTATCAAGGTTTTCGACGCCATTTTGACGAGTAGGCAAACACGTCTGAAATTACAGTGTTTGTATGGGAATCCGATGTTAAATAATTTTCATAAAACATCGCTTCTGAAAAATTCATGAATTGGAAACTTTTGGCACTAGTAAAAGGATTTTAAGAAAAAAAAATTGGAGGGATGTAGGTGTGCCAGAAAGCGTCCAGTCGTGTTTTGAACTTTCCATACATTTGTCTGTATTTTTTCCCGCGAACTATTTTTAGTAGCAGTTCACGGCTGGTTCGCTGTACAGACAAATGTATGGAAAATTCAAAACACAACTGGACGCTTTCTAGCACAGCTACATCCCTCCAATTTTTTTTCTTAAAATCCTTTTACTAATGCTAAAAGTTTCCAATTCATGAATTTTTCAGAAGCGTTGTTTATGAAAATTATTTGACATCGGATTTCCATACAAACACTGTTATTTCTGACGTGTTTGCCTACTCGTCAAAATGGCGTCGAAAACCGTGATAAGGCCTATGCTGGAACGCACTTCCTGTCACTTAAGCTTGTTCCAAACGTCGTGCTACGGCCGTGCCGAACTTAAATCAATTTGACACGGCAGTGGTTTCAAACGTCGAATTTAATTTAGTCGCGCCAAATTCTAAAATACAGAAATGCGTAAAACGAGCAAATTAACATAAAATACATTAAAATAATTTATGAATTTAGTTCGGCAAATCAATAACACGCCCGGTTTGAAACCAAGTAGCGCTACTGGCGTGCGGCACGACAGGGCCTACCGTGCGAAATAGTTGTGCCGAACTTAATCCTGCCTACCGAACTAATTGGTTTCAAACGTCGCGCTACTGCCGTGTTCAAGTCGAATTAAATTCTTGAATTTAGTTGGGCACGACAGTAGCGCGACGTTTGGAACAGGCCTAACAGAACCCCCTCAAATTCCAATAACTGATTCTGTCCTATAATATACTGTATAAACATTATCTAGAAAGATTTGTGACTCTTTGTCGTAAGAAATCTTGATAATGTTAATATTAAAGGACCTTTTAAACGGTTTCAACATTTTCTTTAACATGCGTTCAATACTGTTGTTTAACCAAATGTCGGGAGCGTTTGAACCGGGTCGTTCAACATTGTTGAAAACGTAAAAAACATTGAAAGCTTGTTGAAAATGTTTCGGATATAGAGAACCGGGAGGAAACTGAAATTCTATCCCTGAGCAAGTGTAAACTACAAGTTTTTAGGCATATTTTCAAGATACAAAGAGGAAAGGTAATTTATTATAACGGGTCTTTCGTTGGCTTTTTTTCCAACACGGTTCAATGTAAAATCAGGCGTCTTACTCAGCGATTTTGCAACAATCTTGAGATTACACGTTTGTTGGTTTTACCTCCCTATAAATTAAGGAATTTGTTCAGTGCGAAAGAGAGTACACCCAAGTTACTGCGATCTCATGTTGGTTGCTGTGTCAAGCTGTGGTGCCTGTTATGTCGTCGAGACTAACCGGCATCTCGCTACACGAATCCAAGAGAACCTTTCCACTAACAAGAATTCCCACATTTTACAACACCTTGAAAGCTAGGAAAACTTTATGTTCTGAAAATTGTATTTCCATCTTGGAAACCGCCTCCCTCAAAATCAACGACGCCTTACATATTCATTGGGACCACACCAAACAGGCAAAGTTTTCATGTAAATCTTTCAATAACCACATGTATTTAGTTTTGTTTGTCTACTCGGTATGGATTTTTTGTTCCGTTCCTTATTATCGTCACGCCGTAATTAGCTATATAGATACTTTTCTAATCAAGCTGTGGGTTCTGTACTGAGAGAAGGATGAAGTTTCATCCGAAACATGCTTACTATAAAAAATGGTAACCTTCATAAAAGTTATTTCCTTCTTGCTCGCTGCACGGAATTTATGTTTTACTGATTTAGAGGTTGGACCCTTTTTAATCACATTATGTCAAAACGTATGCATTTAAGCCAAGTAAAATTAGCTTGGGCTTGAATTATGCGGCCTTCTCCGCTGCTTTGCTAGTACAGTCTTTTATCTGGAAAAGAAAAGAGTTTATGCTGGTTAGGTATAGCAATACTGTACAGCCCTCTCAAAATGTTGTGCTGTGGGGTCTTGAGTAAAGTTAATGTGAAACTGAAGTGAGAAATCGTCATCTGTGGGGCGTCTGAAAAATGTTGGCTGCCAATACAATTTGAGAGTGCTAGTTATGAGTTGTTAATACCAAAATACTTAGACAAGAGAAAATGAAGCAAAACTGACTGACAATGTGATATTGTACTTCAAAACTAAATGAGCATGACTGGTTAATATAACTGGATTGTAATCATTCAATGAAAATGAAAGGTACAGCTGTACATGTTTTGTTGCTTATTCTGACCCTACTGCAACTGTCCTTGTGTATCTGTCTTGGTCGTATATTGTTAAAATACAGTAAAACCTCTACGAAGAACCCCCTCTAATAAGCCCCTTATTTGTACATGTAGGTAAAATTAAAGAAGCACTTCAAAATAAGGTGTACCAATTTTCAAAAAAAGCCCCCTCCCCCCCCCCCCCAACATACACACACACCCTGTTTTTGAGTCCTGAAAATAAATACCTCCCCCCCCTCCTGGGTGGGGCCTAATAGAGCTGTTACTGTTGTGGATGTACATGTAGCTCCAGAGTAGTGATAAATGCAGTCCAAATTTGATTATCTAGATTATTCAATTCTATTGGCTGCCAATTTTGTCATGAATGTTATAGTAGGTTGCCACAATCATAGACCATAGTCTTAATTTTGAAAAACTACTGTTAAGGACGATGTCTACTTTTGTTACTGCACATAATTATGTTCTGCGCATCTTGAGATACTGAACTTAGCAAGTACTCTTGATAATTATCCAAAAATAAATTTGGTTGGTAACCATGCATTTTTCAGAGATAATAAAGCTTCAATTTTGAAAAAAATCCACACATTGCTTCATGTATTTTACTGTTTTTTAGAATAATTGTTGCTTACCGGTAATATCTCTGACAAATGCGTGGTTGCCAACCAAATATTCTTTTTTGATTTCAGTAGCCCTTGCTGAGAATAGAGATCTGCTTTCTCGAATACAGTCATAAACCACACAAAAATACTTCGGTATTAGTAGGCACCGTCCTTAAACATCGAAAGCTGAAATTAAAAGGCACTTGTTAAAGGCTGGCCGTCAGAAATATTGACCCAGTTGAAGTAATGCACCTCAAAGAATGACGGACGTACTCTGCTACATGTACATGTACGTTCTATTTTATTCTTTCAAACAAACTAACTTGCTTCAACATTTTAGCCATTCAGCTGTATCACGTAATAAATAAACACTTGTGGTGACGTTTGTAGCAAGATCAACTCTTTCCGAACATTTTTTCATAGATTATTTTGTGTAGGTTTCCACCAAAAAGGTGATTCAATGTTGCTTACATAATCTTTCTTTCACTTGTTCGACCCTTAATGTTACATATTTAGGTCTCCTTTAATATTCTCAAACTCATTAATAATTCATCAAGAGAAAACAAAGAAAATCACCACGGTGACCGTGGTTTGGACATGTGATTTCAATTACCATAAAATTTTGCCAACTTTGGCCTTGAATTTCTCCAAGAATTATTGATCATTTGAGAAGCCATATCAAACACTCGAAAGTGTGTTTCATCAAATATCCAAACACGTCGAAGTCGTTTAAAAAAAAACTCGGCTACGCCTCGTTTATTCAACCTGCTTCTCATTGTTTGGATATCTGATGAAACACACCTTCTCGTGTTTGATATATTACTTCAAACACTCAATTACATGTATCCCTGGCCTGAACTATTCCTCCAAGACCAGATGAGTTCGGACAATCCAGGTTCAACTATAATAAAAACTGTAAAACAAAGATTTTCTTACAAAATATTAATAACAAAATATAAATAAGGAAATATAATAACAAAAACAAAAAAACATAACAACATGTAATAACAACAACAGTAGTAACCTGTAGTTACAACAACACTTGGAGTTCTTCTTAAACAAGGGCACCTTTCATTAGTGAAAGAAAATAATTATGAGTTTCTCCTGGTAATAAAGGGCATGACTAGCAAAGCAACAAAAATTGAATATTTTGTGCATTCTTAGACCTCTGTTACTGAATCTCAGTTTGATGCTGATGCCAACCATCAACCTTAAGTGATAAGTAATAAAAATTTTTACACTTGTTTTCAGAAAAAAAATTACTGTGTGATGTTGAGATTCATCTTGAAAATAGAGTATGTGCAATATGGGTACCATTATGAATCTGCCAATTATTTACCTTGCAATCCACCCAACCAACTTTACATGGAAAAAGCGCAGACTGTTTAGCTTGTAATTACTTTAGAGAAGAAACCGGAAGATTTCTTACCTCCTTGGATGCAATTTTTTTGTTGTAGCAATGTCACTGATTTCTAAAAATATATTTGACCTTGGCACTTAAGTTTAATAAGTTTGACATGATTTTATACGCCTTATTCATGGAAATAGAGTTGCAAACAGGCATTTTATAAACTGAATGACTTTCCAGGAGGATTGCCTCCGTTTGTTCCTATTGCCGAAGCCAATTGGATTAAAATGTTCTGTTTACCGAGTAAGCTGCAGGTTTATAAACACTCGAATTAAGAAAATCATAATTATTGCTATACTGTCAAAGGTTAGATGTCATTAAATGCCATGATGGTGCCATGGATTGGATCAGTGTTATTCTGAAAGTGATAATAAGCTACATGTATCACCTCCAGAACGTCTTTAATTTCCGGGCTCTTCATCTGTACTTCTACATGTATACAGTCATTTCAACTAACGTTGTCGGTTCAAAGCATGAAGCTAAAAGACAAGACCGAAAATTTACGTGGGATTATCATGAATAAATTCATCAAAATCAGTCATGCCTGGAGAAAACAATAGGTTGTAATTAGCAGTACAATGACCTGCACGTGCAGGGATGATTTTGATGAAATTATTCATAAAAAATAACCCCAACAAAACATTGCGGTCTTGTCTTTTAGCTTTATTTTGATCCGACAACATTAATTGAAATAGCTGTATGGACTATGAAGGACCCTTAAGATTACTGTTTATCATTCTTATAGAGTATTATGTTATGGACTACAACTATGCAATGTTGACGGATTTAATAGTCAAGTTCTGAGTTGTGTTGAACCTCATTATGAAAGCGAGGCTAGGTCCAAAAAGTTTCTTGCAAAAATTATTTTTGTTTGCATACTAGCTGTACATAATTATAAGAATGAAAACTACTTTTCCTACACATAATAAAAACTGTATTCATAAAGGCTTGCTCTCAAAATTAGGTTCAAAGCAACTCAGAAATGGCCTATTGTTTGAGTGTTCCAGCTGCATCTCCTAGAGGAGTTCAGAAATGCGAACCAAACCCTTGACTTTCACTCGATGAGACTTTTACACAAAGCACTAAAGACAATTCAAGCACTTTGTGGGCTTAATATCTTTTGCTAGGCATAAAGATATTAAAATATATTGGAGCAAGAGAAATCAATAGGCTCCGATAGTTGCCTAATCTGATTTTCTTTGAATAAATTATACAAAGATTTTCAGGCTGAAGCAGGAATATTCTGATAAAACAATAAGACTGCAAGACTGAACAATAAGAAATCACATCATAAGAAGCGTTTCACAACAATAACAAGTGCACATGAGGCCTTCTGGCTGAAGATGGGCCTTAAGAAATGTTTTTATCATGTTAAATTGTTGCTATGGTAACCTATGAAGTGGAAAAAAACTACAAATTTATTCATCAATTATTTTAAAAACAAGGCATTTGTTTGATACAATATACCATTATGTATATCGATAAAGAGCATTGATACATCGAATTATAAGTACTGGAAAGTATTGAAACTGGTACCAGGCACCTTACATGTAAATCCTACTGTAGAGAAATTTGGATTTGAAGCCCAAATCATTCATTGATGCCCATTTGTGATACGAGCTAAGCATTATTGACTCAAAACACTAGTTACAATGTAGAAGTTTTGCAACATCCTTTCAATTATTCCTTTCTTACATGTAGCTAAGGATTTAAGCATAATTAAAGAGGCTAGTGTAGCAACAAGCTATACAATATTCTTAAAACCGTCCCTGCTTATTGATATTTTCCATTGATTGATTTGCCTGATTTTTTTGCATGTGGACTTACATGTAGCTTCTTCCAGCAAACGTTGATGTGATGTGTCATCTGCTGGTTTACACTTTCAATTTTGGAACACAAGTGGAAAATTTGTCATAACTACATGTATGATGCTTCATACAAAGGACAGAAAAGCTGAAAAATGCTTTCAATTTTTAAGGATACAGTATTTTTTAGATGATGTGGATTGGAAGTGCACACTACAGAGACAATAAGGAAATGCGCTGATCCCCTCTTGCTGTTTTCCTGCCAATTGCTGAAATCGAGCACTTTTGCTTCAAAAAGTGAAATTACTTAGACAAAGATAATACAAATGCAGGTGGATTAATTTCACCAGTTTTCATCTGCATCAGATCTACACTTCCACGTTTTCACATCCACATGTATCTGATGAATTCACAGAATATATTGACCTTCAACAACAGCATCCTATCGCAAAAAGTGTAATAAAATTATATTTATTGTGTCAGACTTAAAATTAAATGAGTCTGTAAGCCTATACATGTACATTGTTTATCACAAATAAGACTTTGTATGGGATTTTGTGAGTTTCTTGGTGTGACAGTGGGAAACGGCTCCAGACAGAACAAACAAACAAAAAAGGAAAGATTCGGGATTCGTCTTAAATTCCTTGTCGTATGCTTTTCTATAGACATATATACGACCATGTATTTTAAACTAAACGTATTATATAAAGGAGTTGTACAGGCCTGCAAATGATCCCTGGACCGGAAATGATCCTTGGACGGGAAATGATCCCCAGACTGGACCGCAAATGATTTCCCCGATCGCCTCACCATGAATATAAAATGGAATGAACTCAAATTTGGACAGTGCATTTCAACTTTATACACTTCATTTTTTTCTTAATAACACCAGTTGTTATATTTTAACTATCTGCATGCAAATTTCACAACTTTAAAAATTACAATATAGCAGCACAGTACAACAGAACAATTTAAGGCTGGTTTCCATATGATCGCAGATTGCAGATCGCAATAAGGACTACGATCGTCTGCGATCATAATAATGGAAACCAGCCTTTAGATAGAACATGGTTCTATCTTCCGCGATCGTCTGCGATCACAGGATCGCAGACGATCGCAGAAGTAGTTTCCATATGATTGCAGATGATCGCAGACCTTATTGCGATCTGCGATCCGCGATCATATGGAAACCAGCCTTTACCTATAAACTGTAACATACATGTATATGATTTACTAATATACCATTAGAATGCCTAAAATGTGCAAGAATTCTATGAAACTCTTCCAAATCAAAGAGCGGGTCAGTTAAGACTTTCGCAAGTTTTTTTTTTTTCGAAGAAGAAAGGAGAATTGGTCAATGTGCTTCAGATGGTGGTCAAATCTCTCCTACTATCGTTGCCTTTATTCTTTATCCGATCTTAATCTTAAGCATAACATTTTAGCCGTGGTCGTCCAATACGCTATCATGTAACATGTTGATTTTGTCTTTTGTTTTTGTTTTGCCGTTGATTGGACTCCCAGTCTTTCTTTAATTTTTTTTACAAAACACACTGTCGTCGGCATAGAACTACAGAAGACCATAATGTCCCCCTCACAGACGCCTTGGGAATAGCTGTTAATTTTTTCCGCATTTTAGCAAATTTGATCTTCAGTAATTCGCCCTTCTCAATACTTCAATTTAATTTTTTTAGTACATCTGTTGTTTTTGCATCTATTTGCTGAAGGCTATGGAAGTTGCTTTGATGGACTTCATGGCCAACCAAAGAAATGCTGTCGAAATCAGCTTCTTCTTGACTACAGTATGTTCACTCCGGTAGATTACAGATAAGCCTTCTCCTAAGCTAGACACTGCACCGCGGCGACTGGAATATCAAAAAATGTTTACCAGCAGACCTAATAAGGCAACATAATCACCTCACTTGCAGGTAATGGACATCTGTCAAAGGTATGTCTCCCACCCACTAGGGTTCACAAATTCTCTAAAGTGATTGCGTCCGGGATGGGAGTGGCTGGGTAATACTTCAGGGAGAACTCACTACATCAGTGCAAAACTGTGGTACTCTCTGAGGAGGCTTTCCCATTCGACTAAGTTGGTCTGTTCCAGTTAAGTATTTTTGAGTTGCACTGTCAAAATTTGTTTCCTATCGTTCTTCCTATTTGAAAAAATGACGAATTTCATACTGATTAGAGCACATTTTAGGCATTGTAATGGTATAAGTAAATTATATACACAGGCATGTATGTTCCAGTTATAAGTAAAATTGTTCTGTTGCACTGAGCTGCTACATTATAATTTTTAAAGTTGTGAAATTTGCATGTAGCTAGTTTAATGTAACGACTGGTATTATCAAGAAAAAAAAATAAATGCAGTTAAATGCAATTTAACTAAAAATTTAATTTAAGAATTTAAAAGAAAAGCTGACATTCATTGGGCGGTCAACGGCTTTTGGTAGGTGGCGCAAGCGCAGAGCACCGCATTGTGGTGGCATTTTTAAAGCGTGGTGGTGCATAGCAGACTTTTGTGGAGTTTCTTGTTGGATCATCTCGGTTTTTCTGCCCCTCCCTCCCTCTCCCCATGTTACCCCTTTTCCAGTGCTTACGCAGTGTGACGGGTGTCCAGATGACTCGGTGTGGGGGATCATAGCTGGGTTGTGGGGATTGCCGGCCATGGGAGCGTATTACTGTCTAGGGGCCGGATGGACACAACGAAGGCCCCTGGGACTTCCCGGGCACCCTTCTTCCACTCAGCTTAATGCAGTTGTTAAAGTGTATAATGTTGAAATCCATTTTCCAAATTTGAGTCTATTCCATTCTAAATTTATGGTATGGCGCTCGCAATCATTTGCAGTCTGATCTGGGGATCATTTCCCATCCGGGGATCATTTGCGGTTCAATTTGGGGATCATTTCCGGTCTGGAGATCATTAATTTTGCGGGCCTGCACAGAGTAAACAGTACCAGTCAAATAAAAACCGATGGTAGCAAAAGTGGTCGATTAATATTGGAAATCGATGAAAATCACTGTTATTTAAGGACGGTGCCTACTAATACCCAAGTATTTTTGTGCGGCTTATGACTACGCGGGAAAAACAGATCTTAGCAAGGCCTCTTGGAATCCAAATTAAAAGAAAATTGGGGGTAACCACGCATTTTTCAGAGATAATTAAGCAATAATATCTCTAAAAGGAGCCAAAATATAAAGCAATGTATGGGATTTTTTCCTAAATTGAAGTTTAATTATCTCTGAAAAATGCATGGTTACCCCTAATTACCTTTTGAGATACACTTGCTAAGTTCTGCTTTCTCCGTATAGTTTTAAACCGCGCAAAATTATCCCTGTATTAGTAGGCACCACCCATAGGAAACCCGAGTATCTCGAGATGTGCAGAACGTATGCGCAGTAACAATAGTAGGCACCGTCCTTAATTGATCTTTTTATTGATTACCAGTGTAATGGATAATCAATGACAATCGATAATCACAAAAACTTGCGCAATTGATTGTCCATCAATTACCAACATCAATACGGCCGACTTATTGACATCAATTGCCATTGTTGTCATCAACTGTCATCGATCAACGATTTCACCGATTGCCCAGGCCCTAAACCAAACTATAAAATTCTTACTGTTCTTGAATCTACATGTATTGTTACTTGTGTGTTGTCTAAGTTTGCATTATGTTGAAAATGTGATAATGTTACAGCCACACATTATTATCTGTAAAGTGATCACTTACAGGAGGTTGAAAACAAAGAAAAGGCCAAACTTTCTGCTACATAAAAGTGGTCGGAGTCGCTTACATGTACAAAGGGTTCCAGCTAAACTTTGGAAACTTCTGGTATTTTAGAAAACTGGTTGCTTATGAGAAGTGGTTGCAAAGGGAGGTTCAACTGTAGTTACCCTAGGCTACTAAAATTTCATGGAAAGTTGCATCACTATAATTACATGTACAGGTGTATGGCTTTGCTTTCCTCCTTTCTTTCCGTGGTGACTGCATGCACTGACTTATACTGAACATAATAGAGTAGGATTTAAAATAAAACACTTGGACCTTAACTCACCAAATTTGATATGTACATAATTATACTATTCATTAGCCCTTTAGAGGAAAAATTTTAAAACCCTCGCTGAATCTTTTTTGCACTTAATTGACCCGGTGTATAAGAAGTTTCATAATCAGGTCTTTGAACTGTTCTACATTTGTACAACACCAAGTACACGTCTTGAAGTTCTTCTAATGTTGATAATTAGATCAATTAAGCAAACGTAATGGAATCCGTCAAGCAGCCATCTCTCAATGACAATTAGTTGAAGTCCAAATTACAAGCCTTTCTTTTCTTGCAAGTCAAATCTACTTTGCTGCTCATGATAATTTGCATTATCATTAAGTTGTTTTTTTTTTGTTTTTTTTTTTTTTTACAGCTGTACATCCAGAATAACTACTGTAAATATGATTTACATGGTAGTGGCTTAAATGTTGCGCAGCCTACGTAAAATAGCCTTGTTATGTACCACACGTTTTTGTATCTGATCCTTAACATACAGGTACCAGTTACCCAGTTGCCAGTAATAACCAAATCTTCGCCTACAATATTAGTACAATTATGTCACTCTCAACTTAATGATATAAACTTCATTGAGTGTCAGTGCATGAACAGTATTAAGTCTCATCTGCTTGTGTACAATTATAAAATTAAACCTTTGTTGTACTATTCCTCTCACATTCAATTCTTATCAATTCTTATTTTACAATTATTTAACTGAAATTTATTGTTGTATAGATCTAGATATAGTTCTTAGTCAAGTGTTTTTTTTTCATGAGCTGCCGCCTTGGGAGACTAGGCAACAACTCCCTACATTATTTTCTCAACTTTAATAAATAAAGTTACTTACTATTACTACTTATTTACAGTTGATAACTGTTGGCAGAATATTACTGTACTGGTATCAAAGAGGTCATGGGTCCATATCTGATTTCAGCATTTTTTTCAGCCTATCTTTTTGCAGGTGCTAATTAACTTTGTACACATTACTGCAATGGTCTCCCATTCATTAACTGATTACAGATTGATCGAGTATTTACATGTACACTGTTGTTCAAGAACATTTGAGGGATTATAAAAAAATATATTCAGTTAAAAAGTTATTCCAACATTATTGTTGCCTTGAAAATAGCCCATACAGCTGTTCTGAAACACATGTACATGAACATGTATGCCCAAGCTAAACCTGTGAAGTTGGTTTCCAAGTTTGTTGTGTGATTTGTATTAAGTACACATAAAAAAGGTCACAGCTTGCTAGCCTTTCATGACTTTTTGTACTACAGTCATGTATACTCCCCTCAACGTAAATTAGTCACTTTAGTGTGTCTTTTATTAACTTTAGAGGGTAAAATTGAGCCAAACCTTGGATGATTTTAGCAAGGCAAGACATTATTAGTAAACTATGCATGACTGACATGCCGATGCTTGACCTAATGAAATATGTTGGTCATTTTTTATAGCAATGGTGGCACATGCTCAACATGACATCTATGTTTTGTTATGCAAAGGTTTTTGTCGCGATGAAAGAAAACAGAAGTGAAAAAAAATATAAGAATATGGAAATGACAAAGAGAAACTTCTGTAGCTAACAGGTTACTCTGATCGGGTACAGATGTGCATACACACATCTTGAACACATACGGTACATGTAGTAAGCGCTAATGTACAGCTACTGTGATGTAAAAGTACATTGTATAGTAAAATTCAGCAATTCGTCCACTATAATTTTTAAATTGTAATCTCGAATCCATCCATCCGTGAATTTACAGATGTGTATTTTAACTAATTAAAAGCAAAATTCAAAATGAGAAGAAATTTTACTTGGTTTTCAAGTTTTGTCCACAAACTCAATGTCGGGATATGCAAGAGCTAGCGCTATTACTAATTAAAAGGACTTGGTAGGAAGAGAACATGCATTGTATAAAAAGGTGTACTTAAAAACTCTCTCAGTGGTTATCCCTATTAATTTTACACTGTATTGTACTGTTGTCAACATGTACTCTCCAATTACTACATGTACTATTAACACCCAGTAAACATTTAAGGAGCATGGCTACCAAATGTTAGTGTCACTTTGAAAAGCCTTTTTCTACATCTACAGATGAGTGTAGTCTGCCCAATATCATTACAGTAAAATCCGTATTAAGCAGATCCCTTGGATAAACATGCACATGTAATAAACAAGGATATACATGTACATGTGGACTGTTTTGTGCAGTTCATCAAAACCTGTATAAAAGGGACACTGAATTAAGTGGACACTAGCAAGGGTCCCAAACATGCCCCCTTAATACAGGTTTCACTGCTATATATGGTGTATACTGATTCTGATTATGGAATTTTACTTTTATACATAAAAACAATTTCATCACTTTGAATGCTGTACTTGTTTCATTCTTAGATCAATCCTAGATGGTTAGTTCTTTGAAAAAAATATTTCCTCCAGAACTTTTGACTTACATACTATATACTACCTTATTTTGTGAAAAAAAAAAAAAAAACGTGTTTTATTCCCTGCCATTTTGATTTGCTGTTCAATAGAAAATGGTGCCAGAAAATAATAATTATTTGAAAGTGAAATCGCCGAAAATAATCTGGATGCTGTTGAAAAAATACATTGGTGTTATAATTTATTTCCCTAAAACTTAAAGGAATCATCAGGTTACACTGTATGTCATCAATTCCATCTCTTCTTTGAGTTCCAATAGAATACTGTATACTTGTGGAATACTATACTTGCGGCATAATAAACACTGACAAATTTTTCACGTCCATGTATCACAAAATAGGTTTATTTGTGAAGAAACACACTGAAGGAAAAGAGAAAGAGAGGGAAAAAAATGGTGGAGAAAGGCACACACAGGATTATACTGAGATCAATACATGTACATGAATAACTTAAAAGATCTGTCAGTGTGACTTCACATGTACATGTAGCAGTTTCCTCTAGAAAGATCACCTTTGAGGCACAGGTGTATTTCTAAATTTTGGCATTTGGAATACATGTAGACAGGAAAACCAACATGTCAATGCTCTATCATCTAGCGAGTCTAACCTACTAGTTATTGCAGATGTAAAACTACATGTTTGTTACTTTTTTGGTCAGCTGTAAATGGTTTGAACAGTTGAAGTGGTAAACAAGGCTTATTATTATATGTACGTGTAATGTAAATGTCATTATAATTTTGGTAGAATTATGGGCTTTCCACAAGTACATGTTGTTTTATTTCTTGTTGAAAAAGAGGGAAATTCAAGGTCAAGAAACCCAAATTTCTCTGTCACTGCATCAGCAAGTATGTTGATAAAGTAATTAGGCCATTGTAAATAGACTGGAGTACTAGCACTTCCTCAGAAATGCTTGAAACATCAGCACTCAAATCACTTTACAGTGGACAAAATACATGTACAGCTGTACCTGTACATTATTAACTCTGGTCTGTTTATAAAACCAAGCAATTTCAAATAAATTTTTTGCTACAGCTGTACATGTCCACGAGGGATAATTTGCACGGCTTACTTAGAAAAAAAAGAGACTACATATACATGACTGTACATGGAAGCTCTCATACAAAACATGCAAATCAAAAGCACCAGAATAATGATAATAAGAACCCAAATTTAGTGTAAAGCCAGTCTTCTAACATTTAGAGGAAAAAAACACATCAATCTCTAGTGTGGTAACCATACAGGTCTAGTGAGCAATTATTATTTCAACTTTTCCACAAATACTACATACAGTACATGTACATTTACATCCCACATTCCCACAACAGCAACAAAAAATTTGAAAATTGAATTTTGACAGGTATCATGCTCTATTCAAGACGGTTGGACCGTCTTTTGGTCTGTACAAAATGCAGACTGTAGACTGGGTATAAAATGCAGACTGCAGACTACATGTAGACCATATAAAAATGCAGACTGAGACCAAAACCGCGTCTTCGTCAAATACAGGATACATTTTGAATTTTTCAACTGACAGTGTAACTTATGCTAGTGTCATACAATCGCCTTTCGAGATCATTTCCCATGAAATTGATTCTTTTCGAAAAGCACCAACCTTAAAATAAACAACCCCAAAGCATGATGTAAGCAATCAGACGCGGACACATGACCTTTACTTCACACATGGTCGGCCTCTTCGCCGTCTTTGCATCAACATGGCATTGGCAACATCAGTAAGTGACAATAAAATAATGTTTTTTGAATAAAATATGTATCCACGTATTGCTAGAATGCTGAAGGTATGCAATGTCTTTGACATTATTTATTCAAAGAAACTAGTTAAAATTTGTCGATTTCAAATTGCTTCCCCCCTCAGAAATCAAGTCTGTTTCCCTCATTATGATATGAAAACCGTCATGGGCGTCATTATGCGCTGATCAAATCGAAACTTCAACATCCCCCCCCACCCCATCCCCGGGCAAACCCTGGGCATTTGACTATTTTCTGTGCCCGGGAGTGGGGAATTTGACGGGTAAGGCCTTCCCGGGGGTGGGGAATTTGACCTTGCCTGGGTGGGGTGGGGAAAATTGAACTGGAAGTGTCAGGCTTCAAATCGCTTTTTTGGTGGGGCGCCGAAGTCGCTAACAGCTTTAAACACGTGTTTGAACGAGATGGAAGAGTTTAAAGGAAGAGATACAGCATTACAAAAAAAGGTCCTCAAAAGTGAGAGTGCTTAAATATTAATTATTTTTATAGATTGTATATAAACGATGTAGATTTTTTATATAATGAGTCAAGCTATGACTTTGTCCTGCAGTGAATAGTGAAAGAAATAAACACTGTTGAATGAAAAACTGCTTTGGCTTAAATGGCAGAATATCCTGCCATTCGAACAACATTCTACGTAGCCGGCCAACTAATTTATATGTATTTCTAGTTTTTTAAACGATGTAATTTTTTATGCAATGAGTCAAGCTGCGCCTTTCTCCGGCATTTGTGTCTGCAGAGGTTTTTAGAATAGCCATAAAACAGCAGTGAACAGTTAAAGAAAAAAACATTGTCGAATGAAAAACCGGGGCTTTGGCCTAAACTGCAGAATACATGTACCCTGCCACTTGAACAGTCTACGTAGCCGGCTAACTCATTTTAAATATGTTATTAATGTATTTCTTGTTAAACAACCTTTGCCGTGTTTCGGAGTTAGAACAGCTTACACTTGCTGATTGACATTGTCCGACTTAATAAATGAATTTCCAATCATTAGTTTCAATCCAATCTTCAAACGTTCAAATGCCCGGGGTTTGCCCGGGGGGATGTTGAAGTTTCGAGTTGATCGGCGCATTAGTTTTACAAACTAATGCAAAACGATTAAGCTCGAGTCTTTTTTGTGAAGAAAGGGCCTCAGGAAATGAAAGCTACCAAATCGAGATAAAGAAAACATACTGTTGAGAAATGGGTCAAAAACAAGGTCTGTTTCGTGGGAGATGATTTCGGAAATGTGATTGCGTGACACTAGGGTAAGTTGAAAATTGAAAATGTATCCTGTATTTGACGAAGAGGCGGTTTTGATCTCAGTCTGCATTTTATACCTAGTCTACATTTTATATTCAGTCTGCAGTCTGCAATCTGTAGTCTGCAGTCTGTATTTTATAAGTGACCGGACCGTCTTTACTATATGGGGGACACCCAATCTATAAACAGGAATACCATGACTTTAATATGGCGGCTCGTGTCAGTGAACAGTCCAAATCAAGAAATGCCGATGAAAAAACTTAGCAAACATCCAGGTAGCCAATATTACTTGGATCTTACCTTAGGGATGTACATCAGAACCGGCACAGCAACGGATGCAGCTACCATTGCCAATCCTTGCCTCGATAAAGCTTGCCTACAGAAGTCTGAGGAAAACGTGAACCGAAGCCGAACGGTGGCACGTTGTAAAAAAAAAATAATAATAATAACACACAGCTTTGGCTTCTCTGACGATGTGAAGCGAAAACCTTTCAAATCGGAACAAGGAAAGTACAAAATTCTTCTCTTTGTCCCACAAAATCATTAGTTCATTGATTTCGTTTGCGCATGATCATTACCTACCCAGGTCCCCCCGGTCTCAATCTCGTCCCCAGAGCCCGCTTTTCTTTTGGTCAGCACCAAGAACGCGAACCTCTGGGCTAATCCAAATGAGGCCACCTTTGATTGGCTGGTAAAAGCATGTCTATTTCACGGACCGGAAGCTATTTTTCGGCGCGAAATTGAAATATGAGAGTTTACGCCTCCCGACACGACTTCCACGAAAGTTGCGAAAAAAAAAAAAAAAAAATTGCTATCGTTGTTGTAATGCGGTTGACAACCACCACATTTATATATACGGAGTAAAAGCAAAATCAGACGGAATTTTACAGCGCTTAAGAGAAAATGTCAGTAGAAATCGTGGCCACGGTTAAAAATATCGATTTCGCGCATACTCTGTTAGTTTGAAGGCCTTAGCTAGGTAAGTATGTGAAGGATATAAGGTTAGGTTTTTGAAATATTCTATATAACTGCAAGAAAAAAAAAAAAAACACGAGAAACGGTCACTCTACCCGAAGCTTGCATTTCATCATGCGAAAACCCGAAATTTTACACTTTCCAGCTTCTCGCTGCACAGACATTTACTTAACCGTGAATCTTTCTTTAGTATAATTTAATACATTGATTCTTCCTCAGTCAAAAACATTGATTCTTCCTCAGTCAAAACATAGTAATTATTTTCGTCTCTGCTCGTTTGTGAGCGAACTGAGACGCAACTGAGCTCGGATTAAGTAGACACACTTTTCTCTATCACGCAAAAGTCCAAAATAATCCAAATTCAGCGAGAAAAAAAGCTGACAAAAGACAGTACAGTCATTGAATTTTAGGTGTATGGTTTTTAATCTTTAGGATCTAGAAGAACGTTTGCACGAACGCCGATCAAAGTTTGAGAAAATTACAATTCAGCGTCATTGAAATGTACAACTCTACATAACATGGCATAATAGAATAAATTAACTTCTCGGCCAAAGTTTGTATAAAAAAGGCTTTAAACTCTTTTCAACGCTTAAAACGTTTTAAAAAATATATTGATGTTAAATATTGTCTACACGGGTACAACAAACCAACAAACACCACAACAAACAAAAGATAAAATTAAATCTCACTCGCTCCCTAATCTGTGTCACGCACGAGCGACTTGGCTACAATAACAAATTCATATTTTAATATATGTTACTTAACGATGTGCCAGATTTCCCGGTTAACTTGCTGAAGAAATAGAAAATAACTTGATAGCAATACAACCTGGAACATAAAAATTAATTCTATTAAGGATGAGAAGCTTTATAGTCCTTCGATAGCCAATCAGAAGTAACTGTTCCCACGAGAAGAAAATATTGCATCGTTCTCTAAATAAAGAAATCTACTTATCCATATCTCTAAAACATTAAATCTAAAACCAGAGTTGATTGTTGGGCAAGTTCACAGACATACAGAACAACGATGTCTTTTGACCATTGTTGGTGGGATTTGCGCGGGGATTTGCGGCGGAGACGAATGCACTAGCTTCTCAACTTCCGTCCAACCATTCAAGCAGTGTCACAAGCGTACAAAGCATCACAATAAGTCCTTGAAATTTTCCGGAGTTGAAACAGAAGTAGAATTAATTTTGGCAAGAATGCGTTTTTTTAAAATCCAACGAATTTATCGGAGATGGCTGCCTGCCCTGTTCATCTTGCCAGGTTCAGCATAAAAGTAATTTTTGCACCACCCGGCGGTTGTTTCGGGTCACTCTGAAGCAGCTGTGGAAAGAGGCCGCACTGGAAAATAAATATATTTATGCCAATCGATGAAGTTATTAGAACTTTCAAAACAGCACGTCCCAGTTGGCTCAGGTAAATAACCAGTTATAAGATGTACTACCAGGCAGGAACTGTATCCAATGAATTTTGTATTCTCTTCATTCTGGTGATACGGAAATATATGACCATATATGAAAGAAATCATTTATTCGAACGACGGAGAGAAATAATTAATGTTGGTTATCGTGAGCGTCATTTTGTTACTTATCTCTTCATTCTGTTGTCCAATCCAATTATCGTAACAACCTTGATTTCATGACTCTCATGTGTTATGGATTGCGCTTATATTATATAGAGGGTCGTACAGGGGGGGTCTCTTGCACGGTTCACGAACAGCAAAAATAGCAAATCACGGATTACAGAAATGAAAATTTCGTTTTCAAGCTCTTCACGGATCACGCAAAACCTTCAGGTCACGGATTACGAAGAATAATTTACTACATTCACGTTTCACGGGAAATAAAATCAGCTAATCACGCATCACGAAAATACCCCTATACGACCCTCTATATAAGCCAACATTCCGGTCGTTGTTTAAAATAGTTACGATGATCCTTGAGAATCCGAACATTTAAGTGTTTTGATCTTGCATCAACGCATTCAGGGGCAATCCCAAGATAATCGATGAAGAATCTTCTTCACTTGACAGAAAATAGTCAAATACATGCGGTAGAAGCTGATATATGAGTGATTTCCCATATCCTGTAGGAGGTATACAAATGGTATCCTTTCCTTCAAACACGACACTTTTTAAAGCTTCATACTGCGCTTCTTTCAGAGAAAGCTCACCTTTGCCCAAATTCTCTAAAGCAAACTCTAAAGCACAATGAAAGTGATCAGTAGCAGCCGCCATTCTCTTTTTCCATCAAACCTCACGCAGGCGCAATCAAACCGGAACCAGGATTTGGTGGTTCCGGTTTTGGATTCTGCCAGAGCGTCCGTTTCCCGTTCCGCTGGACAAGGGTAACGAAGGCTCTGGGTACGAGATTGCCCCGGTCTCGAAACCAACCTCGTTCTCAGGGCCTTTTCCCTAAATTAGGGATTTTCAACATTGAAATTATTCTCGCCATTTGCTCTTGTCATAGGAAAGCACAAGTTGCAAAAGAGAAAGTGCATTGAATTAACTCTTCTCTCGTCTAAATTCCGCAATTTTACCTCAGAATGGAGTCGTGACTAATGGTCCACTGTACGGTACAGGTATGTGCCTTTCTTTCCAAGATCACAGAAAACGAGCAGTAAATAATATAAGTCGAAGAGCCGCAAACATAAGTAGCTAACAAGGAGGCTGGAATTCGCAATCCAGATGACTGGAATCCAGAATACAGAACCCCTAGGGGATTTCGCTACATCAGGCAAATTCCGTATCAGTGCTGATTGAAATAACCGCCTTACTCACGGAAAAAAAAAGTTAGTTCCCCCGTTACCTGAATAATTTTTTCCCAGTGTATAGCTTTCACGAACAGCAAAATGCTTCCCAAAGTCCTTTTTAACTCATTCATTGCGGAGCTTGCGAAGCAATGGATGAGTTTTTGCAGAGATGGGCAAAACGGCGTTAGCAAAATCTGCGTAGACGGATGTGACGTCGTTAGCGAAAATAGCGGAAGTGACGTAAAACTTGGTTGGATTTGAGCAACCGCTGACCAATAAGTCAACTTGCCACGAATAGCAAACAAAACAAGCCTAATTAAAGATTGCAAAACACCGTGATTAAATGATTGCAAAACACCGTGAGGGAATTTATATTTTTAAGGTGGGTATTCAGTAAATAAAATTAGTCCAAGACATTCTTTTTACTCCGAAAATGAGCCCGCGTACGTACCGTCCCCTCCAGGGGCTGTTTTTGTCCATTGGGTCTCATCGCCTCGTGTTCCGTGCCAGAGAAGGAAGCCATTTTTGGTAGGAATATTTGACTCTCTTTCACACGTCATTTCGATAAGTAAATTCTCTCTGTTGACGATTATTTCATTTGCTTTAAAACTTACAACACATACATAAAAAGTGAAGCGACCTACAATCTGGCTAAATCTGTTTTTACAGCGCAAATTTCGATCAGGTTCGACGGTCGCGCGTACATGTGTTATACAGATTGCCGTACAAGGCCCTGCGATACAATTGCCGTACAGAGGCTGAGCTGGCCCAGTAACCGAGATCTCAGTTTTTGCAGCCCACATCACGGTAACCAGGATGAAAATTTTCCCATATGAGCACTCCAGCCCAGTGACAATGATGAAAGTTTTTAAACAAAATAGCTTCGCTCTCAAAACATAGCGGCCAACAAAGTGGCATAGTTTTGATCTTGGAAGTATTTCCACTTTACAAGTATGTGAATTAGCTTTATTAGTAAAGTTACAAGGGTAGAGAAAGCTTTGAAAGTTGCAAACAATACAAATTTATGTTCCACAATTTTGATTGTCTTTCTTGAATTCATCCCGGTAAACCGGGCTGAAAATTCCCATATGAACACACCCCAGAATTCGTCCCGGTTACCGAGCTAATATCAAGAGGCCCTTAGAATGTTACTATACTTGCAAAGTTTCCCTATCAAAGCACATGTCACAAAACTAAATACAAGCAAGATATGTGCAACACTTCTACCCATAAAGAAGATAAAATTTGCCACAGAAAAATTAACACTTCCTTGATTGTTGTTAAGAAATGCTGTGTTCTTGTTACTTACAGTTAAATAACAACCTCAATCTTGTAGTTGTAGGAACTGTATAGAGGTTGCATTTCCTTTTGTCGATTTCCACTATCTGTTGCAGATTACTGCTAGCATTTAGTTTCAGTTCTATGTAAGATTTGATCAGGTATATCTGAAAGTATGTATAATTGCATATTTTCCTATTTAATCACTGCATCTGAGTGTTAACTATGTTAATTTAATAAATAAAGTTAAAGAGCAACTTTCAAACATTTTGTAGATTAAGCTTGTTAACATTAAGTATTGTTCAATTTGAGGAAAATAAAGTTAGATGTTGTGTTAGGATATAGCATTCTACTTGCTTGAACAGGTTTTGCAGTGAATACTCTGTTTTGTGTCTCCTTCCTCAAACTCCCATTCATGGGACAAAAATAGCAAAATATTTTCTATCTCGTAAAACCCCAATATCAATTAATCAACCCAACAACAAACTTTTTTGTAATTACAGCTAGAGACCTTAATGTTAATCTCGATTTTGGTTGCATGGGATAAGGAGTGTAGCTTCAACATCTCCAACAACTGATCACATTTTCACCACAATTTTGGTTATATGGATGAATGAGTTAGCTCTTAGGAGCCTTTGATTTATAATGGGTAAGTGCTCTTTGAACTTGATCTATCTTATGACGCTAGTCGCAGTTTGGCCTCACCTTTGACGTGTGTCAAACGTTTAAAGTCAGATTTTTTTTGTCACATTTGATTTCACCTTCAGACAGATATTAAAAGTGTGTGAAGCCATCACAAATTTGACAACACGCCTAAAGTAAACGGGTAAAAAAAAATACGATATTAAATTATATTAGACCTCAGCTTTGAAAGTATCAAAGGAATAGCAAAGCCGTTTCATAGTATTTGTCGACTTTACCTTTGACGCACATCAAAGGTGCAGTCAAAGTTGCCTTGTGTCGTATTTCACTCCACCTTTGAAGAAAAGTAGCTCTATATATTGTATAAATTTGACTTCACCTTTGATTCGCGACAAAGGTGACATTAAATTCACTTCACCTTTAATCGGTACCTAACGTGAAGCATATCCAACTTTTCGCAAGAACACACAAAGCAGACTTGAAAGACTATGCATCTTGCCATTGAGCAAAAAAAAAATACAAAAATATCTTCCTGTCCAATCAGGAGCCAGTATTATCCTGGCCTGTAAGGAGACTCTACCAGAGATCCTTCCTTCTGTTAGCCAAAGATTTTTCCTGCCCATTCGCTCATCTCCAATTTGTCCTCGTCCGGCACTGCTGCGAGGTGAGGGGGAAGGGGGGGGGGGGGGAGGGAGGAATTCTTGCCGCGACGACTTTGAAGCTCAGTAACAACTCTTTTTGTAATATTTAAACATTTGAACAATTTATCTGGGAAATTTCATTTGGTCCTTTATTGTTTATTGCCTTTGATGTTACCATGGCAATCAATTTAAGAAAAAACTCACTATAATTGAAAATTAGGACAAATTTATTTTTCTTATCGAAACTTTTATGTTTTTAGTTCATATTACTGTTCCTTTATTGGTTTTGATTACTTTCTTGATTACTTGATTTGTCGAGATTCTCTCCGCCGAAAAATAAGAGAATCTCGACAGCTGGAAATACGTCTGCGTTCGCAGGCTAACTCAGTCGAACCCAATCGTTCGATTGAGTTCGACTTAGTTCGATAAATGAAACGTTCGATTTGGCTCGAGTAGTTTCATCGATAGTTTCCCGTTTGGTTGTAGAGAAGTCTCTGTTTCAATTGAGCCAAGGGTAATTTTCACCGCTTGGCCTGTGACAGCAATGGTTGACTCTGGCTGAGATGTGCTTGAACTTTTTTTCGAAGTAGAATTGTTAACTTGTTAGTGCCACAAATCAGTCATGTCCAACACACACCACTTGTTCGAGTCTTTAAAGTGAAGATTGCGATGGTACGAGTCGTACGAATGGTGCAAGTGGTGAGTGTGATAAATGTCATGATCAGCCATAACAAGATTTCTACATCTGCCATGGCATAAGAGCTCATTCTCAAACTTACTAACAATTCATGAGGTGAAAACAAAGAAATCACTGCTGTGAAGGAGATTTAGAAAAAGTGATCTTAATTATCATAGAATTTGGTGAACTTTTGCTTTGAATTTCTCCAAGAATTATTAATAGTTTGATAAGTTATACCAAACTCTCGAAAGAGTGTCTCATCCAATTTCAATTCACCTTGAACTTGGTTCAATAATTAACTGGCTGCTCGTCGTTTTTCCAACCTACTTCGCGGTGTGTAATCGGATTTTTCCTCGTGTTAGATATATTACATCAAACTGAATTTAACATTAATCGATCTCTTGTGATAAACGAAAGCCAAATTTATTATGTGGAATTATTATATACCATTCTGATATTTTTCATCCCACATTTCCATTTCCTCCATCTACCATCCACGCTTTGCCCAAAAATATGATTAGTGGTCATTAGAAGAGAAAAGGTGCACTTACAGGGGAAATAAACTATTTGTTGGCATCCGCTCATTGATAGCATTATAAATGCCCTTAGTTTATAACAATTTAGTGCTGTGCGCGTTGTAGAAAGCCACACAGATATTGTTATGCTTTTGTATTCCCAACTACAAAATGAACACATTGACAATGGCTGTACAAATTACAACTCCGGTTTATTCATTGGATCGAGGCAATACATAACCGCGCGAGCACGTGCTCTTATAAAGACTGGTAACTAGTATTTCACAACATCTCCCTTTTTTTGGCCAAACATGCGCCCAAAACAAATAAATGAGACTAAACAAAAAGAGCATCAAAATCAACCTTAAACTTAATGTTCATGACTTGCATCAAAACACTGTTCACTTAATATCAACACAATGTCTGGTAACAACTTGTAAAATGTTCTCTCTAATCGGTCACATAGTCTTTAAACCAAACAGGTGGTCGGATAATTCGACCCTTAGAACTGACTTTCTCAGAGCTTACTGGATCATGGACTGGACTTGTTGTGTTGGTTTCTAAATCTTCCGGTCGCTGCTGCTGATGTTTTGCTTCAGTTGTCTTAATCAGATCACGTCTGTTTCTTCTGTAGCTGGTTCCTTCTGAATTAACAACGTACGATCTTGGTGCATCGGCTACTCTGGTAACTACAGCAGGTGTCCATGTCTTCTATCCTGGCTTTCTGACTCGCACAGTGTCTCCTGTGTTCAGGGGTTTCAGAACTTTTGCATTCCGGTTGTAATACTGCTGCTGTATTTCTGCACGACGACTGAGACCGTTCTTAAAATTTCCGGTTGGATACTGCGGCTCTAGTAATGTAGGCGTGGTAGGTAGTTGGGTTCTGGTTTGACGCCCCATAAGCATCTGTGCTGGCGATAGGCCA
The DNA here is from genome assembly GCF_977016875.1 of Pavona decussata. Lineage (NCBI taxonomy): Eukaryota > Metazoa > Cnidaria > Anthozoa > Scleractinia > Agariciidae > Pavona > Pavona decussata. Next base: position 1,954,231 of record NW_028145606.1, on the reverse strand, counting down.
ATTTCCTCGATGGGAGTGTTTCGGTAGGCTAACAAACCAAGCTGAAAATCCTTTCCTTCAACTTTTGCTTCCTTTAGAATGTTCTCAGCTGTTTGAACTGCTCGTTCTGCAAGACCATTACTCTGCGGGTATCTAGGCGTTTGTCAAGTTCAAACAAATCAACAGCAATCTTTTGCCATGGTCTTTCAGGTAATTCATGGCTCTTAAGTGGTTCTTTTGCTTGAGAATTTCTGTACATGTTACAGGTATTGCACTTGGATACCATGTCTGCTATCTGTTGGTTCATTCCTGGCCAGTACAAGAGATCTCTGGCTCTACGTTTGCACTTTTCGATGCCTAAGTGGCTGCTGTGAATTTGACTTAGCATTTCTTCTCTGAGTGAACTTGGTACAATCAATCTGTCCTGCCTAAGTAGTAAATCATCACAAACAGAAATTTCTCCCTTAATGTTCCAATACTCACGAAGCTCTGGGTCTACTTGAGACTTCCTTTCTGGCCAACCACTTATCACTGTGTTCTTGAGCTTCTGCAATGTTAGGTCTTTTCTTGTAGCATCTTTACACTGTTCCAGTTTTTCCTCACTGACTGGCATGTTTTCAATGGTGAGTACTTCAAATTCATCCTTTGTGTTGGCTGCAGTTTCAGTGCTTTCTTCTGGAGCACGGCTTAGAGTGTCTGCAATCAACAAGTTTTTGCCTGGTTCATACTCCACTTGTAGGTCATAACGCTGTAACCTTAACATCATTCGTTGCAATCTCTGTGGTGCCTGAAATAATGGTTTTTTAAACAAGGCTTCCAAAGGCTTGTGGTCGGTCTGAACTTTTACTTTCTTGCCATAAACATACTGGTGAAATTTGGTACATCCATACACTATTGCCAATAGTTCTTTCTCTATCTGCGCATAGTTTCTTTCAGCAGAGTTGAGTGATCTGGATGCATAACACACTGGTCGACCCTCTTGCAGTAGACACGCCCCAAGTCCATAGGATGATGCATCTACTGAAACTGTAGTGGGCTTTTCGACATCATAATACTGGAGTGTTGCATCACTTGTCAGCTTTTCTTTAATGGCTTGGAATGTTTTCTCTTGTCTTTCGGACCAATGCCATTCTACTTCTTTGTGCAGTAGCTCTCTTAATGGCTGAGTTAGGTCTGCTAGGTTAGGTATGAATTTACTCATGTAGTTCACCATTCCAAGGAATCTTAAGAGTGCAGGCTTATCTGCTGGTGATGGCATTCCTTCCACTGCATGCACCTTTCTAGGATCTGGTTTCAATCCGTTTGATGTCAACACATGTCCAATGTATGGAACTTCAGTAGTCATAATCTTCATTTTACTTCTGTTGAGCTTCAGTCCAACTTTCCTTGAACGTTCCAACACTTGCTCTAAGCGATGGTTGTGCTCAGCTTCGCTTCTGCCCCAGACAAGAATATCATCAGCGATTGTCTTTACTCCACTCAGGTCCTCAAAGGCTTGAGTCATTCTCTTTTGAAAAATCTCAGGGGCTGAGTTAATACCAAATGGCATCCTGAGGTACTGATATCGCCCAAATGGTGTGTTAAATGTTAACAGCTCAGAACTTTTCTCATCGAGCTTAATGTGCCAAAACCCAGATGTGGCATCTAAAACACTAAACACTTTGGCATCACTTAATTCAGCTGCAACTTCTTCCACAGTTTTCATAGGATAATGTTCTCTCTGGATAGCTTTATTTAAATCCCTAGGATCTAAACACAGTCGCACTTTACCATTTGGTTTCTCCACAACTACTAAAGAACTAACCCATTCAGTTGGTTCCTCGGCTTTACGAATAACACCAAGTTTTTCCATGCGGTCAAGTTCTTCCTTGACTTTCTCTCTGTGTGTGAAAGGTATTTTGCGAGGTGGGTGTACCACGGGGCTTACGGTAGGATCGATCTTAATCTGATAGCTACCCTCCAAACATCCAATACCATCAAACACATCTTCATACTTCTTAAGGATTTCATCAACATCTTGACTGCATCTAGTACCACTGGACTGGTTTTCATCCCCTTAGGTATCAACTGAACTGACTCTCTTGACCAGATTTAATTCATGACAGGTTTGAAGACCAATTACTGGAGTGGCTGGATGCTCGATTATTTGAAATTCAACAGGGTGGGACTTCCCTCTAAGTTTTACCTGGAGTGTAGCTTTACCCATCACTGGTATCTTGTGGCCAGTATAAGACACAAGTTGGGTTTTTGATTTCCTTATTTTCTCACGTGTCAGTTTACAGTACAATGCATAAGGCAAAACATTGCATTGAGCACCAGTGTCTAATTTCATATTGACCTGGAGTTTATTGATCACAACACTTTGTATCCAATCTTTCTGAGTGAGTGGTTTGGTTCCCAAGACCACAATAAAGAACTCATCTGTATCTGAATCATCACATCTAAACTCACTTACGTGTTTAGAGCTGTCCCTTGGTTTGGACTGGCACATTTTCGAGTAATGATTCCTTTGTTTACATTTGTGGCAAACCTGACCAAAGGCTGGACATTTCTGAGGCTGGTGCACTTGTCCACATCTTCTACAATTGAACGGTTTTTTCGCTTGTTTGCGCTTTCCTTTTGCTCCTCTCGGTTTTCCGGGTGATTTCTTCATGGATCCTAGAAAGACCAGTCTTTCTAGGATCCATGATTTCTTTGAGTCGTCTTTCACATCGTGCACTTCTCTGTCATCCTGATCCACAACAATATTCTTCGCCTGGTTTTCAGTAATCTCAGATGACTTGCACATTTCAACTGCTCGCTCCAAATTTAACTCTTTTTCTCGCAGAAGACGTTTCCTAACTTCGTTACTTCTGATACCACACACAATACGATCACGAATTATAGAATCATGCAATTCTCCAAACTCACAGTTCCTTGCAAGCTTGCGCAATTCCGTGACGTAAGCATCGATTCCTTCGGTCGCTCCTTGTGCCCTCGTGTTGAACACATGCCGCTCGTAAGTTACATTCTTCTTCGGCGTACAATATTCCTCGAACTTCTTGATCACGACATCTATCTTCACCTTGTCTTCGTCGCTGAGACCGAAAGTATTAAAGATTTCCAACGCCTCCTCTCCTGCAACTGTTAGCAAAGTCGAACATTGCACTTGCGCTGGTTTCTTGTCGAAGCTCGTCGCGTTGAGATAAAGCCTAAATTGCTGGATCCAACGTCTCCAATTCTCTGCAACATTTCCTACGAATGATAGTGGCTTCGGTGGTGGCAGTTGATTCATTATTATCCGGTTTCTGACACCATGTTATGCTTTTGTATTCCCAACTACAAAATGAACACATTGACAATGGCTGTACAAATTACAACTCCGGTTTATTCATTGGATCGAGGCAATACATAACCGCGCGAGCACGTGCTCTTATAAAGACTGGTAACTAGTATTTCACAACAGATATGTCATCTCAAGAGCAGAATTTTCCTGCAGTCGGATTCTCACTGCCCGATTCCAAATCCGGCATCGTTTGTTTACCATAAAAAAATAGATAAAAGATACATAAAAGAAGAGGAAAAAGATGTAATTAATAATAAAAGTTCAAAATTCTATAAAATAAAGAATGCCATTATGCAGAGATATTAAGATCATACAATCGAATTATACTAATGACGGCTAAACCAGTGTCCATGAAAAGCCCTAAGTATAAAAGCATATAGACACGTATTTCAGATATCCGCACTAGCGACATTTATTTTACAGTCTAATGATTGCTCTATCTTGCTACGAAACGGCGTTCGCGAACCTCTGACGCATTCATGTACCGATCTTAAGAGTTCAAACGAGGTCTGTGTCCTTAGCCAAGTGATTACAACATGATAAGGCTCGGTGTCTTTCTGAGCTATCTTGTCTGCGAGATGCTTTAAGAACCGCTGACACTCGTTTCCCATTCTGCCATTGGTTCCAAATACTAAAGGCGTAAACGAACCCATTTCTACATCTAACACCCGCTGCTGGTACTTGCGCTTCTTTTCTTCTTCTTGCTCTTTGAACACTTCCGATGTTGGCTTGCTCTTGTAACATTTGAAGTTGACGTGCGTAACTCTAACATCAAAATATGCCGTAACTCCTCTTGCCCAGAAACCTCCCGCTTTGATGTTTAACCTTGCCTCAGAAATTGTAACAGCGCTCCTAAAACGAAATCGCTCGATGTCCAGGGGTTGAAGGCGTGGTTCGATTTCGACATTATTAGAAATCTTGTCGATGAATGTCGTTAACAAGTTTCGTACACCGGAATGTCCTTGCGCTACAAACCCCCCTTTTTACAAGAGAGGACGTGACTAACGGTGAATTCATCCCCACATATGCAATGACTTGGTAAATCGACTAAGGGCAAGTCATAACGCAAGCGTAGCGAGTCTCTGAACTCTTGCTTGTTGAGGGCTAAACCTTTCTCTGCGAGTGGCATCGAATTCAGCCAAGAACTTGCGCCCTTGTCCCTCGATTGGTTAACCAGACGCAGCAGGCCTGGGGAGAGGCTTGAATCAAAGCTATCCATTTTCTCTTTGGCACTTGCCGGCTCTTAAGTGATTGTTGGTGCCTCTTTAGCTCTTCCGTAGATCTTTCTCCTGGCACCATGATGGAACTCTGTGAAGTAATAGAATCTACGTGCGCGGTGGTTATTAGTCTCGAGGCAGCAAACTGCTGCGGTGCCTCGGATTTCAGATCAGAAATGCCTAGACCCCCTTGACCCGTTGCTAAGGTCGCAAGTCTGCGCACCTCGTTAGGGAGACGCTCTGATTGACCGAACAAAGTGGGGAGTAGTAAATCTTCAATCACTTCCTGGATTGGATCGACATAAACTTCAAACGATTCAATCGTGTGCATGAAGTAGTTAAACTTCGACTTGTAGCCTTTTGTGAAAGCAATATACGCCGCATGGGCTGGCTCGTCGCTATTTCAGAGAGACGTTCGATTTCCTCTTTCCATGCACGAACCTTCTCCTCGCAATACTGATCTTTGTATTCTTGCGACGCAATACCTGCCCCAAGATGGCGCTGCTACCTTCAGTCGTTATGTTGACTTCTTCTCCGCAATGCGCGGCCCATTTTTGAGTCGGAAATGCGCTGGAAGGATAGGTATTCATCTCTACTTTGATTCTATGAAAAAATTGGGACACTAGGGATGATTTCAACGGATTTATTCCGTTTCACGCTTCGGGTATGGCTGAAATAGAGTTCGGCCTTTCGTTACACTTAACAATGGAAACCCGAATGACGCCGTGAACTCGCCGAAATCGCTTCAAACCGGCTTGAAAAGCTGGTTAATGACAAAAAATACAAGAAGAAACAGAGTCAGTTGACTTTATTGACAAAAAACTGTTATTTTCTACCATTTTACACAAGTCCGTTGTATTCCCATATAAAGCTTTATAATTCAACGGTTCTCTGATATTGAGCTTGGGCTGACTGTGGCTTACAATGCTTACAATGCTACCCCTATTACAATTTATTCTCCTGACTTAAATATATATTTTAGAGAGGTAGACAACACAAAAGATCACAGACACAATGCAGATACTTCAATTAGAAAATGACAGTACAGAATTTGAATGAGCCGTACACATATTTTCTCCGCGTAATATCACAACAAAAGTTATTATAATAATGGTTCCCATCTTTTCCTAAAATCGTGAAGCTTCTTATTTCTCAAGACAATGGACCCCTTTACTCTCATTTTTGGCTTCTACTTTGTGTAGAAGCAAATCCAATTTTGGGATTGTTTTGTTTCTTCTACACTCCCATATACATAGTTTACCTAAAATTATCAGATAATTTAGTAGGTCATTTCTATTTAAAATGCCAACTATAACATCTTTTAAGATAGGTAAGACTCCGAAAATTAGACCACCAATTGCAAAATCTGTTCCAAAAGCTGCGCGTATAGGAGCAGTCATAAAAGAAATGGCACAAGTCTTCTTTGTAAATTGCGCAGAAAGAACACCTCCCTGACTCAATTAACCCAATTTTAAATAATTTGACGTTTGTAAACAAGATGTTATTTAATAATTTATGCTGGAAAGACCAAACATAAGTTTCACCTGTTGCGTTATACGGGATCGAGAACACCTCCTGCAACGGGTCTGAAATTTCAAAATCGGCTGACAAAGGTTTGAATCTATTCGGGTATTTAGCTTTATTAGCAATCAGCAGTGAGTAAAACTGTTTAGATTTAGCTGAGTGTGCATCGAATTCCGTATTATTATATTTGAAAGCCATAGGATCAAATTCCACCGGTAGGTAAGAGGATACCTATCCTTAGGCACAGACAACCGTAAGGCAGACCATATCAAAAAGTTAGAATCAAGCCCTACATTCTTTAGGTATTCAAAAGAGCGAACATTATCCAAACTAAGTAATAGATCATTTAAATAAAGAATTCCACAGTCTTCAAATTTTGTTTTATAAAAACCGGCAGATTTGTTATCAATTCTTATCTCTTTATTATTCTAGATTACATAATGGGCATAATTAATATCAGAGAAAGCATTTCTAAAATCTGCCCACCAGTCAAGTAGCTGCTGATAAAAACCGTTTAAACTTAAATTGAGATCTCTTACATCAAAATTGTATTTTAAGAGCAGAGTCCCTCCATATTTTTTCAAATGTAATATAAAATACGACTTCCATGGACCTACCCGCTCATCAAGAACCCGTGAAATCCAGGACAGCCTTATTGCTTTAATTTGGGTTTCAAGATCCGTAAGATTCAGGGCGAGGCCACCGTTCTTCAGCGAGTTATTACCTAGCGTCTAGTCACTTCATCCGGACCTTTCCACAAAAATTTATATACCATCCTCTCCATCTGCTTTATAATTTCTTGTGGGGTTTCCAATATTGTAGAAACATATAAAAGCTTTGGTATAAGGAACGATTTTATAATGGTCACTTTGCCAAACAAGGATAAACCCCTCGTTTTTTGAATGTCACTTAATCTTTCTTGAAAGTTTTGTTTTATGACCTCTCATTGGTCACACGAGAAGTAAATTCCCAGCGTTTTAACTCCAGTTTATACCACTCAAGGCCCCGAGGTTGCTCTGATGAATTCTTCTTTGTCCCAATCCACATCGGTTTAGTTTTTGAAACATTCATTTTTAAACCAGAGCATTTTTCAAAATTGTTCAAGATTTGCATGAAGGTTTCTACAGAAGAGGTGTTCGCCAGATCGAGTAAAAGTCATATCGTCAGCATATAGGAGTGTTTTTTATTTCGTCATTATCGATTGTTATACCTTCAACGAGGGTCTATTATAGTGTGGCGGTTTGGCGGCTTAAGCCAATTTTGAGTGCCGGTTTGCGGTTTCATTCACATTTATCTGGCGGTTTTCGGACTTATCAAGCGGTTGCGGGAAATCATAAATTTAGCTCGCCGTTTTCAGTTTTTGCGTGTTTTTGTGGCGGTTATTCAAACAGAGTAAAGAGGCTCAGAAGACTGAGCGGTAAAGGTAACGTAAATTTCACAAACTTGTTTTGTCCGTAAATCCACGTTAGAACGACCACATAAGAACAGACAACACACCCCGCCCTTAAAACTTGCACTTTTACAATTCGTTATAAACATCTCGAGCAATCTTTGTGTTTGTGAACAGCCCATCAGACGTCAAAACCTTTTGTTCGCTGGTTACTGAATAGAGTTATAGAAACAATTTGTTCTGTTCTTAAGATCTTGTGGTCTTTGGGAGGAGAAATACCATTATTGAGTTAACACATCCCAAAGAATTTGCTACGTGCTGTTAAAAGATCGGTTTTGAGGATAATCGTCTTACCTGTAGGGCGGTGTCCGTTTTTAGAAGAAAACGAAAGGGGTTTGCGGTTTCGAAGGAACGAAATATGGCGGTTTACGGATTGTAAGACCCTCTATAATAGACCCTCTTCAACGTGCTTATTTGTCCGAAGAGATATAGCCAAAGTTTCAATTGCCACTAAAAAATAGATAGGGTGACAAAGGGTCGCCTTACCTTACACCTCTTTCTAACTTAAAAGGCTTGGAAAATAACCCATTATTTATAACAAAACTTGAGAGATTATTGTAGAAGGTTTTAATCCGTCTCATCAGGGTCGGATCAAAATTAAAGGCCTCTTGTGGTTGATAAAGAAAATCCCATTCAATAGAGTCAAAGGCCTTTTCAAAATCTATAAACAGTAGAATACCAGGTAACTTTAACGATTCACTGTAATCTATAATGTCGAGGATTGAGCGAGCCACCTCTCCAATTAATCTACCCTTGATAAAACCGGATTGATTATAGTGGATTATTTGAAGAAAAACGGTTTTTATTCTGTTGGCAATGACCTTAGAAGCAAGCTTGGGGTCAACATTGACTAATGAAATCGGTCTCCAGTTTTCCAAAAACATTCGATCTTTACCTTTTAACCTAAAGTGGCAACGCGAGCGGAGTCTCGTTTATCTCTCAAAGTAACCTTTACCACATCGACTTCTTTATAAGTAAATTCAAGACCTTGCTTTAAGCCAATAATCTCACCCCGACAAGTTAGCTGTTATGGACTCGTGTTGCTAAAGTTTAACGCACAGGACATCATGGCGGCTTTGGCTATCTGTAACAAGCTTGTCGATTTTCCCTGCCAGGCTCTTGACCAATTAATTCTTCTAAATTGCTATTAGTCGGCATTTCTTCTTGTAAATCGGCTGCCCCTTTCCATGGCCATAAAGTTTTGCTCATGCTCGCCAGGATAAAGAAAAAAAATGCTTAGGAGCGGAGCGCGGAGTGTCACGTCCTCACGATTTGGGAGTCATGCGCGGCCCTCACTGTTGACTTGGCTGGAATTTCTGTGGTTATTAGCTCTGAGTTAAGGTTGACCACGTCATGCAGTAACAGTTCTGCTTGACGTGGTCTACATTGCTGTAAATCTCATGGGCGACCCTTACGGTTTCTGACTCCTGGCTGATCTTGGCTATTGTACTCAATGTAAGTGAAACTCTGCATACAGCATCTGTGCCTGACTGCATTCTACGTATCTCATCTAGCACTCGCGATCAGAACCCGTCCCGCATGTTTTTTGTAATTGTTAGAGCTGTTTTATGGCCATCTATGAACAGTTTTGAGAATCCTTATCTCTTCTCTTAGGATGCGAAGTTCGCAAGATTTGCCATTGAAGTGGAGATTTCCTCTGGGGGACTGGCTGGAAGGCTGCAATATTATAATTTCCATTCGTTAACTGTCTGTCACCAAGGTTGTGGGCCTCATCTCGTCATCTATTCACGGTTTCTGTGCTCATTAGTAAGCTGTGATTTTCCTGTCTGTCTATCAGTGTGACAGGCGATCCCTGTTGGTAATTATTTCGGGCCGCAATTCTCTGCAATTCTTTCTATGTAAGTTCTAATCTCTTGTGGTCTTCGCCTCGCAGTGTTTTCGAGGAAGACCTGGATTCTGACGTCTTGGACACGCCTTTGAAATTAGCCTATTGATTAAAGTGCTGAATCAGAATAAACCGTGTAAACCTTGCAGCGTCTTCAGCATCCGCGTTTTTATTTGTCTCTTTTCTCAAAACTTCCGCTTGACTATCAAGACGCAACTCTTGAATTAGTTAGCAAAGTTTATTCTCATCTCGGTCTCATCAGTTAAGTTCTTATTAGTGTCAACAAGGAAACTTTCTATCTATTATTTAGGTCCTTGGCGGCCTTTAGCTAATTCTTAAGCTTGTCGATTTTTTAAGTGGCGATGAGTCGGGAAGAAACGCTAAAATACGTTTCTACACTGAAAGTGCTTCATATTTGAGTTCCTTTTTTGAAACACTACAGAGAAATAGTCCTTATGAGAGTAAACGGAGGCCTAATTCGCGCCGATTTCGGACCAGTCCCCTGAGAAACTAATTTAATTCCTTTAGATCTTTAAACAATAATGTTTTCCTACCTCTCACGAACAACAAAATGGATTGCAAAGTCCTTTTTAAAGGGAAGCAGTGCGTTTTACACTTGATTTGTCCTTTGATGCTCAGTTCTTAGTGAACTTATAGTGAAGGCTCTCAAACTGTGTAGCACCTTTGCCGGCCAAGCGACAAAGATGATATCAATTTGACTTCACCTTTGATAATTATCTAACGTGAAGAACACCGAATTTTTCGTAACAGCACAGGAAACAGACTGGAAACATACTTCTAGCCGATTGGGCAGAAAAATACAAAACGATTTTTCTCTCCAATCAGGACGCAGCCTTGGCTCGACCTTTTGCGGCGTAAGGAGCTCGAGTCAGTCCTCAAGGATCCATACTTCTCTTCGCCGAATTTTTTTCCCGTCCATTTGTCCGTCGCCAATTTTTCCACGCCCGAATTATTTGATCCCTGGTCTCCGAGGATGTTAGTTTGAAGGAATGGATAATATTATAGTCCAACAGCTAAAACGATCCTTCTATACCCTTTGAGGAAGCGAAAGAAGCTGTAAGTTTAATTTAAAAGGCAAAAATCCTTGAAAATTCAAAATTACGAAAATATACGCACTAACGGATTAGAACGATAACTTTGAAACAGCATTTCGAATTTTCTCACTCTTCTCACTCAATGACTTACAAAGGATGAGCTTCTATTTTTTTGAGAGGATTGAGAAAAAATTACATTTAGGTGTAACCGTTTTCATCACAAGTAGGGCACAAGACACAAATAGCCAAGCAAAGAAATTCACATGGTAAATTTCTATTGATAAAAACAATTAAAATTTAACCTTCAAATGGGAAACAATTTTTTTCTTCGATACAAAACCTTATAATTTGGCAAACACGCAACAGTTACCGTGACGCTCAAATTTCCGTACATGGTTGCAGCATTTTAAAGGTCAATAGAGCTTGGGTTACCTGTGGTCTTACCCTACAAAAGCCACTGTCTTAGGCACTAAAACAAAGAGTTTCAGATCGTGTAATATATTCCAGTTATGTTGTTGGAAATGTTGCCTGAGTTACAAGCCGCCATTCTTTGCTTATCATCGCATTAATGAGACAAGTTACCTCACCGCGAAACAACCGCGAGCGATATGTTGTATAAAGGTTTAACTGATATCGTTTCGTGTTGTGGTTGTTGTTGCTTTCTGTTAAATAATTATTTTGCTTATATCTGTTTGTTCTTGTTATATCTGTTTGTTCATTTGGTTTGTTTTGGCTGTCTTGTTTGTTTGTTTGTTTGTTTGTTTGTTTCGTTCTTTCTTGCGGGCTCTTCTTTCTTCTTGTTTTGTTCTTCTAACTTGTGCCAAGAACTGTAGAGGTAGGGAGGCGTGGGTTGGGATGGGGTGTTTGTCACAAAAGGGCTCACAAAGATAAGAACTGCTATTGGTCACTGTACATCTACCAGAAAAGTAACTAAGCTTGGTTCTATACTTAACCACTTCGTACACCGAGAGACCACAGGCACACACTCAGCAAAAGCTGCCCAAACATTGGTAGAAGAATCGACCAATGTAAGTGGTCAGTCCAAGGATTAGAAACCGTCGATGTTACACCTCATCACGGTTAGCATAGTTAATATTTGGGCTCAGGGAACCCACATGGAACACTCATCTTGTTAAAACAAACCCACCCGATTAACTGTGCCAGCCCGGCTCATATAATCAGCCTCTAAACGGATTACATATAACACACTTCCATTCATTTTTAAATTGTATTGAATTATATTGTTTTACGTTAGAATTGCTGTAAATATGTTGATTTACAATTTCATTCCGTATGGAGCCAATATCGCTTACCAACAAGACAGCCTTATATATAACAGGAAGAGTCGAATTAAATTGAAACGGAATCCATTAATGTGGGCTACCAGTCTCGGACTTCGCGTCATAAATAAGGGCTGAGTTTGTTGTCGTACTTTGTCTGAGCGGTTTTCCTCCGGGTATACGTCGGTATTTCTTTCTGATCTCCTCAAAAACAATCATTTCCAAATTCCAACTCGATTCGGAAGCTAAGAGCCTTGTTAAACAAGGTCGATTTATTTATTTATTTCAAGGTCATTAGCTGCGGAAAGACAAAATTTATCGCATGGAGTTGTTACACACGGTAATATATTTTTTTAATTCCACATCCTCGATCATTTCCTCCACAAAATGCTCATATTATGATGAGTGATTTTTTGCTAAAGAAGAGTTGTACTTACAGCAAAAGCAGCTCTTTATTGTGATCAAAGATACCTTGGGGCAGGCTCTTGAGTTGGTTGTCACTCAAGTACCTACAACACAACAGAATTTCAACTTACTTCTTAACTATTTCTCAAAATGGTGAAGTACGTCGTAATTCCGAACTCTCGTTGGCTGAACAGATCTTCTACAAGCTATTTGTATTGTGAACACTGTAAGTATCATTAGTATTGTAAGTATAGCATGATTGTATACGGTTAGTATGGTAAGTATTGTAACTTTGTAAGTATTGTAAGCAATTCTTAGTACTGTATATATTGTATTGTGTGTCTAAGACAAATAAAAATCTATAAACTAAAATCTCCCACAAGCCAGGTCATATTTAACAGATCGCACTTCAATGCACTGCTGGAACCTTCTGACAGTACTGTTTTATACAAATGATATAACCTACAATCCTGCCTTGTGTCATTCCTTGTACATGTAAACATACATACTTCCCTAGGTATTTTTCCTTGCTAATACGTTGCTTTTGGCATTGCAAAGGTTCAGGTCCAACTTCACCTTCACCAATTTGAAGGCCACTACTCAGTTGAAGTACTGTCACGTGTTACCCTCTTTAAATAAAGTTGATTGATTGATTGATAAGTTCGACGTCGGTATTCAATACAAGCTGTATTTTGATCGTCTAACACGTTCTATCGGCCTCAGCTACGTGTGCAGGTTGTCTTTTGGACAAACGTCGATCTTTTCGTGACTCGAACTGTCAATGAATAACATTTTTCCCTTGAATTCTGCTCACCCAAAGATTTGTATTTTCTTTGAATTCGGTTCGACGTTTGATTCAACGACTGAACAGAAGGTAGTTCGGGTCGACCAAAATTGTAATTAAGCTCATCTCATGTAACGTTCGACGTTTCAGATCCTGGCCTAATTTTTTTTCTTTTTCTCAAACTTCATTCTCTTTTGTAAATTGGTCTTGTTCATACTTTTATTCAGACATCAGTTTTGGAAATGGAACTATTGTGCTCCGTTTTCAGTTTTGGTTAACACTATGAAAGGAGGGTAACCCTCCTAGAACGCTCATAAGATAGCCCTCCTTTAAATGTGTAGGGTTATCCTTAGGGCTATGTCTGCCAAAAAAGCCGCGGAAACCTGAAACCATCGCTTCAAAATCGACGCCGCTGAATTCACACTTCGTCTTTTACTCTTTGATACATTTGAGAAACAGTTCAAGGGTTTCGGGTGTTCATGGCAATTTCGTTGCCTTTTTCACACGAAGAACTTGGTTGGTCGATTGGCCGCTTTTCTTTTACCTTTCGATTTACTGCATGGCTGATCAAGTACGGCTCCGTCTCTCGAGCCTTCGTTTTTAATTTGGTCAAGAACAATCACATCATCAGGGAATGATATTTTCCAGTCGCCAATCTGTTGCCCTCGTTCCGGCTTGAATTAGCCGCTCTGTCAACATAGCTCACCGAAATATTTCTCCAGGTTTATACCCGTGCGAAGCCATGTAACAGTAATCTGATCGCTCTAAATTTGACCCTTCTAGGAGGGTAACCCTACCTTGAGCGTTTACATGGCTTACACAAACAAAAATGTCGACCCTCCTAGATGGGTGACCCGAGCAAGCAAAGAGGGTCCCCCCATTTCCTAGGGTAACCCTACCTTGCATGTAAACGAAACCGGAAAAAACATTAGGGAACCCTCCTGGAAGGGTAACCATTCCATTAGGGCTACCCTCCCTCCATGTAAACAGACACTAATATGGCATATTTCGGTTTAAAAAGGATGTTGTTCCACAAATAACCTGACAAAAATGACTCTTTTGATTAAACCTTTTCCCCTCTATAGTAGAACGAAAAAAGAAATGGCGTTTCCTAATACGCTTACATCACCCAAAGGTCTACTGTGAAACCTTTTATTTTAGTTTCAGGACAAATTTAAATCAAAACGGAACAAAAGTGACGTTTTTTAAAATCCCCGGACGGCAAAAGCCACTTGGTTAAATTCTTAAGTGTGCGAAGGCGAAAACTACCTTTCAAATTATATTCGTATAACGTTTTATCAGTTTCCCGCAGAACTTTAATTTTCTTCAGCATTGGCACAGACGTTACTGGTTTCTTCTTAGGATTTGAGTGTACTTTCCTTTCCTTTCTCCCCAATATTTTGGTCTACCTTGCATTTTTTGTTTTGATAACTTACTTACATAGGGTGTTTACCATAACCTTCAATGATAGCAAACATTTTGCGAAACATATTTCTTGGAGTTGGCTACCCGTGATCCGTTTCAGGCTTTAGTACTTGCGTACCAATTTGAAAACGACACACCATAGCATCGTATATTGTAAGCATTTGCCTTACATGTGAAGCCTATTTCCAACGTATGTTATCAGTTTCTAATTAGCTACATCTGACTCAATCAGTAAAAGGTAATCCATGATCTCTGCATTTCGACAAGTAGATACGACCGTAAAATAAAGTAATCCATTCGAAAATTGGGCCGGCGCACTTTCGATAAGTTGTAGAGACTTTAAATTTGTGGAATGGACAATATTACAGTCCATTATCTGACATGACCACTTCAAGCTAAAATATTTATTCTCGCGTGAATTAAGGCATGGGCCCAAAATTGTTCTCTCAAAAAGTGTGGGGGCTGTCTATCTCTTAACACTTTTAATGTAGGCAGATGAAACTTTGACAGATACATACATTATTGATTTGCGGTAATTTAAAACTTTTAAATTATGCAAATTAGGTCACGTGACTTCCATTGGCTGAAAAAGCTTTATCTTAAAATGGCAACACTTTTTCTTGTGTCCTTATTTTTTTTATCATTTTAATAATGTTAAGGGCGTTTATTATATCACTTCTGTGCTTGGCCTTCTTAAGATTTTTCTAAGCAAAGGCCTAACGGAGGGGGATAATTGTCTTGGGGGCCTGGGTACTAATCGAAAAATCCGTGTATTTTAAAAATTATTTAAAAATTCAAAAGGGGCCAAGCACAGTTTTGTAGATGCATCTATTGCAAGTTGTCTTGTACCAATCAGGTTAAATATCTCACAACGAAAAGTGTTGCCATTTTTGCTTTCATCATTTTAAGTAAATTGTGGCCGTGCAAAGTCACGTGACAACATTTACATAATTAAAAAACACCAAGTTGACACAACTTGTCAATATATGTATCTGGCAAAGTTTCAACCTTTTACTGCCAAAGTGTTCTGAGATAGACCACCCCCCTTCACTTTTTAAGTGATTAATTGGGGGCCCATGCCTTAATTTACCTGAGTTCTACAAAGGCCAATGTCTCAGGCAGGCACTAAAACAAATAGCTTCGTATTGTGTAAGTTTTATTTTATTTTATCAGCTGCTATTCCTTGCTCTTCATTGTTCCTTTCATGTTCTTGGACATGTGGCCGGGTTCCACCGGCTTGCAGAAAGAATTAATGAAAACAAAGTTCGCTTTAATATGTCCAACATATCGTTTCCGTTGATTTTGGTTCTGTTGTGCGAGTGAGAGTTTGAGGAGGGGTGGGTTGGAATGTAGGCGTTTCATTAGCCGGCATTGTATAGTAACTCGAGTATTGTTAATCACTCGTACAATTGCAGAACGAATGAAGCTCACCAGTCCGGAAACTTAGTGTAGATTGTTGCCATCTCAAATTTCATGAGTTTTTTATGTTCTGAATAATCTTGTATTTATCGAAATGCTGTATCTACGCAGTCGCGCGGCATGTTTAAGTCGTAAATCCCTAGAATGTGATGGAATTGAATTGAAAAACGGGCGTGGTTCCTTCCTTTCCTTTTTTAGTTACAAGAAGGAAAGAAACCCATTTAAGTGCAGCTGTCTTCTCGGCTGCGGTTAAGCCTGGTTTACACGTACCCCGCAAGCATAAGCATAAGCACAAGCGTAAGCACAAAAAACCTACGTGTAAACCGGTGCGACGCAAGCATAAGCGCCTCGTGCTTGCGCTTGTGCTTATGCTTGCGTCGTCCCGGTTTACACGTACGACGCAACGACGCAAGCTGACCACAAGCACAAGAGAATGGAACGATTTCCATTCTCTTGTGCTTGTGCTTATGCTTGCGTCGTTGCGTCGTACGTGTAAACCGAAACGACGCAAGCATAAGCATGAGCGCAAGGAAAGGAAAATGAAAAACGGTGACAAGCTGTCAGCGTACAATCTAGTTACTCATGCGCGGAGTTGCCATTCTCCGCCATGTTGGAATCAAATCTCGCACCAAAAGGCAGCCCGGCTGCACGATTGCGCCAAATTTGTTTGCTTCTGCGCTTACGTATGTCACGTTATGCTTATGCTTATCACACGTGTAAACATCCTTGTGCTTGTGCTTATTCTTATGCTTGCGTCGTACGTGTAAACCAGGCTTTAAAGATGAGTATTTTCCTTGATCAGGTTATTACAGCGGTTACCAATAACACGCGACCTATCGCCTTCAAAAGACTCCGATAAAGTTGCCTTTTGGTGGACGTCAATCACAGAAAAGCCGTTGAAATTATTATTTTTTTTAATTCTGAGAGCATTTCAAGGCAACAGAATCAAGAAATTGGTAGTTTTATCCGTTGACAGATAGTAAACTTTACGAAAGTTGATTTCCAAGCCAGTTTATCTAGAAGAATGGGCACTGTTTGGATGAAGCCGTATTTTTTGTAACATTTTAAATCGCTACCCGCGTCGTTAATAATTTTGCAAAATCAGCGATGCGTGCAAGTGAGCAAATTATCACGTGCAGTGAAAATTAAAATTTTCAATTTAAAAACACCTTTAATTTTCCCTTGATCTAGCTTGGAAATCAATTTAAATAAAGTTTGCCTTCTCTTAGCGAGGTAAAACTCTTAGTTTCTTGCCGGGTTACCTTGGAATCTTGTCAGAATTGAAAATAATTTCAACGGCTTTTCATTGATTGACGTCCACGAAAGGTGTAACTTTATCCGACTCTTTTGAAGACGGTAGGTCGCGTGTTATTGGTAACTGCTGTAACCAATGCACAAAAATGCTAACATTCAATAACTCGCCAAGACACACCAGGACAAATCCTACAGGTAAACTCCTGTTTTTGCCTGACTTTACATTCATGGCGAGTTTTCCAAACTAGATCTTAGTCGGCGCAGTAGGCTTACTTCGCCGGTCCTAGTTTCAGAGAAAACCTAAGGTATTTGGAGAAATTCTCGCAAGCTTCACCGGAAACTTCGCTTTCCACCATTTTTGTAATGTCTATACGACGCACGCGAAGAGTAATGACGAAAGCACCAAATTCAATATCCACCAATCAGCATTTTGCATCGAGTTTCTCGATGCAGATATTCAAATTCCTGAGACATCACTGCAAGCTTTCCTTCTTCCCTCCCCTCCTCCCCCCTAGAGCTTGCTCGCAGGCTATAAAATGGATATGGGGTCTTGTCAGTGTCTGGTCAGTTGATGTTTGGTTTACGAAGATGATGAACATCACAGAACTTCATGCTGTAGACATCTTCATCTGGCAGGTGCAACTGGTGGTTGAAACAGTTCTCAGTAATAAAGTACAGTACTCATCCGGTGATTTATAATGGTAATTGAACTGAGTGGAGTGCAATTTGGTCTGAAATCATACACGTGATTTCAAAATCGCGCGAGTTTGATTTGAACTCACAAGTATGATTCAGACCAAAATTGCACGACACAAAGTTCAATTACCACTTTATTACACCTATTGTGAAATCACAGAGTTTTATTGTCAATATTAATATTCTATTTTTGCTACATGTACTTCATTTCCATTTTGATGGGCTAAAGAAAGGATAAGATTTAGAGCAAAAAATGGTACAATTTGGGAATAAATTGCACTGTTGAGAGCCAATCAGATTGCAAGGATCATCAGTGATTTCAAAATGGGTGTAATAAATAAGTTTACAACGTCGGCTGCAGGTACTCTGATGAGTATCACATATAGAGTCCGTATTCAAGAAAGCAGCAACTCGACTATACTTTCTTAGTAAGCAACTGAAAACGTGCTCAACTACCATGCAATAGGCCTTATCACGGTTTTCGACGCCATTTTGATGAGTAGGCAAACAGGCTTGAAATAACAGTGTTTGTATGGAAATCCGATGTCAAATAATTTTCATAAAACATCGCTTCTGAAAAATTCATGAATTGGAAACTTTTGGCGCTAGGAAAAGGATTTTAAGAAAAAAATTGGAGGGATATAGCTGTGCCAGAAAGCGTCCAGTCGTGTTTTGAGCTTTCCATACATTTGTTTGTAAAGCGAACCGGCCATGAACTGCTACTAAAAATAGTTCGCGGGGGGAAATGTATGGAAAGTTCAAAACACGACTGGACGCTTTCTCACAGCTACATCCCTCCAATTTTTTTCTTAAACCCCTTTTCCTAGTGCCAAAAATTTCCAATTCATGAATTTTTCAGAAGCGATGTTTTATGAGAATTATTTGACATCGAATTTCCATACAAACACTGTTATTTCAAGCCTGTTTGCCTACTCGTCAATATGGCGTCGAAAACCGTGATAAGACCTATTATTTGCTGCTTTTCTATACCACCTGTATCCGGCCAGTCGTAGAATATGTATGCCCAGTCTTCCATCAAGGCATGCTTTTGCCTCAATATTCGTCTGATGACATAGAAACATTACAAAAGCGCGCGCTTCGTATAATGTGCCCGAATGCCTTGTGTAATAGGCCTTATCACGGTTTTCGACGCCATTTTGACGAGTAGGCAAACAGGCTCGAAATAACAGCGTTTGTATGGAAATCCGATGTCAAATAATTTTCATAAAACATCGCTTCTGAAAAATTCATGAATTGGAAACTTTTGGCACTAGGAAAAGGGGTTTAAGAAAAAAATTGGAGGGATGTAGCTGTGAGAAAGCGTCCAGTCGTGTTTTGAACTTTCCATACATTTCCCTGTATTTTTTTCCCGCGAGCTATTTTTAGAGCAGTTCACGGCTGGTTCGCTAACAAACAAGTGTATGGAAAGTTAAAAACACGACTGGACGCTTTCTGGCACAGCTACATCCCTCCAATTTTTTTCTTAAAATCCTTTCCCTATTGCCAAAAGTTTCCAATTCATGAATTTTTCAGAAGCGATGTTTTATGAAAATTATTTGACATCGGATTTCCATACAAACACTGTTATTTCGAGCCTGTTTGCCTACTCGTCAAAACCGTGATAAGGCCTATCCCAAACTTATTTTGCAGAAGGAAAGAGATCAGTAACTCTCTGTTTAGAGAAATGGTACATGATAAAAGTCACAAAATTCATAGCCAAGTTCTGCCCGTAGGAAACACCAGTACAGGCTGCACGCGCAGTAAGAAGTACTTTAGGGTTCCGCCTTTCAAGAATACTTTGATCATATAATTTATGAGAGCACTAATTTTTCTTAGTAATTTTTTTTTTTACATAATTTTTAGGCGTTTAAGATGTGTATAGTTTCATATTTTTTCATCAGTTCTATATGTTAGTATTTCGTGGTATCCTATTTTATGATATAAAGTAGACGTAATTCAGCCGCCCGGGGACTGCAATGATTTATCTTATTAAAACTATCTATCTTAGCAAGTTTCACTTACTGAATTGTTCTGTTTTACAAATGTGACATGTTTAACCAAGCCACTTTGTTCAAATCAAAAATTTTAGACCTTCAACTTTGAAGAAAAATAAAAATTAGATGACCAACATGTCAAATAAGTTCCCTTAGCTGCCCGAAAGTGCGTAAAATACGTGCGCCAAAACTCAAACAGCAACTAGCCGACTAATTTCGTGCATCGGCATTTCCTCTCACGACGCCATCTTTCATCTTAATTTCATCCTGTATTGTTTACGTGTGTGTAAACAGCTGTATCTTAAAGCAATCTGTAGAAACTCCCCTGGCATCGCGATGAAACTTTGTTCATGTAAACTCGACGAAGGGATAACATGACGTTACGTTCTACTCGGCTCAATATTCCGTGTGGGTGGCCGAAATTAATTTTTAAATTGTAATGTCAACAAACAAAAGCAGGAACTGATTGCGCTTGAAATAAACCAAATTCTGTTAGGATTACAACTTAAATTGGCATGGCTAGTACTTTCTGCCTATACCTTCGATTCGAATGCTAAAAAGAAAAGAAAAGCTTTTAAAATGCATTTTGCCTTTCAGAAGTTCAGGATTTTGGGGATCGGAGCTTTCAAACGTGCGTCTATCCACAATGAGTCATTTCCAGCCTCACGCTTTTCGGTCATATAAGTTTGTTTAATAGTAATGTTGGTTTACGATGTTGAGCCACAGCTGCTCAGAAGGAGTGGGAGGTCCAACCATTATCGAGCAATCAAAATGTCACGGGGAAAACATTATAACAAGATCATATTACAGTCCAACTTCTCCTTGCCAACACGTCTCTTTATATATGGACACCTGTGTTACGGAGAGTTTTCAGGCAGTTTTTTTTTTTTTTTTCAGTTTTTTTTTTAATTGAGTTCAATAACCACAAGCAGTTCAAAAATCACACATCAGTTCAGTGACAGTAGACCTCAATTGTAAGAATAACTATAAGTGAAGTGTCTTTTATTTCATTGGGACATGTAGGAAATGAGGAAGGGGGGGGGGGGGGGTCGGGGTCGGGGTCAATGAAAAATCAAAAGTTCAATAACCACACCATCAGTTCAATAAACACACACCAGTTCAGTGACAGTAGACCTCAGTTGTCAGAACAACTATAGAAGGAGTGTTTTTTTTTTTATTTTTCTTAATTTTCTTGCGACAAGTAGGAGAAGATGGGGTGAGGACGGGGGAAGGGTCCATATTTAGGGCAGGCAGAAAGTAGGAATAAAGGAAATAGAATCTATATATTCACAAAAAATGGTAACAGGCTTCTACGGACGCATTTAAAAATCCATTGTCCATTTATCCATCGTTTGTCATTATAATCATGTTTAGCATCAGCTGTCTAATTAGGCAGCTACTTCTTGTACTTGGCTGCTCTTCCTGCTCTTCTGTCTTGCTTGTGCATCAGACCAATGGAGCAAAAACTGAACAAACCCGAAGCGCAAACGAACGAACCAGCGGAACCCCAGCGAGTGAATGGATAGCCGAATGACCGAGATAACGATCAAACGGTCCACCAAACGCACATCGGCGAAAACGAGCGAACGAGAAACCGAGTGAACGAACCAGCGAAAGTAGATGAACAGCTGAACGACCGAATGGACAGCTCTTTTGTTTGCAGTCATAAGCGTTTCTAAGGATTGATTTTCTGATATTCTAAAGCAAACTTAAAAGCGCTTAACTTTCCGGAACGAGTGAGAAGCGATGTAGCTTTAGTTCTAATTACTTTAATGTTAAGTAAATATTGAAAATCTTATGCACGTATTTTAGTGAGCTCACTAAAAAGAGAATTAAGAAACAGCATAGACTGACAACAGCAAAACAAAGCTCCGTCTGCTCAGAAGATCTGTCATTCTCGTCAGGGGCACAGTGAACAGATCCGGTAGAGAGTTCAAGAAACGCCAAACAACGAAAAACACGAACGAAATATGTAAGCGTTACGGCGAGGAAGAAAATTTTGAAAAAAATTAGGGTGAATCTCTCTACTACACGTTTCTAACTGCGGCACCACAGCTAGCCCTACGTGCCTGAGTTGACAACTATCATTCTATGCAGCTTCAGATTTCAATACATTGATAAAACTAATGATTATTTTGTACCTGAATAGCCCGTTTCACGAAGATTTAGAGCCGCTCCCTCAATTAACTGGTATTAAATCCAATGGAGCACATCAATTCGCCATCGAATGCAGCTTGAGTAAAGTCTTACGTCCTTATTTATCAGTTCAGTTGACTGGAAGAGCAGTTTTTGTAACAAGAAACTAAAGTCTTAGGAAGAACGGTTTAAACATGTAAAGAAATAGGCGACAAAACAGTGACCCCAACCCCCCCCCCCCCCTCCCCTTCCTCCCTTTCTACATGTCCAAATGAAATAAAAAGCACTTCACCTACAGTTATTCTTAAAAATTTAAAAATCAGCCGTAACAGTGTTGATGAGATAACGTGCAATAAGAACTGCAAACATGTTATCATTAATGTGTATTGAATAATAATGGTGATCCTTGATTAAGAGTCGAATCCAGTTTAGCCTTGCAGTACACTTAATACAAGGGTCCAGGGCGAAAATATTTAAGGAAAACACCTCAAAATGTTATTTTCTGATTATCAAGACCGTTTCTCGTGCCTTTAAAAGGGATATTTTGTGCAGGAGAACACAATTTGATCTCTTTGATTTCTTTAACTGAATTTTTCGGTATAGAAAATAGTGTATGTCACCGAGCACAAACTAGAGCTTTGTTTAGTCACTGGGTACCGAGCACATATTTCATCTTGTACAGGCATGCGTCCTTCGTGATTACTGCTTTATCTAGCTTTTTACTTTTGTACTAATGCTGTGCTTGCACATGAAATACCGAAGAGGCGACACGAGTGAAGACGATAGGGGAAGATTAGGGTGGAATGTCGCAAAAACCTGTGTTGTGTTGGGTAAAATGTACTGGAGTAAACGTAAAACACGTGAACACAGGTAATCGGTGCCTCCTTCGGTGCCCGGGAACATGGTCCCGACCTTGTTCCCGGGCACAGACATCGTGCCCGAATTCTGGCGTGGATTCAGGACTTGTTAAAAGGGTGCGTTCACATTAGTGTCCAGCAGGAATCGTACTCGGGCACCTTGCTAGGGAACCAAGAGTAAACCGTAGCCTAACTTGCATCAGGAATTAAAGATAAACAAGGAAATTCTTGGTGATAACATAAAGACACCTAAGGCCATATTCACGAGTCCCGCTGAAGTTGAGGTGTATCCTTGTTAGTAATGGTCTATTATTAAAAAGCGACTGTTATCATCGATCGTAACTTAGGAGCGCCTCGTGTATTGGGCCCCAAAATTTAACCGTTAATCTGTTTTTTTTAATCCAGACACCAGCCAAACAGAAACTGTCAATTTGCTTTGGTGATCGAAAACACTGTGAATAGTTACTTTTAATTGTGACCGAGATACCATTTGTTTAAATATAAAAAATCTTACGACAAAAATCGTTCGTTTTCTGTTCTTGACCCTGCGCCAGATGCCTCACGACAGTCTTTTTCTTTATTTCTTTCTTTCTTAAATGCATATGCCAAATCAGGGTAACTTTGACTTTCACGTTAAAATTGTGGATTTTTCTTTCTTTGGCGACGAGAAGAAAACCTGAAGTCTAATCTTGTGTCGGGCAGAGCAATTAAAACATCTCTTGGTTTCTTGGAACGTCTGTACGGTGTACATTATGCAGATATGACAGTTTTCTTGCTATTAAACAGCAAAGCAATTAATTTTAAATTTATGAAAGCAAAGGCCAGATCTATACATCATTAAACTGATAACATAACTTAAAAGAAAGCGTTATTGAGAGTTGTTTTATCTAAAAACTCTCGATTTTGATATTATTTTGAATTCCACAAGTTCAGTTCCTGCCTCCATCTTCTCTGCTCTCGGAAGTCCTTATGGGATTACTATTGATATTTACTACACAAGGGTTCCACTTACAGTTCCTCCAGATTGGTATTGTTATTAAAGACACCCTGGGGCAGGTCCATCAACTGGTTGCTTGTCAAGTTCCTAACAAAAAGTAGCCATAACTTGGTGTTATATTAAACGTTAACTTCAAAAGCTTTTTAATTATTGGAAAAGGCACGCGAATCTTATTGTTCAAATATATTTGTTTTCTTGGAGTATTGGCAATCTCGTTGAATGACCAGCTTTGATTGTAAGTGCCAATGTGCGGAGTAAAATTTCTGCATTACCACGACTAGGATGCAGCATAGTAATTATATTATTTACTTGTAATTTTAAAATCAAGTCTTTGTTCCGACTTAATGAACTTGAACAATAAAGCCTCTCTAGTCCGTAAGGGTGGGGGGGGGGGGGGGGTGTAATGGGGCGGTGGGTTTATCTAACCGAGGTGACTTTCAACCTACATGAATAACTTTGTTAATATTTGAACAAACGCCATGAAAACTTCCTGCCGACTTTTTTCAGAAATTCATCTAGGAATAATTTGGTGTGGTCAGTTAGTGTTAATTGACTTGACATTGACGTTACCATGACACACAATTTTTAACCAAGTTATTTAAGAGGTTTTTTTTGGCCTTTTATTTTTTACTTTTAGCCTCAGTGGTTCTGATGAGTCGCTGTAAGAGTGAGGAAATGATACTGAAAGATGCTACTCAGTCAGTGTAGTGTGTCATGGTGTTTACCAACAAAGAAGCTAGATTACAGATTGGAAAAGCCGGTTTTCATGGCCGTTTTTCCCTCGTTCAAACCCAACGAAAACTGACCCACAGCTTAATTAACAGAGCAATACCCAGGAAACCTTCACTACTCTTCAAGTATTTCAGTTTCCTGCTCAGACTAAAGAGTGTAGGGTGCACGGCAGATACCAGACCTTAAACGCTTTTTTTTAGAAAGACCTAAAGCTTAAAGAGATCAAGCGACGCATCGTAAATCAGCATAGCGTTGTTTATTGTTTTAAATGTGATTTGTGTGATTCAAATTACGTCGGATATACGACACGCCATTTGTTTCTACGCATTGCTGATCATCGATAATCTGCCATTGGTCGCAATCTGAGAGATGCCCATGGGAACATTGGCTTAACCAATGAGAGCCAATTTAGAATGCTCAAAAAGTGTACCACGAAATGGGATTGTCTTGTTTATGAAATGTTGTACATAAGAACAATAAGACCCAATTTAAACACCCAGAGCGACTCCATTAGAGCCAAACTCTTTGTTTAACTTTCATTTTATTCATCTCTTTACTATATATACTCGATTTCATTATTTTACTTTCAGTTGATAATGACGTTCTGGAAACGTCCAAACGTTGTGCTATGTTTTGCACTATGTTATAGCAGATTTTTATTGTCAAATGTTTTACCAAGTCCTTTCTTATTCGTTACAAAGTTACAGGATTAAACTCGAAGCCTCAGTGGTTCTGATGAGTCGCTGTAAGAGTGAGGAAATGATACTGAAAGATGCTACTATTAGTGTAGCGTGTCATGGTGTTTACCAACAAAGAAGCTAGATTACAGATTGGAAAAGCCGGTTTTCATGGCCGTTTTTCCCTCGTTCAAACCCAACGAAAACTGACCCACAGCTTAATTAACAGAACAATACCCCGGAAACCTTCACTACGCTTCAAGTGTTTCAGTTTCCTGCTCAGACTAAAGAGTGTAGGGTGCACGGCAGACACCAGACCTTAAACGCTTCAGTTCTAAAGGTTTGAAAAGAAGAGCCACCTTTTTGCGTTAAGTCTCGCAAAAAATGGTCAATTGGACTCTTTAAGTCGTGTACAGACGGTTCAACGTTTTTTGATCAAAAAGTATATTGACTGCTATTTCGCAAATGTTCAACTGTGTATCTTGCCATGTTAAATGCTAACGGTGAAATAGGCTGTCCAAAATGTTGAACAGAAATTGTGCAGGGTTCTACTCCGTTCAACAACGGCAACATTCAACGTGTTGAACGGCAACAGACCAACGTTTCTGGGGACGATAAGCAAAAAAACACGGAGGAGCGGGAGAGGTGACAGTCATTACTGTCAAATTGTATTGCACAACGCCTTTCAACCATGACAAAAGTATATGGAAGGCCGTTTGCTTTTTTGAATGTCGTCTCAAAATGACAGTTTCTGATTGGCTCAAAAACTGTCGTGTAAGCATGGCAGCACGGTACTTAAATGGGGTCGGCTAAATAAGCGTATTTAACGGTTTAGCAGTGCTGATATTTGACTTTACTTTCGACGTGCATCAAGGGCAAAGACAAACTTGTATTCGTACTTCACGCTTGTCAAAAGTGTAACAAGAGGATTGACGCGGATATCAAGACACGAAGATAACTGCATACATGTTGCTCACCGATTGCGCAGGAAGTACAAAATTATTTTCCTGCCCAATCAGAAGGCAGTGCTAGCTGGGCTGTTTGGAACTAGTCTGTAAGCAGTCTGCCCCCTTACTTTTCTTCGCCTTGTTTTCCCGCCTATAGGTGTCATAGGTGGTTTTCACCTCACACACCGTCACGCAAGTGAAAAAATAAAATCCTCAACCAGTCAATAGATAAAGTCAAGAAATTGATATGTTGTAGAAGAGTGATATATAAACAACGTGTGAAAGCCACAGGGCTAGGCGATATCTCCTAATCGAGTTATTCGAGAAAATGTACCACGGAAAATTACAGAGTTTAGTATGGGACGCCTTGTTGGTGCCCCGTCTGATGGGCACCAACATGGCGGCCGGAAACCAGCAAAAACATCTGGAGTTTACCTTGGCTATTTCAAAGCCTTTCCTCTCTCTGCTGAACTTTCACACATTGACATTGACACTTCTATTACATGTTAGCTGATCAGACCTAAAAAAAACACGAGGCGAATCGATGTTTTCATGTACGTGACATGTTTAGAGCTGCAATCCTTCTGTCACGCGCTGCGCAAAAATCTAAAATTCAAACTGCTCTATTTTCAAAACAAAGAATGCTATCCTACTGAAAACAAACAAGCCGATGGAAATTTAGATTTTCTTACATGTGATGAAGATAAAAACCCAAAATTGTGTTTAGTTATGAATTTCAGTTTTTTATGACGTCATGTGAAAACCAAGAATTTTCACTTTTTTAAGCCCGCACTATCTGCCTCTTGGTTTCGAAGGATGTTGGATTCAAAGAATGGGTAACAATTTTTTTTTTTAATAAATTTTTATTATGCGTTATGTTACAATGTTACAAGTACTTACACCAATGACATTACTGTTACAATTACAACAGTTCACAACTCTACACCTGGACTACTTACGGTTACATTACGGCGCATTAAGCACAATTTACTACAAAATACATATAAACTTTTACATGTTCATTACCGTCTGTACTTTATAATAAATGAACAAAGTATAACCTGACATATCCAAAGAATTCTAATATATAAATTATAATAAATAAACAAAGTATAATCTGACATATCCAAAGAATTATTATACATTATAGTATACTAGAATAGATAATTCCAAATGAGTCTTAATATACATTTTTACTTCTAAGATTTATTTTAATCGTCTTTTTGTCTAATTTCATATAATTTAATTCTGCTTATCTTTGGTGAAAGAGAGAAATAACGAGAATAAAGAACAAAGTTAATTATACTGCTTATAGAAACACGATATTCAGCAATATCAGGCTTGCAAGTCAGCAAAAAGCTTTAGGGCCTTGTAAATGCGCACGATTCCGAGCAATGCAAACATATAGAAATGATAGTTTTAGCTATTTGTTGACGCTTGTCAGCGTTCCAGAGTCCTTCTCACAAAAAAAGCATTTTCTTAAAAATTCGTAGTTTTTTTTTCCTTCAAATTTTTTCAGGGCCACAATTGATTAACTTACTACCTGGATTCTGAATTTCATGGTCATCGCAAAACTGTGACATTATCTCCTATAAGCCCAAACTTGAGTAAACATTGAAGATTTTTAGCGTTTTGGCTGAGTTTGTGCTTTGGGAGTTTTCTGTTGTTTCTATTGTTTCTAGTCTGTCATGATACAGCATTCTTGTTCAGCACGCGTGCGATGTCCAATGACTGCATTCGGAAGTCAGGCAAGCGTTACCTTTGATGTCGCTGTCGAAATAAGTTAAATGACAAAAGCAAAACTTTCCTTAACAGGTACATGGCCAAATCATGTTAAAAGGTACAGCATATCGTTATATGCAGGATCTAAAGGAAAGGTTTGCTTTTCTCATTTAACTTATTTCGACAGCGACATGATATTTCAGTTATTTTGTTCATTGTTCGTAGTCACGCACTATGACGTGGACGGATGTCTAAATTTGGGCCCATCCGAAATCGGCTACCACGTGCATTTGGTAGACCACTCGACTCGCGTTGGTGTTCTACTTTTTGCTGTGAGTACACCGTGCTGACGAGAGCCAACCAGCTGGAAAC
Organism: Pavona decussata; assembly: GCF_977016875.1. Taxonomy (NCBI): domain Eukaryota; kingdom Metazoa; phylum Cnidaria; class Anthozoa; order Scleractinia; family Agariciidae; genus Pavona; species Pavona decussata. Next base: position 1,926,138 of record NW_028145606.1, on the reverse strand, counting down.
AGCTCTCCGCCGTTGCCGCATTCTGTTGATTCTCGGTTTGGTCTCTATCATGTTGCTGTCGTATTAAGTTTTCTACGCAGTCCAGCCTTGCAGAAATTAGAGTCATTTATATCTTGGCTGATTAGATCTTTGACAGATCCTGCGTATACCTGCAGCATTTTCGTTGTGCGGTTCCTTGCTTATTGTTTGCTTATCAATTTTAAAATGATCACGGATTTTTTTTTTATCTTCTAGGCAGTCAAGCCGAAACTGTAGTAGACCATCCACGTTTTCCAAATACCCTTAAAACCCAAGCCTCACGCTATTTGGTAGAGCGCAAAAGTTATAAAATTATAATTCATCAATCTGGGTTTATAAAACCAATCTTGCGACAATTAAGTCCACAATTGCAAGATTCACGACCTCGGTACAAAGCCTGATATAAACACTGTTCAAACAAACGAAAAAATTTGCTGCAAACGTCAACTTCCCCCAAGCTCTAGAGAAAAATATTACAACTTTCGAAACAGCTGCGCTCTCAAATTAGCAGGGTAAAATAAGTAAGGACATAAACCCGCACTGACGCTTAAACCGGAGTACAAAGTGCAACCATTAGGCCACCGCTCCTTCTCAAACGGCAAAGTACACGTAATCAATATTCATGGTATAACGAACTTCATTTTGGTGTTGTACGTGAAGGACACGACAAAATGTGTGCGAACGTGTGGTATTTATATTGACAAATTTTGGAAACCGAGAAACAAACCAGTGGAACATCAATCATCAAAGAATTCACTCCGTGCTGGAATTATGTAGGCGATTTATTCCTTTGGCAATGAAGCTTGTGTAAGAATCAATGGGAAGCTGTCCACCCTTTGTTTATTCTTAATGGATAGTAAATCGTAAGACTGTAATTCGTTCATACTGCTTCAGATTATCACCCTTGGGTGGGTGTCTCGCAAGGGTCTGAGTGTCCCGTTCGTGCCTTTCCCCTTTGGGCAAACGTTTTAATATTTTATTATGTAATTATCTCTACCATTCATATCTGTGTGTATTGCCCAATAAAGTTTGGCAGAAAAACACACAAGTAACAACAAGGCCAATACAGAAACAAGGTCAATGGCTGTTCAAAGTTTCATTTTTCATTTTGGCAACTAATGCGCACTTGTTATATTTTCCGTCCAAATTCAAAGAAATACATATCATATTATGGCAGTGTGATAACATAAAGTAAGCCTGCGAAAGGCTTTGTATATGTGTTCTGCTGCCATCGTTTATATTAGCTCGGCTGCGATTGAGCAGTCTGTAAATAATTCCAGTGGAGTTATCAAGCAGTTTGAATATTGAATATCCAGGTTCTCGAGTAGATGTCAATGTTTCCAATGAGACGTTGCTAAAAAATTCGTTAAGGAAAAGATGACATACAAAGGTACAGACCCCTGTCAAATCTTCATTTGAGAAATGTCTATCCACAGTGAATATTTTTTACTTTTAATTCTTCGCTTTCAGAGAAAAAATGAATTAAGTAAGAAACGTTTGCTGTAAGGCCGACCTGTTTGTATTGGTAAGACACCACACCGGAACACTAGCTCTATGCCTTTTCCTCGATCACTACAAATGTCATCAATCTACCTCCGGCACCATTTGTTTTTAAAAAGAAACCTTAATGTCTTTACAAACAATCGTTTTCCACCGTTTCTGGACAATGTTTTATAGTACATTTAGTTAATTCCTTAACAACAAACTTCGTTAAAAGAAGTGTGAGACGCACCGAAGGTCAGCTTTTAGGCTCGTGTATTATCTTTTTTTTTTACTGACCCAAAAGCGAAACCTATCTTCATCATTACGAAATTTTATGTCTTTTCTGTTTCTGACAAAGGGGACGTTTGCATGAAGCCGTTAATTCAATAACTGGAATAATATAACATTAAATAACACTTTCAAAGTTTATTTATCGGAGTACTGCCACTTTAGACAGACAGGATTCAATTGAAAAAACATTACTTCCTTTAATGGTGCCTCCCTCCCCATCCACGATAAATCACAATTTCGGGCCTGATCAATTTTCATATAATTTACTCGATCGAAAGGTAGTATTGTTTCAGTTAGAGAAACATGCAACTAGACCAAAGATTTTTAATAATCCTTGATGACTCAGACTATGATAGAAATATTTAAGCATATCTTGAACAAACAAGCCTCATTCTTACAGGACTCTCAGTTCGGTGATATTACTGAAAACACCCGCAGGCAACTGTTCTAAGGTGTTATTGGACAAGTCCCTGAAAAGAAAATAAAGAAAATGTTATTTTGTAACCTCATGATCAGAGTAATTAAATAATTGCTGGAGAATTTTAAACGTACGTGGTTTCAGTAATCGGCCATTCGTATAATGTTGTAGTCAAATCACAATTCAAATTGTTAAGATCTTCAAAGGCGTACAAAATTGTGTCCAGTCCATAGACATTTGCTCTGCAAACGTAAGTCTTTAAAGAAAGTCGTCTTCCTTCAGTTCTCTGACCATCCTTTAGATATTTTATTTCCTTGGATTAATTCTGGTTAATTGTTTTGATTTTGTAAGTTTTCAGCGTCTTATCATTATTATCTCTTTTCAGTTTTCAGCTCTGTTAAAAATGCCGCGATATGTTTAATTTATAAAGTGGAGGCACGTCAAGCTGACATAACTATTTTTTATGATTTTTAGAACATTTTTAAAGAAGGAATGGTTAAGACAAGTTTACGAAATTTGGAAACACTGACAAAGGTTTAGATTTCAGAATGATTAAAATAAATATTAGGCTCACAAATAACAGATGGGCATCGGGGGCCCGTTTCTCGAAAGTCCCGGTAACTTATCGGGTCCGATAAGTATATTTTTAACGTGTTTTTGCGCCGATTACACAGTGATTACAGACATGATACTTGGCCAATGTTTTCATAGAATTATAAGGTTTTAAAATTTAGTATTCAAAGCTAACAAAAGTGCTTCTGCTAAGAAACATTTATCACCAAAGACACTTATCGGGCCCGATAAGTTACAAGGAACTTTCCAGAAACGGGCCCCAGGACAGTCTGCTGACACCCCGTAGTCCCATCACGTGATAGCGGACTGTCGAATTTTTATTCCTCTTTTATTTATTTCTTAAATCCCACCCTGTTGCATAAAATGCAATCACGATCTGTAATATGACATTGATCATTTAATACTATGTTCCTGTTTTAAACGATACCCAGAAGAAAATAGGAGTTATCAATATATATGTGAAGGCAATATCCTAAGTGAGCCGATATCTGCCATTTAAGTGTACTCTACCAGTTAAGATTTATTTGACAGTAATTTTATCCCCTCCTGCTCCCAGGTATTATAAATAACTCATATTATGGGAGAATGGTCCTAGTGATAACAAGTTTGCATCAAGAACACTGTAATGCTTTCAATAGTCAGTACCTCTTAGCCCACGTCGTGTTTCTAGGCTGATGCCTGTATAATTGCTGGTTTTCACATGACGTCATAAAAACTGAAATTCATAGCTAAACACGATTTTGGGTTTTTATCTCCATCACATAAAAGGAAATATAAATTTTCATCGGCTTGCTTGTTTTCGGCGGGATAGCATTCTTTGTTTTCAAAATAGAGCAGTTTGAATTTTAGATTTTTGCCCAGTGCGTGACATAAGGATTGCTGCTCTAAATATGTCACGTACATGAAAACATCGATTTGCCTCGGGTTTTTCTTAGGTCTGATCAGCTAATATGTAACAGAAGCGTCTATGTCAATGTGTGAAAGTTCAACAGAGAGAAGAAAGGCTTTGAAATAGCAAAGGTAAACTCCAGATGTTTTTGCTGGTTTCCGGCCGCCATGTTGGTGCCCCTCAGACTTGGCACCAACATGGCGTCCCATACTAAACTCTGTAATTTTCCGTGGTATATTTTCTCGAATAGCTCGATAATGAGACATCGCACAGCTCTGTGCCTGTCATACGTTGCTTATGGATCACTCTTCTACAACATATCATGCGTGACGCCGATGTGTGAGGTGAAAATCCCCACCCTGAGGCTAAGCTCCCCCCCCCCCCCAACCCCATCCTCACTTCCCTACAACCACCCTAAACCGCTGTCAAACTAGATAAAATTACCACAAGTTTATTCTGTTTAAGAGCAGAGTAATTGTCTTTTTTACTACTGCATGTATAACTTGTTTTGTGTTTTTATAGCTTTGTTAGCTTTTTTAAGGCTGTATTAATATTTCCGCGTGATCTCGTTGTAAAAAGATTCAAAGCGACAAAGTTTTTATTGATGGCAAGGCTAATCTCCTTTTAATACGTCAAACTACCTTAAAAAATTTTCTTCTAAATTGAAATAAATCTAGTTTTTTACACAAAGAAAAAGAGCTTGTCTCTAAAGAATTGAACTTGCTGCGTGTCGGGAAAATGAACTGTTTTACACTGCATTACTTGTTCAAGTAAAGGACACTCAACATAGTCACTTTTGTAAAACATCACACTTGAATAGTCTTTTTGTGCTTTTTTATTCTTGTTATTCTTGGTACAATATTATCAGCTGTGTGCTTTTTGTGTAATAAGTACATGGGTAGTACTTACAGTTGACCGGTATTCACTGGCAAAGGCCCTGGGACAGACGTCAGTTGCTTTCCTGCACAATGGATATTTGCGAAGGATGGACTCCACCGGTAGGGAGTACAGACACATGGCTTTGGACATACTGAAGAGAGATATCAAAACACGATGAAGTGAACTTTTTTCTACAGACGGAGAGGAAAGTACTGTGCTAACACTTGTCTGTTACTTCCTTACGGAACAACCCGTAGAGGTTTGTTTTATCATTACAATTTTTTTCACGCAATCCTAAAAATCTGATGAGAAACGATTTTGAGAAACATTTCAACAAGAAAATTAACGATAATAAACTAACATGACGTTTCGACGACTTCATATCGTCATTGTCAAATGAGTAAAAATGGAAATAACGGAAACGCATATCCGCTTGCGTGTTCAGTTTCGGTCTTTTGTTCTTGACCCACAGCATTTCGTAGACCAAACATTCAAATTTGTCACGGCATTTCTTTATGACCTTAAAGTTCTTAATTAAGTTGTTAGGTGTTAAACCATGCGCGTCCCTGAGGTGTTTTCCGATCACAGAATGTTTATGCTCCTCAACGCGTTGATGTAGGTGGCGGCAAGTGTACCCAATATAATTTGTATCACACAAATCACATGTGAATTCGTATACTACACTTTGCTGATTGATCAGGGGAGGCTTTTCTTCTGTGACTCTCAGATGAACAGCGATCTTTTTGCTCGTGAACACCGGCTGTAGTTCTTGATTAATTTTAGTTCCGAGGTCGCCAAGTTGCCTGCGAACCACGTCCGCCGATTTCTGAAATTAAAATATCCCGAAAAACTCATCGACTCAGCCATCAATCGCCTCCAGCATCCTATAGACCCAGTTCAAACACCTTCTGACCGCCCTGTTTGGATTACGTTGCCATTTAAAGATCAGAAATCGGCGGACGTGGTTCGCAGGCAACTTGGCGACCTCGGAACTAAAATTAATCAAGAACTACAGCCGGTGTTCACGAGCAAAAAGATCGCTGATCATCTGAGAGTCACAGAAGAAAAGCCTCCCCTGATCAATCAGCAAAGTGTAGTATACGAATTCACATGTGATTTGTGTGATACAAATTATATTGGGTACACTTGCCGCCACCTACATCAAATTTATTTTCTCACTTTCAATACCTATAAATATGCGTTTCCGTTATTTCCATTTTTACTCATTTGACAATGACGATATGAAGTCGTCGAAACGTCATGTTATTTTATTATCGTTAATTTTCTTGTTGCAATCCTAAAAAACATGCAAATTTACCAGTTACCCCCCAACCATAAATTTGCTTCTACAACGTATCAAGCATACATTCCAAACGGTGAGCTACATTACTAGAGAGAAAGACAAAATTAACATTCACCTCACTTCTTATTGTCCCTTATTCTCCCTTATTGTCCGGTAGATCTTTTTGTATCCTCTGCTTTGTTGTTGTTCTCCTTAATCTTCAGCCCCTAATCTATCGATATTATTTTGTACCTTGCTCTACTTAAAGACTTTATTGCATTGTCGTGCTTTGTAAGGTCGTGATATGCCAATCTTGTTTCTTTGTGTTTGTTTTAGTACGTGATAAGATGATGAAATAACTGTGAAAGCAGTAAATAGAAAAATTTACAATAAAAACCTCTTAGCAGAGCATGACATCACTGACCATTTCGTAGGCAAATGAGGTGGGGGGAGGGAGTGGGGAGGCAACGTGTCCGCTTTGACTTTAACATTCATAACTTTTTTTTAATATCGCTACCAAACCGTATGTGACTTTTACGAAAATTCACTATCACAATTTGTTATGATGTTAAATTGTTCAGATGACATGGCGTCTCCATAGGAACAATTAGTTTTTGGAAATATCTTTACACTATTTTGAATACCATTTCAGCTCTCTGCTTTAGGCCACCACACCAAAATCAGAGAAAGTGAGAAAACCTGGGTGGGAGAATGACTTTATCTTCGCTATTGTTTAAATTGGTGTAAAACATGCAAAATAAAATAAATGAAAAAATTATTATAAAATTATAGCCTTTTTTACGAGATGTTCGACAACACTCGCAAAACACGAGTAAGAATTGCATACGCCTTCCAGTACACACTTGCAGTATTATCGTTGAAAAGGAAATAACCCAAAGCAAATCTTCATGAAGTTAGTGTGTGGTACATTGTTATCCTACATTTGTGTTGTGGCTTGCAGGTGAGTAACACAATATAATAACTAATTTCCGCGTGAAATTACGGAGTCTCGCAACGGGGTTTTATCGACAGATTCCGGAGTTAGAATCACATTATGCAACATTAGAATGCAGTAGCAAAAGCAAGAAGAAGGAAAAGAAAGCACTATTAATTAACAAATCGACGGCAGTTTTCTATGGTCTATACTCTTATAGATCATAAAATGACGTCGAAAAATGTTCAAAACTCAAGTGGAACCACGAGCCGCAGGCGAGTGGTTTCACTGCCAGGTTTTGGACATTTTATGGCGTCATTTTATGGTCTATAAGAGTATAGACCATAAAAAACTGCCGTCGATTTGTTTTTTACAATAACATGGAAGAAGTACGAGCGAAATTGCCTATTTTTTTTTCGTTGAGAAAGCGCGCGCGTTACATCTGACGTCATTTTTATTGTCTGTACTCTTATAGACAATAGCTACGAGCCAATCAGCGTGCGGAAATTTGGGCAGTTATTGTAAAAATTGCTTTATGTGAATGGATAAGAAATTAGATTTCAACCGGAAACGTAAAAGATCACATTTAAGAAGGAAGGAGTCAAAGAAATAGACCACTTACAATCGATTGATTACTTAAACTAAACACGACTAAAAGTAATTAAATTAACCTGGTTTCGCTTACCATTGACTATTGTTCTCTCGTCCATTCCATACTTGCTAGTGGCCCGGCATTTATAGTTTCCTTCCTCATTAACTCGTATGCTGGCTTTGTTTGTTCCTTTCACCAGTGTTGTTGAGTTCCTTATTATCGATATGTTTATTGGAGGAGTTCCTATGGCTGAACACGACAGGTTGAAGCCCGGAGCAAGTGCAACAGGACCCGACCACGGCAATACCGCCTTTGGTGGAACTAATGATGGAACAATTTAACTTGCTCAGCAATTAGCAATACAAATAGAATCCACTTTCAATAAGGAAGAATAAGAATTAATTACCATGTACGTGAAATATTATTTTGTGAGTAGATGAATTCAAGGCGCTTTGCTGTTCCAAAGCAACTTAGCAACCAGAAAGATTTTTGCAAAATAAAGAGTGCCTTTCAACGCCCGGCGTCGTAATTAACACAAGATTCGAATGTCTTCGAACGTTTGAGCAATAACGCTTCCCATTGGTCAGTCAGCAGGGGCGATCCAAGTACTTTTACTGTCTTAACTCCCCGGGGGGGGGGGGGTACTTGGGTTCAGTTTTGCTAGGTATGTGCCGCTGGCCTCTCAGAGCCCCTGCCCCATTATAGTCTATTTTGTGGCCAGTTATAGACCCCATCGTAGTCACTTTTTGGGAAAATGTAATGTTCGCGATCCCAACTAAGTCACTTTCTATTTATGCATCTACTTTCAAGAACGGAATGTAATGCGAGGTGATTGTTACATTTAATAAACAACAACTTTCTGAACTTTTTAACCGAGACCATTTTGAATCCCTACTTAATAGAATTTTCTTACCCCAAAAATCCGAAAATGAGGGACCCCATTCCAGAAACTCTATTGAAAATGCAACCCCATTCTAGTCAACCCAGTCGTGAAAATGCGACCCCATCCAGCGGCACATCCCCATTAGCCTCTTATAGGGAAGTACCCCCCCCCCCCCCCCCTTCGGGTTAACTCCATTTTCTGCTCTTGCTGGACATGCTGACTCAAACAAAGTTTGAGTACCCTACATGTACATTACAACTGGGAGCGGAAAACCTTCTTCTTTCCCCCAGTCTTAATTGTAATGTAAGTGCAGGTCTTTTCCAGAGCACAGTTCATTCCTTCCCGTTAATTCAGTAAGCAAAACCGAAGCAATGCATGGAGCCTTCTACTTTAAGAAGGATTACAATACTAATTAAAATCATCGCCACCATATGAAGTGGTCTCTTATAACTAAACAGATTTAAATACAATTAAACATACAGGAGTGATATGTGCTGAGAAAGATGGAACTGTTATGCTAGGGGAACGTACACGAAGCAGAGCAACGTCATAACATGTTGATTGGGCTTCATTTGGCCGCGAAGCAAAAGCACGAGTTTAGCGGGGAACTCACAAATATAAATCGTGAAGTAATCACGTGCAAGAAACGCAACAATAACGTGAAATCTCCCCTTCTCCATAAAATAAATCAATAAATGAATATATTAAATTCATACACGCAGGTTATGAAGGTTGAGCCTCAAATAATGAAGCATTGATCATGAGGAGTGAATCTAATGCTCCTCAAAATAAAAAAAAATGATATGGCTTGCAGGTGAGTAACACAACGAGAAACACATTTTCATCAGCTAAGTGTGAAGTACATTGAAAGCCTTCATTTGTGTTGTGGCTCGCAGGTGAGTAAAAAAATTATAAAGGAAAATAAAGGATTTGTCCTTAAAAATAACTTATGCTGGCTTATGTACCAGAGTCATCAGGCCTTTTAATGAAGACTAAAGTCCTCAATTTTCCTTAGTTTGTGGATCATCTTGTTGTTTAGGTGCACTGGAGGTCATTGAGCTAGCTTAAGGCGAACTGGAATTGGTTTGGTGCTCTTGTGGTGTTGGTTCAGGGATGGGCACAGGCTAAGTGGTGTGATTTTCAGCTTAAGGTGGGCTCTGATGCTCATGGCTGTTCCGTTTGGTGAACAGTGGAGTGGTCTGGAATCACCGGTGCTTCCCACAGAATAGGCTGTGTGGGGTGGCGGCAGTGTTTTTGCTTCCAAAGGATACTCTGAGGAGGTGCTACTGGACGTAGCTTCGCACGGTTTGGGAGAAGGATGTGACTGCCGGTGTGTATGGCGAGCGAGGTGGGCTTTGGTGAGATTGACAATGGTGGTTGACAAGGTGTGGTCCAGTTGGTCTAACTCATAAAAATCATTATAGCTGCCTACTGTGACCAGGTACTGCTTGCGTTCGAGCTCAAGAATATCTTGTGATAGGAACTGTCAAGGCCGGGTCGGTTTGGGGTGTGAAACCATGGGCTTCTTGGTGACTTCACAGCTTTTCACACTGAGCACAGCATGCAGGTGGAACACGAATGGCAAAATATCTATGTGTCATTTTTGCAGAAAACCTAGGTCTCAAGATCGTTGGAGGTGTTGCCTTCGTTTAGGCATGGGTCTCTGGATAGGGAGTCCGCAAAGTGTAGTGACGAACCTTTCCTGTATACATAGTGAAGTTGTAACGCTGCAGGAAAAGCATCATTTTCTAAGGCCGCTTAGTTGCTGAGCGACGTTTTCCTGAAAAATGGACTGAAGAGATTGGTGTTCGGTGTGGACGGTGATGCATTATAACACGCAAATGACGAAATTCTCGGTGGCATGTTCAGCAACTGTAATATCCACTCGCTCTATGAGGTGAATAAGCCTCCAAGTACAAAGCAGAGAAGTGGTTCAAATTTGTCAAACTTTTTCTTTTAATTTAAGCAAGTTCTGAGATGGAACGAGTAAAGTTTTATTTTCCTTCAGGTTAATGGAGCCATTAGAAAAAAAAGGCTTGTTGGTGTAATGAGAGAATCGATGTTGATTGATTAAAATTGTACACAATTGCAAACAGTGATTTTGTTGTATAATTTTATTTGAAAAGGATAACGTTCCTTTTGGCAATGTGGATTACGCTGCTTGCCCCAAGTAACTATTTTAATAAGCATCAATACCTTTTATACTACTGCATAATAATAATAATAATAATAATAATAATAATAATAATAATAATAATAATAATAATAATGATAATACGACTCCCGTTGCATCCGCCTAATAGATAGATTAGGCAAAGACCATTTTAAGATTTTTAAAATTTTTTTTACTAATATTTTTTTAATTTTTAATTGATTTTCTTCGTTTATCACATGATTTTTAATATTGTAAATTTAGAGGCAGGGCTAGTCACGGGTTTCCGCCTAGCTCCTTGTGGGTTTTTTTATTTCATATCAGGCATCCAGATGTTGACATACTGACGACATAATTTATGCATTTATATTGCGCAGGTTTCATGGATATAGGATCGCCAGCACATTACAATAGTTAAAATTAAATAAAATCACATAAAAAATACACAAAGATCTAACTAATTTACATAGCAGATACTAGATTGTTAGTTAATATTTTATAAAAGAGAAAAACTTGTTCCTCGTGTATTGTTAAGTAATATGAGCACTTGGGATTTTTTAAGAACAGTCAAGAAGTGCGAGAAGCATTTGCCTGGGGCTCATGGTTCTTTACCACTTCTCTAGTAGCGTGTTAAACTCAAAAAGTCCCGCGCGCTTATATAACTCAACATTGCACTCGGCACTCGACACGTGTTTTTATTTCACTGCATTTTGACACCAGACACAGGCAGCCCAAGCTCACTATCAGAGAAGCGTTGAATTATAAGGATTTGTATGGGAATACAACCGATTGGTGTAAAATGGTAGAAAATAACAGTGTTTTGTCAATGAAGTCAACTTACCCTCTTTCTTCTTGTATTCTTTGTCATTTACCAGCTTTTCAAGCCGATTCGGAGCGATTTCGGCGAGTTAGCGTCATTCGGGTTTCTACTATTAATAAAGTGTAACGAAAGCCCAAACAGTATTTCAGCCATGTCCGAAACACGAAATAAATCCGTTAGCCTGCAGTGCAGGCGTTTTTCATGGGCGAGCGCTGAATGATAAATTTAGTTCGCGTATTTGAAGGAGGCTGAGGGGGAGGGGGATGGGGGCAGGAAATGAGTCCGCCGTTTCTGTAGAAGTTAACTTGCAAACTGAAATAACCGTGAGCTAGCACAAATGATATAAACTAATACTTTCAGGTTTTGCCGGTTCTCGTTGTCGGTAAGACCTACAAAGACGACGACGACCGCAACAAAGAAATTCAGAAAATAATAGTTTTAATTAGTAAAACACTGGCTCAGCACGTGCGTTATAAACTTCGGTACATTTGTTTGTCGTCCTCTGCAGACAATTACGGACGTACAATCACCACATTCAACGTTTTATGGAGAACGATGATGATTTATTTTCCTTTCTCTTTCTGAACTTTAAAGTCGCCCCTACGACGTTAGCTCCTGCCAGTTCGGCCACATTACACAAACTAAATGAGTAGAAATTATATCGCAAATTTTTAAATTCCGTTTTCGTTGACGACGTCGACGTAATCACAGTTAAAGAAACTGGTATTTCCAAATTTCCGGGTAAAAGGACACTGACCTCCAGAGGTAGTACAAAAGTTAACTTTGATTGGTCGATGGAGACAATGGTTCATCGACGGTCTTGGCAAAAAGGACACGAGGGGACCCCAGGAACATATCTGTTTGCCTGTGGACAACTGGCCGCTGTTTCCCCCGTGCCAAGGAACTTTTGTTACCCAGCGTGCTGTCCGAGCGTTCAATGTGTCCATGGCGTTCTGGCCGCGGGTCTTTCAAAATTTCAGAAGCGAGCCGACTTGAAAGAAAATCTTTCTAGCAAACGTGATACGGCTTCAATCGAGTCGGAAATGCGATGGAAGGAAAGCTATTTACTTCTACTTTGATCCTTTGAAGAAATTGGGACACCAGGGATGATTTCAACGAATTTATTCCGTTTCGTGTTTCGGACACGGCTGAAATACTGTTTGGCCTTTCGTTACACTTAACAGTATAAACCCGAATGACGCTAACACGCCGAAATCGCTTCGAATCGGCTTGAAAAGCTGGTAAATGACAAAGAATACAAGAAGAAACAGGGTAAGTTGACTTTATTGACAAAACACTGTTATTTTCCACCATTCTACACAAATCCGTTGTATTCCCATACAAATCCTTATAATTCAACGGTTTTCTGATAGTGAGCTTGGGCTGCCTGTGCACCAGACAACCTTTCTGAGTCTCCTGGATTCAAACCATTCACTACATATGCTAATGTAGTCTATTTACATAAGTTTGGATTAGGTATGCACAGAAGAAGGAAAGAGGGCCACAGGGGAGACAATTAAAGCTATAAACTCGAGGAAGGAGGAAAAATTCTAAATTGAAAGAAAGGACGGTAAAACGTCCTTCGTTTTCTTGATCTCGCTTAACACTTTCTCCTCGGCACCTGGTCATATTCTAACTCTCTTTATTGTGCATAGCGGGCACATTTACTACTTTCCGTTTCATATATTTACTTAGTTGCAACACAACTATACGTTGCAACAGGCTATCTCTCACTGAATAAACTGTATAAGTATTCGTAAATCGATGATAATAATTTGTTGATAATTATAATGTTGTTGTAAATGTTTGTACTTGCATTCAAAACAAAACCCAGGCTATCCAGCACATTTCCTTATGGGTATGGCCGTGCATCGGTTGACTGTGAAACTCCCGAAGAGCAAGCTATAGTTATGAAATTTAGGTGTGGGTGGAGGTTTGTGGTTAATTGTTATAAGATGAAGGAATTATCGTGTCTAAATAAAGTTAATTGAACAATAACACCTACAATGACATCTTACTACAACTTTGCAGAATCAAGTATTTACGTGCCACAGAATAAATGTTTTCAGTATAAAAACGAGAAACATAACGAAATCTCAGTACTCCCATAAACCCCAGCTGTTCTTAGAAGTGAAACATATTTGCTTTATCATTTTGTTATACAACAAACCAAGCGACAGTATGCCTTTGTTTATGAAAGTGAATACAGACACTGTGCTTACAGCTTTTGTTTAGTTGTGTTTTTCTCTGATAGAAGGCTAAATTATGCGAGATGACCCACTGCAAGTCACGGAAGATTTTGACGCTCCCTGATGTTTTAGTGACCAAGTGCCCGGTTGTTCGAAAGCCGATTAACGCTAATCCCCGATTAAAAATTAACCGACGTTTTCATCTCCCTTATTTTAAACGTTTTCAAGAGCTAATTTTAAGCTAATGGTAAGGAAAAGTCAAAGTCCAAATTAAAGGATAAAAATCTTTCGGAAGTATCTTTATCAATAAGTTATTAAACTAGAATTGAAGTTTATGTTAACCCAGGATTAGGTAAACCTGGCTTTGAACAACTGGGCCCAGATGTTTTATATGTAAATTTGATTTCAAGCAATACCTATTGTTGTCGAATTTGATTCGCTGTTCTTGATATGGAAAAGTATCCGAAATCCTTTCCTTTTAAAACCATAGTCTGAGTGGAATGTTATGACTGCATAGTCTCCAGTCACTTCAACCTTCTTCCCAGTCTTCTTACCACAGTGTCTTACGGACGACAGGTTTGTATCATTAGTGATCTTCAAATAGCCCCACCTGCAAAGAAACATATTTGTGCTTTGTTTGAGGAATTACATTGTAACAGGTTCAGTTGTTGAATTTAAGGACTCCCTAGAAATGATGTAGTTAAAAGACCTGATGCAAAAAATGTCTGACATTCTAATATTCTTTTGTCTGCATTCAAATTAGCGTCATTTGCCACGGTGAAATATTCTTTTGATTTTTGAACTCAAGAACGAGGGTAGTCAGGCTAATTTAAGGAAACCCTAAGACGGTATGGAATTGTAGGTCTCTTATCTTCAACGGAAAAGAGAGCAAGTGAAGTAACAAGGTCATGGAACGCAAGTCTCTTCATTAGCCTTCTTCTGCTTGGCTTTATACAAAATAGTACCCGCTGAAATTTTACGTGTTATCTTTAGCTTATGCTAGAGAAGTTAAATAACTTTTTTATTCAATCATCACCATCTAATGGCTGAATTAACATGGACATATATTGATATGGACTAATTATGTAAGTTCAGCGCTTAACCGCCGTACCTGTCGTGGCTATTTAAGTGGCCATGTTGGAGGACTAAAACAATAGAAGATATTTGCATAAAAATAGAGTATATTTCTGAAAGGAAAATCATTGTATTGTTTCGGTCCTCCAACATGGCCGTCGTGCACTCACACTATCGTTTTTGGGGCGTTGTCGTTGCCGTCGTCGTCGCTGTTGCTTAAGTTCCTTATTACTTTTCCGGGTGGGCTCCTCACATTGGATCTCATGTTTTATTCGCACCCTTACCCTTTTGGGTTCTTTGTTATATCTACCCTAATTAAGTTGTGTAACAATCTCCTCTCACAAGAACTGCGAGAGTATTGAGACTTGGACTTAGAAGGTGCATGGTACGTCTAGGGATGTTTCCTCCGTGGTAGTTAACGACGAAATGCATCTTGTATCGCTTATACTTTGGCGAAATCCAGACATGCAGGATTAATAACAACGCCACGAAATTGTCGAAGTCAAAAACAAAACAAGATTAAATGATGGGATTCTGCCCGCGGCGACTTTGAACCTGAATAACTTTTCCTAATATCAAACAAACAAACAAACAAACTTTAATAATCACTCCTCGCAAGGCTTTTCAGTAATTATATTTACAATATGAATTACTAATACTAATATCAGTACAAAACCAATAAAATATACTTATATCTACATATCTACTAATTGACTGCTAATCATCTGACAAATTGTCTCTTTCATTCAGCATGTTGGTTTTCAGAGAACATTTGATGGCCTTGACTGAGGTGGAGGATTGTAAACCTTCGTCCAAAGAGTTCCATAGAGAAACTGCTCTATAGGTTAATGTGCGTTGACCGCTACAAGTCTTATATAAAGAGATATGAAGCTTATTCCTCGCGAAGCGAGGTTAATAAGTTTGTCGGGCCAAAGGCCCGCGCTCGGGAGCCAAGCCGCGCGACTTCGAGCGGAAAATATATGTATATATCTTTGAAGGTGTCCGTTTTGTTGCCTGGCAACAGTGCGCAAACAAAGTATGAATGACGTCAGACAAAGGGAGGCCAGACGCAATTCGTAGTTGCTATGCAACACGACCGAGGAAAACCGCTGCCTCACAATGGCGAACTCTCATGTTTCATCTCATTGAGTGCCGAACGCGTAATTCATCGAGGAGTAAAAAAATGTTTAGTATTGGTGAAACACGACCAAATTGTGATGCAAATGAACCACAGGAGCACGCACAAGGGACAAAACATCCTTTTTCCTCTTTCCTTTGGAATGCAGGATTCTTTTTTCTACATTTCCCTTTTGCACAATTTTTCTATTGGTTTGGAGCCCCCCCCCCCCCCCCCCACCCCCTCCTTCACTTTTTTAATGGTGCACCCTAAGGTACTGCTAATTACAGTGTCTGACTCCCAGCGTCTGTGTGGATGAGATCACACAGAGTGGGTGTGGTCAAACCACTGGAACAAGGGTGGGGTTATTCAAAGGGCACACTATCCTCTCAGTCAGCTGTCCTAGCCCATTCCTTCACTCCAAATCAACTGTCCACCCAGCCCTAGCTTCGCGAGGTTTTGCGAGTCACGTATTTCTAGTTGTTATTACGAGTTGTGCGATCATGAACAGCTGATCTTTTTAAAAATTTTATACATAAGTAGTCAGGTGCCAAGTTGTTTGCGCATTTGTATGCCATGACAGAGTCTCTAAATTGGAGCATCTCATTTATTGACAGCCAGTTTAAAAGTTGTTGTAGTAGTGGTGTTACGTGGTCATATTTCTGTGAACCAGTAATGATTCTACAGGCAAAGTTCTGGATAAGTTACAGCTTTTTTATGTTGTTTTTGGGTGTATTAGACCAAACTGACGAGCAATAAAACATTTTACTGAATACAAGAGATGATATAATAAGCATCAAAATGTCTTTGTCAGAACTTTTCTTAACTCGGTTGATCTGGACTAGCTTTGACAGGCACGAAAAGACTAAGTAAGAAACGTGGTTGTCATAGGTCAGGTAGGAGTCCATGATTACGCCCAGGTCTCTTGCTGAGTCGACAGGGGTGAGAGTCCTTCCCATGAACGAGACGGAGAAATCAACTGAATGACTACTCATCAGTTGTCTGGTGCCAATCAACATAAACTTCGTTTTATCGGGGTTGATGGGTAATATTAGAGCAAACGGCATAAAACTTAAGTACTTTTTCAAAAATTTATCTGGGAAGATTTTGATGTGATTGGTTAGAGATATTAACTTTGTCGTTACTACATGTACAGCGACCAATTTTTGACACAGTTTTTCAAAAAAATTAAAAATCCTTTTTTTAAAAAATGAAGAAAAATTACTTTTTTCACTGTAACTTTAATGTTTTTTTTTTCAAAGTATTGTTTCTTTATTTTATTTTAGTTTCTTTTCATTTAATTTTGGAGCTTTCCAGAAGATTTGGAGAAATACAGAAATCCAAGGCGGCCGCCATTTTACAATCGTGACGTTATCACCACGTCATATGACGTCATTACTTCCCGTTTTGGACCTCAAAGGAAACATCTTTGGACGTACTATCTATCCTCCAAGCCTTATTGTTAGAGCCCTTATACTTGCGACATAAAGGGGGTTCGAAATCCGTCCCCACCCCAGAAGACAAGAAAAAAGTGGTCTATACATAGGGTTAAAGATACCGTGAGAAGGTACATTCGCTAGAATACTGTGTAACCAATATAATGGTAAGCGTTATCTTTGTATTTACCAGCATGGATATGGATCTCCAAGTGACTGTAAACCCACTTCAAAGTCTTCAAAGGTAACTATCAGCGTTGTGCCTTTTGGAATTGGAACCCAATAGGTACAGTCCATCTTGAGTGGGTAGTCGTTTGGATACCCAGGACTTGTTAGTGAATTGTTTACTACTGCACCACATTCTATAAAAAGGAAAAGTACTTAAAATCAGTACCAAACTAATATTACCAACACACGAACAAGCAAACAAGTTTAAAAAGCACTTTAATGAAAAGAATTAATCATCACCACAAGCAATAAGGTGGTCTTGTTACGAGAGGATTGTACAAAAGTTCACCGCAGACCGCGTGCATTCGATTTTTGTAAAAGTATAACACAGGTTTTTTGGTTATGCAACACATTCGCAACGGAGTGTGAATGCACTTAAAAACATTACAAATATGTCAGCGGTTTAGGATCACCGTAGTCCTCCTGACCACGCTTAACGTAAACATTGCCCTGTTAAAGGAGAGATTCTGAATAAGGTAATTTTATACAAAATTTGAAAAGCGAAGAGGGTCGTTCAGAGAGGGTCTCTTGCACGGTTCACGAACAGAAAAAAAGCAAATCACGGATCACAGAAATGAAAACTTCGTTTTCAAGCTCTTCATGGGTCACGCAAAACCTTTAGGTCACGGATTACGAAGAATAATTTATTACATTCACGTTTCACGGGAAATAAAATCAGCTAATCACGCATCACGATAATACCCCTGTACGACCCTCAGCGAACGATTGTGTGACACAGCTGGTCATTTCCTAGCTTGTCCATAGGTTGAAGACTTGTGCAAATACCAAGGTTATATAACATTCTGCTGAATCTCTTCCCACAGTAATTTTGAAGTTGGCAACATTCTTGAACACTAAAACATGTCTCAGTTGAAACGTCTCGCATGGTTAAGCAACTTTGCAAATGCGATAAACTCTATCAGACCTGGCATCACTGTAAGACAAACAACTTTTAATGGTGGACACAGATCTGCTGATACCGTTTAAATTTCAGTTGTCTGTCTGTAACTAAGATCAAATTTCATTAATGGAGCTCTTCCTCTGGGTGTCTATTCTGAAGAGATTTTAGATTTGTACAGGCCCGCAAATGATCCCGGCACGCAAATGATCCCCAAATTGAACCGCAAATGATCCCCGGACGGGAAATGATCCCCAGATTGAACCGCAAATGATCCCCGATCGCCTCACCATAAATATAGAATGGAATGGACTCAAATTTGGACAGTGGATTTCAACTTTATACACAACATAAACATTTACACCATTTACACCAGTCGTTATATTTAATAATTTTAGTCAGTTATATTAAACTATCTGCATGCAAATTTCACAACTTTAAAAATTATAATGTAGCTGAGCTTAGTGCAACAGAACAATTTAGTTATAAACTGCGGGAACATACATGCCTGTCTACATAATTTACGTACACCATTACAACGCTTAAAATGTTCACGAATTGTACGAAATTTGTCATCAGTTTTCAAATACGGCGAACAATACGAAACAAATTTTGACAGTGCAACTCAAAAATACTTAACTGGAACAAACAAACTTACTCGAATGGGAAAGTCTCTTCAGAGAGTACCACAATTTCGCACGCACTAAATAGTGAGCTTTCCCCGAAGTAAACCAGCCACTCCCATCCCGAACGCATTCACTTTAGAGAATTTGTGAAACATAGTGGTTGGAAGACACACCTTCGACGGATGTCCATTGCCCGCGAGTGAGGTGCCGGATTATGTTGCGGCTTATCAGGTCTGGTGAACATTTTCGATATTCCAGTTGCTGCGGTGTCTAGCAAAAGAGAAGGCTTATCTATAATCTACCCAAGTATAACCATAGACAAGAAAAAGCCGATTTCGACAGCATTCTTTTAGTGAGCCATGAAGCCCATCAAAGCAACTTCCATAGCCTTCAGCAAATGGAGGCAAAAATAACAGATGTACTTGAAGAATTAAAATTGAAGTATGGAGAAGGGCGAATTACTGAAGATCAAATTTGCCTAAAATACGGGAAAAAATTGACAGCTATTCCCAAGACGTCTATGGGAGGGATAATGGTCTTCTGCAGGTCTATGCCGACGACAGTGTGTTTTGTAAAAGAAAATTCAAGAAAGACTGGGAGTCCAATCAGAAGCAAAACGAAAACGAAAGACAAAATCAACATATTACACGATAACGTATTGGACGACCGAGGCTAAAAAGTTATGCTTAAGAGTAAGATCTGATTAAGAACAAAGGCGACGATAGTGGGCGAGATTTGACCGCCATCTGAAGCGCATTGACCGATTCTCTTTCCTTTTTCGAAAAAAAAAAAGTCTAGCAAAAGTCTTAACTGACCTGCTCTTTAATTTTTTAATTTGGAAGAGTTTCGTACAATTCTTGGACATTTTAGGCATTGCAATGGTATAAGTAAATCATATGCATGCATGTTACAGTTTATAGGTAAATTGTTCTGTTAAGTATTTTTGAGTTGCACTGTCAAAATTTGTTTCGTATTGTTCGCCGTATTTGAAAACTGATGACAAATTTCGTACAATTCGTGAACATTTTAGGCGTCGTAATGGTGTACGTAAATTATGTAGACAGGCATGTATGTTCCCGCAGTTTATAACTAAATTGTTCTGTTGCACTTAGCTGCTACATTATAATTTTTAAAGTTGTGAAATTTGCATGCATATAGTTTAATACAACTGACTAAAATTTTTTAATATAACGACTGGTGTTATTGAGAAAAAAAAATTGTTGTGTATAAAGTTGAAATTCACTGTCCAAATTTGAGTCCATTCCATTCTATATTTATGGTGAGGCGATCGGGGATCATTTGCGGTTCAATCTGGGGATCATTTCCCGTCCGGGGATCATTTGCGGTTCAATTTGGGGATCATTTCCGGTCCGGGGATCATTTGCGGGCCTGTACAGATTGCTTTTGACCAGGAAACAACAACTTTACAATCGGCTTCTGAACGGCTCCGATATCTTGTTCTATGCAGGCCAGAGCAAAAAATTGTTGCTCAATGGAGGACATACTGAAGGATTCCGGTAGACTAAAATTGTGAAAATGAAGCGAATACTTTGAAACATGTATTAACAAATCTAGCATTTACTGTGGGCGATTTGTTAAATATGACACACGAATCGCCTGTTATGTTCCCGTTAAAAACTGATTCACTGCAGCGAGATTCTTCTGTGGGTTATCTGCTTATCAGGATATAATTTAAGGAACTTTTGGTCACTTGACTCGAATCAAGTGGTTTGCTTACGAAGTGGGGAAAAGTACAGTAAAAAACGCGTAATTTTTCGATGGAAACATTTTTCAATCTAGACTTTCTAAAATTTCTATGTTTGACTACTGAAAAGAGGCCTAGATTTAAAAACCACGACATTTGAACAACGCGAAGGAAAGTCGACTATCAAACTAAAGAAACATTTTGTGTTCTTACCTTGGCCAAAGGCACCATCGATCTCATTCGACACCAGCACAGATAGTAAGAAAAACACTTCCGCTCTGCAGAAGCGCATAATTGCACAAATGCTTGATCTTTGCTATGTAACCATCATTCCTATAGATAGAAAGGGTAACGAAGAAACATGACTTCATGATTAACCGCGTGTTAACCAATACTAGTAATTTTTCAATCACTCATTACTTTTTTAAATTATGCAAACCTCGACTGATCAGAAAAGTACCTCCCATTATGTAACAATACGAACAATTCTGTTGCAAGATTTACGAAATAAATTTTACATGTAGAAGGACGTGCTATGTATTCAAAATAAACCATCAACCGAATCCATTAATTTCCATGAACTAAGTAGTGATATAAAGTAGTGGTACAGGAATTCTTTTCTGATGCAATATTTGCTGTGATCTGGTGCGCTTCATGTTAATCCATAGAATGTCAGTAACAAGTAAGTGAAAATTAAGCATCCGATTAAATTATTAATTTCGTAGTCAACAATGAACAACTTTACAGACCATGTGAATGACAGCCAACTGGGATTTATGTGAAACGCTTTCATCAGCATCTTGAAAAAATCTCTTTTAAAAGCTGTGGGAACCAAACCTGGGGGGGGGGGGGGGAGGGTACTTCCTTATAAGAGGCTAATGGGGATGTGCCGCTGGATGGGGTCGCATTTTCACGACTGGGTTGACTAGAATGGGGTTGCATTTTCAATAGAGTTACTGGAATGGGGTCCCTCATTTTCGGATTTTTGGGGTAAGAAAATTCTATTAAGTAGGGATTCAAAATGGTCTCGGTTAAAAAGTTCAGAAAGTTGTTGTTTATTAAATATAACAATCATCTCGCATTACATTCCGTTCTTGAAAGTAGATGCATAAATAGAAAGTGACTTAGTTGGGATCGCAAAAATTACATTTTCCCAAAAAGTGACTACGATGGGGTCTATAACTGGCCACAAAATAGACTATAATGGGGCAGGGGCTCTGAGAGGCCAGCGGCACATACCCAGCAAAACTGAACCCAAGTACCCCCCCCCCCCGGAACAAAACTGACTAAAGTTTGAATTATGATCAGGCAAACGTCCAGAAACTCTCAAGTGTTTTCTCATATGTCATCACTTGTCATTGTGGTTTGCAATTCTTATAGATGTTTCTTGTACAGCATATCAAAACATTGGTTGAGAAAGTATGAAAAATTAGTAGAATTCTTTAATATATTTTTTGTTTTGGTTTGTTTAATTATAGTAGATGGCGCTTTAAAACAGAATGATAAAAACGCTAAAACGTCCAATGAAGCTGTCATCGATTAGAAAATTCGTGATCTTGAATTCCTCAATATTTCCGTCATAGATTTGTATTTCTTTCTATGCCGCAATGTAGCATTCAGGGAACTCAGTATGTGCAATATAACAACAGTAAATGACACTTACCCAGGAAAGGCTAACTGGCTACATGGTGATTATGGACAGTAACACACTACATCGTAAAGTGTTCCTGAAACAATAACAACAGTGAAATAGCGGTCACAAATTATTTTTTCCCGAAAATATAGCATGATCCTATTTCTTAATTTTAATTTATTGACTTTTAATGTAAATTGATAATTCCAAACTGGCTCGCAAAAGAATGTTGCATGGCATGGGGCCTATTAAAATCCAATCAGTATTTCATAAGTAATGTATTAGTAAAATGATTAACAGGGTAGATTAATAAGCCTGTATAATACAACTCAAATTTCTTCGCCAATAAAATATTACAACAAGAACTAATAAACGTAACAAACTTACGACAAGTCCAACAGTTTAGACAGTTGTTTCTCAAGTAATAATGAACCTAGAAAAGATAACAATGCAAGTGAGGCAATTGTTTACAGAACTTAAAGTAGCACAGCTAAATTTGCTCTGAAAGTGAAATCTATGAAATCCATGTATTTCAACTACAAGTGAAAGATTAACGAATAAGAGACACTACAAACGTAGATATGCACGCAACTTAATCAGGGGCACCCAACGGATCGTTTCGGTAAATTATCTGTTCGGAAGGCCCTTAATCCCCCACAATTTTCTAAAGGGAATTTTCACCTCGAACGTTCGTGATATGGGAAATTTAAGGCCTAGTGTTTTCGGATTGATACAAATTTGGTTTCAGGTACCGAAGAAAGGTCAGCTAAGATTTTCGGAAAAGAAATAAGACCTAAGGTTTTCGAGAAATGGACAAAAATGCCCTTGTAATTTCGAAAAGACTCAAGTTCCCCTAGAATAACCGAACAGATAAAAATATTATAGTGCGGCCTGAAATGAACCTACAGAGCTTTAAAGGCACTCCAGATAGCCTAAAATTGCGTTTCAAAGGATTTGAGAGAAAACTGTCGTTGGGTGCCCCTGCTTAATCAGCTGCATGACCTCTGCTACACCGGTGCACGTGCAGTACTCTTCTACCGTCTGAGCTATGATGCCATCTGGGAGCCGGACATTTTGTGGATTCGTAATATAACCATAGATGCGATGAAAGTTCAAATAATTATATGAAATTCAAATATTTAAACTGCGGATGGAAGAATTAATAAATTGAAGATGAAATGAGAGACCATCGCAGTCATGTACGCAACTTAAACATATTAACAATATTTCAGCGAGATCATGTGCTATAAATTAAGAATTTTTGAAAACATTGGCTGGTATGCCAGTCATGTCACTCTCAGCTAACACTGAAGAGCTAAACAACTACCTCAATTACTCAATGTTAGAAATTGTTGCCATTTTAGAGTAATAACTACAATTATAACACAAAATAGTAGGAAGAACAACAAAAACAATTATAACAGGTAACATTTATATAGCACTAGTTCTGTGTAGTACAATAGCATGCACTTTACAACTGTAAAAGAACTAAAATAATTATAGTACATATATAACTTATCACATTACGTGCGAATAAAATGAACTCTCCATTGTTAGAACTGAGTTGTTAGTTTTTCCATGTTCATGTGAAGGAGAAAAATGTAAATTCTAGATCGTGTGCAAAGAGGGCGGGAGAAAGAATAAATTTATTTTAACCAAAGACCATCGAAATTTTATTTCTTTATGTTCTCGTAAACCAACAAATCTTGCTGAGCTTGTTATAATAATTTAATCCAAGTTCTTTTGATAAAATGCATAGCTCGCATAAACAACAGCTATGGGAAAATAACCAGCACTGAATTATATTTATGCTGGAATAAATTACATCTGCGTTATAACCTCTAATTCAATGTTATCATAACAGATCAACAAGCAGCTCACTTTAAAAAGTCAAGTGTGACACTTTTAGTTGCACGCGGTAAAAATAATCGAATCCGTAAGGTTTAGATTTACCTCCGGTAGAAATTGTCCTCTTTAAAGGCATTCATCAAGATGTGAAACAATTCAAAAGTTCTTGTGTTGATAATTTCGTTCTATTTTTCCCGCTTTACAGAGGAGTCAATAACGGAATGAATCAAATCGAATAAACCGATTACAAATAAATTACTCCAGGATAAACTAGAATGTAATAACTTACTTGAATAATAGCGACTGATTTTCTCCTTTTTAAAGTTGATAGCGATAACCAGCGTAAGCAGCACCAACTGCACACACAGAGAGTAAAGCCCTGTGCAGCTGTTTTTTAATGTCTTCGACAAGGGAACTCCAAGGAACGCATTAATTCATCGCACGAAATGTTTAATCGACTTTTAAAGTAAAGTTATTCAATTTGTTGGATAAGTTTACTTGATGAATAATACCGTTTACAAATACCAGGATTAACAAAAGAGACGCTTTCTTCGCTTTTTTATCTCCGAAAAAAAATAACAGCTGCTAGCGTGTTGTAAACATCATTTCTAATCTATGACATTTTGCTTCCCTGCATTTACATGTTTAAAATACGCAGAAAAATGGTGTACGTGAAGTTATCTTAGACATACGTTTTGTTGATCATGTAAACCAGTGACTAATTTGTGTTTTCTGTATTTATGTTTGCAGTTGTTAAAAAGTGCGGCGAGGATTAAAATACTAATTATAGTTTATACATATTTAGTTTCAACAAATTACGGGATGTTCAGTTGTCATTCAGTTTTTTAGTTTTATTTCATCTAAGAACAAATGTCTTTATTGTTCTTTCTTTGCTTATAAGTTTCTTTCTTGTTTCGCTTTGCTTTGAATGTAGACTTAAGCATTTAAGTTTAACTTTCAGTTCGGCATTTCAGTCTTGTGATCGTAATGTCAATTCCCATTATGGATTAATATGTTTATTACAATTTTACTATTGAGAATCTGCTTATCCATCAAAACAATACAACAATAGTTGATGATTTGGCTTATTCAAATTACTTTAAATATCTGTGTCCATTAATAAGCATTTTGAAGCAAGAAATAACGAGCCGGTTACTGGTCCTTATTGATCAGGACGAGTTTGCAATGGTGATTTAAAATATACTTAAATTTATCGTGCAATACACAAATTTTACTCTTACTCCTACTGAAAAGCTTATGAAATTCAAGTTTAACGTCGAACAAAAATATGCCGAAATTTTCTTGCTTCGACATCACAGCCCGTGACAAAATTTAGCAAAATCATGGATGTCGTACAAATTAATATTCAAATTACAGTTCGCAGACTTTTCTAGTTCCGAATGCACTAATAAATGTCTAATAATAGCCTCGCCACCTTTGTGCTTGAGAATGTGTTAATATTAATCCAACAAACTAGATGCTCATTATTTTCCCTTTCAAACTAGCAGTGGGTCTTCTGGCCATCGTCTGTAATCATGACGTAGTTTCCACGTCATATGCCGGCATCACTTCTCGTTAAAGACCTCAAAGGAATCATCTTAGGCGTACGATTTATTTTTTCAAGATTCACTGTCCTGGTTTTAATAGTGGCGGAGTAATGGAAGGGAGTGCCCCACCCCCCACCCCGGTCCCCAAAGACGAAAAATGCCCGATCTGTATACTAGCTAGGGTAAAAATAATAATAGACTACAACGCCGATGTTACTAGCGTATGTGTCGTTCATTTCCTACGTTGGAGAAGGGAAGGAGTAGCATTACTCCTAGTTGCTTCATGCTCCGGGCTAAGCTCTGGCCGTGTGAGCCAGTTATGCTCGTGTGTGAGTGAACCTTGTACGAGGATGTCAAACAAGCGAAAACGTAGACTAAAGACCTGATATGTCTGCTTTTGTTTTGCAGCACAGACAGCCAGCTTTCGTTGACTTTTCGGGTTAAATGTTACTAAAACGGGGAATGAGGAATGGGAAATTAAAAAGGGGAAATGAGAGATCATGACTAGTTTAGAAAATATTGAGTTCAGTGGTGATTCTCAACGAATTATATAATAGCTGTCAACATTAATGTCACTAAAGGTAACGAAGTTGAGGAAAAACTGAAAATTCCCATGTTGCTCAAGCACCGTCAGAACCTGGAAGTGGAGGGGACAGGGGGGGAGGGGCGGGATCCCGGGAAAAAAGTGGGAGGAAGGGGTATGGGAGAGATAAGGGCGGGAAGCGGGAGAGCAATACAAAACGGTAACGTTATTTATTAATGCGTTAGAATACTATCATCAAAAACAAGAACCCAATAATGTTTTACAATTTTATTTGTCTTCCATTTAGTGCCCTCCGAAGCTTTAAACCAAGTGTTGTATCCGAGCACACAAAAATTCGCGTTCGGCTTTAAACAGAGTTACTTCCGGTGAAACAGTAAACCCTTTCACGGTGGTTACGTCATGGGTCATGAAATGTTAAGCGGCATGTGTCACTCCCACATGCATGTGTTTGTGTAGCATAAGCTGTCAAAAGTTTCAAAAAGAAGTGTGCAAGACAAGCAAGTACGTACCTTGAAATTAAGTACGATAGAAATAAGAAAAAAGTCGATGTCGTTAAAGCCCAATTTAGTTGGTCTTATTATTTTCGGTGACGTATTCAAAAACCTGTACATTTGCGACCTTCTTGGATCCCTATGATCGTGAATCGGAACGGGATGTGTCAAGGAAATGCTGTTTCAATGAGCGCACTGGAGAGTGCGGAGTGCGGCTTCATCTCACGACCAAGGTTTTTGTTTTGGATAAGACGAAAACGATTCCCATTAGAATAGCCAGCCAAACAGCATGCGAAGCAGCCAGGAACGACTTCATAGAGAAAAAAGACAACATTTTTTCTAAAAATTACGAATTGCATGTTTGGTGTGTTTTCCTGTCATTTTGAGTTCTCTTGCTGTCTCTAACAGTAGTACACATTAATTCTCTCGACCAAAACAGCATCAAATTTTTCAGGCGTATCATTAATTAAAGGTCTGGAACCAAAGGGTGTTGAGATGCGATGGAAGAGAAGGTTTAGGAGAAGGAGGTATGCAGCTTGCGGGTCCTTACTTCATATGCCATCATGATGGGTGCGATAAATTATAACTGTACGGGTTCTGCATTTATGGTGCGATAGATGGTAATATAGTCGATGCATATTATGGTTCGAAGATGGCTCTACAAATAAAGACCCAATGATCACCGTTCAATGCTTCATTGACTGTGTTCAACAGTAATGTGGGCTCCCACGAACGATTGCGGAACTGAAAACATTCATATTGCTGCAGTTCAGTGGTTTATAAGAAAAGAAGAAAAGAAAAGAGGAGATAGCCACGCATGTTTCTGAGATAATTAACAAACATTATTACAGAAACGCTTTAAAATACATAACAATGTACAGCATTTCGCCCAAATCTTTGAATAATGCGTGGTTACCTCCTGTTTGTGTTAGTAGAAGAAACCCGAATTTCTCGGACAATACCGAGATGCGCAGTAGCATAAGTAAGTAAGGTGCACAAATTGAAACAAAGGAGGATTGCTACAAACATCGAACTACTCCTTCGCTGTGGCGAATGAACTGAACTCCCTCCCAGGAAAGATAGTGCGACAAGTTGGATGACAGCCAAAAAGACGGGATACAGGATTTTACTTTTATGATTTTCATCCATAGCATCAAACAAAAGTTAGAACCATCTCGTACAGTATACTAAACAGCACCACAGAAAAGTACGGCTCAGTAGCTTTCATTTGAATGGTCACAATTTAGGATTTCAACCAGACTTAAACTTTGTGATTTCCTCGACAGACTAAAAAATTATAAACACCTTGCACAACATACTTAACACTACCAAAGTTTTTAAGGATTTCACCTATAAACTTATAAGTTAGAACAACCAGAATAATAAACAGCACAAGATGATTACATGATAAATTTTATTTCATGCTGAGCCCTAACTGAAGGAACCTCCTTAAACATGTTTTCCCACCAATAACAACATTTCCCTTCAGACTTGATCTATTGGCTGTTAAAATAATGCCTTTGGTTATCCATCCCCTCCCTCCCCTCCCCTCCTGTTTTTCTCTTCGTTTAACATTGTCCAACCGACCCAGATTTTAGCGGTATTGCACCAAAAGAGAAAATTCAAACAACATTTATTATCAAGATTAAGTTCCCCAGCAGTGAGGTTACAAAATTCACTTTCACTAGAGAGTGTTATAGTGATACGATACTTCTTTTGCCAATTCGAACCACAACAATGGTGGTTGTGCAACTTGGCTTTGTGACAGTAACTGTCCATTCCATATGATCTTCGGTTCCTGCACCTCCTGGCTTCAGATGTCCCTTTTTTTCAACTCCCGGCTGATCAGACTCCAAGGTTTAGGATCCATGCCCTGTAGCATGTTTTCAGTTGATTGTATCTTGCTGTTGTTGTTGTTGTTGTTAGTCAAAATAATCAACATGGGACCCGGAAGAGAAAGTGTTCTCCTTCAATATGCTGATCAGTTTCTGTGCTGAATCATCTGGTGAAAGGATTTTATTCTGAAAATGAATTTTTTATCTTTTAACAACAATTTCATGTATAACATACACCCTGTACTAGTTTTTGAGACCAAGGGGCAGGTAGTTACAGCTGTAAGGTGGGGGAGGGGGGGGGACTTTGCCTTGCCCCCCACTATATGCCCCTGGGTCTTCCGGAATGCCCGGCCGTACTGATTGGCTAGAGGCCAGTTTATACGCTACGATTTGCTGGCCAGATTCAAGAGGCCATTTGGCACGGGCTGTACACTGTACTTGAAAGCTCAGTCCAATGGTCCATGTTACCCCTTGCTGTCCCTTGTTTCTTTAGTTATCTGACTCACTGACTAGCCTGCACTACATTGTACTTGTTACCCTGTGTACCAGGGGTTTCTTTTATCTATCATCTCATATCGAATGCTCGCTCACGCTCACTGAATAATTGTTAAATAAAAAGAGGATCAGTGAACAGGCTGCCAGTTATCTACTAAATAATAATAGTACTTACTTGCTGTTTACTAGCCTTGAAGGTTTCCGCGATTTCTCGATTGCCACACGTGTCGCATATTTCCTCGTACATGTCTGTTTGCAGAGGACCAGGAGCATAGCTCAGAACTCGCACATTCGCCTGAGGAAAACACAATGACAGGTGAATTGAGTGGTTCATGAAAATGGTGCAGCTCATTATCGCTTATTCTAGCCCCGTGGAGATTCTAGAGACTTATTGAGAGGCCTGTGGAGTTTTAGAACGCACAAATGTTGGGATCCCTATGGAGAATCTGGAATCGGTTTCTGGTAAGGGTGGGCTAAAATCGATACCAGATATGCGATACTGGAGCTTTCTTGAAAAATATCGATTCTTGTGAGAAATATCGGCTGTTTCAATCCCTTTGGATGCTTCTCACATGACCGCTTACTTGGATACTAAAGGTTGTTTTAGTGCCATAAACCAATATTTTTCTCTATGAAAATTAAAAAAAAAAGACTACCTCCTCTTTAGCCAGCACCTGACACATCATATCCCGAGCTGCTTTTCCAGTGCAGTACAAAGAGAAATAAGAAAACGACTCGACTGCCATGAGTGATGACACATTCACTACAGTGCAGCTAGCATCTTTAAATCTCAGCAGAAACTTTGATCTGAGGAAAGGATGTACAAGCCACCACACCAGTAAGCATAATATCTTTAAGGACAATTCACTAAAAGAAATGTTACGATACTCGAAGGGCTGAGAGCAGATATTATATTGTCTTATGTTAAATTCTAGGTCACCTGACTTCTTCATTTTGCTCAAGTTTAGCAAAGAATTGGAAAAGTTAAGTGAAAAGTGTTTGTAAAATACTATGTACTGCAAATACACATTTGTATAACTAGTACAATATATTGCCCAATGGTGGGGGTGCTAGGGTATACTTGGGATGGGTAAGTGTAAATGAGACCAAGTTACAAGTTAGACTCAAAAAAGTCGTGTTAGGCTTCAGCTGGACTCAAAAACCCAACCACGCAGAACACGATTAAAAAAGTCCATATGAAATGACTCTATACATTCTGTAAACCACATGTCTCTGCTAAGCCCTTTCCTGCCAAAACAAGTCCACCAGATAATTTCTAGTCCAAAACAGTAATTATTATTGTTTCCTGTTGCTATAAATTTTATTCCAGTGGGAAATTCACAAGGCACACTTGGGATTGCATTATGTGCAAAATAAGCAAATAAAAAACCATTGATTAATCACAATTAAAGTGGTGTGTTCAAAAAGGCCATACGTGACTCTTGATCGCACATCTTGAAAATCCCCCCCCCCCCCCCCCTTGATCTTTACAACGAAACACAAGGTAATTTGGAAGGAGAATCTAGCAGTTTATCAGTCACCAGGGGCTCTTTTCCAGGCACTCCTTCAATTGTGAATTTTGTTACATACACTGTACAGTACAAATAATGATAATACATTGTAAAATGTGGTCTCCTCTGAGATTAGCCATCCACAGGACAATCAGATACATGTAACTGTCTTGTGTAGAAAAATTGAACAACAACTTTCCCACAAATCAAAAACAAAGTTTCATGGGGAAATGCCAGAAAGTGTTACAAGATAGATGTACATGTACTGTATTTACCAAACAAAAAATCTTACATTAAAAACATAGGAGAAGAAATATTGAGGTTGAAATAATCTTGAAGGGCCTCAGCACTGCCTGACAGATCCTTAATACATTTTGATACATCACCAAGTGATCCAGCATTATTCACAAGAATGGCATGAGTGAGTTTAGATGGTTCAACCTAAACACAAAGAGACTGCCTGAACATTGAAATTTATTATTCAACACAAGCAAATGTACACTGTAACACTGCCCAAAATAAGGTCATAGTGCAAAGAATAAAATATTCATCATGGACCCAGAGTCAACAGATATCCTGTGATATACGCAATTTCTTGTAGGGTGGAGAAAATCAAGATCATCCCAATCTCTTCTGCAATAAAATTGAGAGCTCTTTGGTTTTAATGTGTTGAATAATTAAACAGTTATCCTGCTCAGTCTTTTGATTTCAGCAAACTCAGTGACTACAGCCTTGTCGGCTAAGTATCAGGTGATATTCCATTTCATTTCACAGGATAATCTTGAGTAACAAATCTACTAACTTGAGGCATTATATACTGGTAACCAACCTAAAGTGCATTTAGATAGGGAAGTGGGAGGGGGGAGGGGTGGTTTGTAAAGAAACTGTGGTACTACTGCATTGGTGGGGAGTGGAAACAAACGTTTGGTGTATCAACAGAGTTGATAACTAAACTTAATTTGGCCACCATTAGGCTCAATTTGAGTGGCGATGTTTCAAGAATGGATGCTGACAAAGGGCTAATTAATGCTCTAAACATCAGCACTCAAATTTCTTTACAAAAAAAATTAATACCAACTGTGTTGATAAAACCAAACATTTGTAGTTACGAAAACAAGGAATGACCTAAAATGATCTAAAATGATCTAAAATAAATCTGAAATATTCTAAAATGATCTAAATCTACAGTGGATAAACATCTACAGTGCGCACATGCGAACATTTAACCTTTATCCACAATTTATTTAATTTACCGGATACTTTAAATAACATCACTACACCAACTATTTCTGGAAACAACGAAGATGCAATCAATGTAGTTCAGAATAACACCACGGTGTTAGATTATTATCTGCTATTTTATAAAGAGGCGTTCCACATCAAACGCCAATGGCCATCACTAAACAAAGAATTGAAATCCAGAAGGGAACTCTGCCTGTTCTCAAGAGTATACATATTTAAGCTCCTAATTTTGTATGCATTAATTTTTTAGTCTGATGACGGTATAGTTTATACAAAATATAACTGTCACTTGAGATTTTGATTTTGTTCATTTGTTGTCAAAATTTAAAGACACGATGAATCTACTCTTTCAATTGTTTATCTTATATGTCCTAAAATTATCATCAGGTTTTGGCTTTTTCATTTATACTGTATGTACGCCCTGAGCTTAAGCTTATAATTATTTGGAATAACAAATATATTTACAAGTAAGATTTGAAAGAATGAAGAGTATGAATGTATTTATAATTTAATTACCTTACTGAAGGCATTATTTACAGTTTCTTCCAATGTCTTCATCTCACCAAGACTGGCAACAATAACATGAACTGCAACAAAAATGTAGCTTCAATGAAGTCCACAATCATTTGAGAATTACTTGTCATTGATTACATGCAGTGTAACACACTATCATAAACAAATCTAAACACTCATGAATGAAACTTTGAACTGGGATGGAGATACACAGTTTATGACTCAAGACAGCTACTGCATGTACAGTAAATTATTTCTCTAGCACCAATTGTACCATATTTCTCATTCTCACCCTCGCCATTGTGATGCCAAATGTACTCGTTACTCTCCTTGCTGTTCACCCCTAAGTTCTGTCTGAGTCTGATTGGCTGACAGTCAGTCTACATTATGCATGACCAGTATTTCCAACAATGAAATGAACATTCAAATTTTCCTTTGTAATGTTCGGCATTTGAATGGAATTTTGAAGATTTCTATTGAAATCATTCTTTCCAAAAAAGATCCATTAACTGTATAAAAAAAATTCAAAAATACTTTGGAAATAATAAATTTATTGTTAGTTTTGAAATACTTGATGTTGTAATGTAAAGAATTCATGGCTTTATACCTCAATAAGCTAGCCAAGGGAATTTTCTATGCAGGGAACTCTGAAATCTCACTGGCAATGTTCAAAACTGAGTTGTAAATTTCAAAACTCCATTCAATTTCAAAAAAATACTGGTGGGTCATCATGTAGATTGACTGTAAGTAGATCATGTGACATGATATAGTCTTCATCTGCAGAGAGATCAAGTCGCTATCCATACTAGCATACACGCCAACCCACGGAGTTCAAAAATCGAGAGACGTCCAGAAATCTTCAGGGGCAGCCAGCGGAACCGTGTTAGCAACAGTGAAGAGCCTCCGAGGGCTGTTCAATCTTTCACTAAGTATTCAATATTTAAAGTAGACATAAAAAGCTCTAGGGAGATTTATGTACCAAAGCAGGAGCACGGGAGATGAGGCAAAAAAGCATAAGTCTCCCGCCAAAAGCGCGAGAGTTGGCATCACTGTACTAGTGTCAGCCATCCAGTGAAAATACCCAGATGGATATACATGTACATGTTAGTACTTACAATAATGTCCAAAAAAACCTCTGGACAACTCATCTTCCAGATCATTAAAAAAATGGGTTGTTAGCTAGTTGCTTTTGTGCACTCCAAAAGAAAATAAAAGTGGTGAACAATTTAAATCACTTTATTTGAACTGTCCGATATTGAATCTGACACAGTTAAAACTGTGGGCCCCAAAATTATATCACACAAAGTATGTCATGCCTTGCCGAAATCTACCGCCTGTTTCCTAGACGCATTACCGCGGGGTTTGTCTTTCCTATATGCAATTCCGTAGGTGTGTTTTTACGAAAATATGTAAACTCTAAGCATGAGTTAGGTATATATACAGGCACATCATGTTGTATTGTTAAACTCCCTGAAGAAGTGTGCGCTAGTCACACGAAACGCGTAGGAGAAATAAAGAAGTTATACAACTACAGTTCGCAGAGTGCTGCTCACTAGTTTAGTTTTTATTAAATTAGCAAAGGCTAATTCAGGCAGATTACTAATGAAAATTAATAAAGGCAACAAGGAGTAACATGGCCCATTCAGCTGAGTTTTTAATTTTAGTCAGTGCCAAATGGCCCCTTCAAAAACCTAGAGTTTCACAAAATTTAAACAAAACCTTCCAGTCTCCAATGTTGTGGACCAGGTCCTGAAAATGTCCTTTTCTGACCTTCCTAGCTCCATTTGCAGTGAATATATGGTCACTGGTTCAATTTTATTCTTGGTATATTTTTTATTTTCCTTTGTGTTATACTCATTATCATACATTACCATAATTATACAAAAACAAAGGAAAACAAAAATGGAACCATGGATAAAATTGAACCACTGCAACAAAAAAAAATATTATATTCTGCAGCAGTTTTAAAAGCTTTGGTCTCCTGTTTTTGTGTTTATTCATGCATCATTTTCAATGAATGTCAAAATTTCAGTCTGCTGATTGGCTCATTCTGTAGGTATTGTCTCTAAGAATACAGACAATGAAAGCGATTCCAAATGTAATGCATAACATATACACGCTTTCTCAACGGAAAATAAAACCTTTTCCGGTCATACTTTTCCCTTGTCATTGTATAAAACAAATCAACTGCAGCTTTCTATGGTCTATACTGACTCTTATAGACCATAATATGACTCTCAGATAAAGTGTTCAATACTTGGCAGTGAAAACACAAGCCATCCGTTGAGTTTGAACATTTTATGACATCATTATATGGTCTATTTAACAAATATTCCATAAGCGTATTGGATATGAGATGATAGATAATTAAGTCATATCCAAAAGTGTCAGTGGAATAATAATTGTTACAGTGTATATTGAAATTGCTATACCTTGCTGATTTCACATTGCAAGAACATCCAGAAGACAATTTAAGACAGTGTAGTGGCTTTTCTAGGGCATGGTATAATGGTTCATATACCATGGCTGCTAAGCCAATCAAATCCCTGGAGTTGGCCTTATGCACGCTACTGGTGTACACAAGTGTAACATGGTGCTTAGGCACAAAATTCGTCCATTGGTGAATGAACAATATTGGTGAGTAAGAAAATTTTGATGCACAGTCTTGGCACATTCTAGGCACAGTTTTGGCACAGTTTAAGCACATTTTACGCACAGTTTTCAGCAATAAAGAACTGGCATCTGACGCTTTTAATTTGACAGCTAATAGTTTTTCATCACCATGAAAAGGAAAGAAAAAAATGGAAGCAAGGAAAACAAACAAGAATTGGATTTTTTTTTTGGTGTGTGTAAAATAGAGCTTGAACCAGTAAATTTAACACTATATAATATGTAAATATTATGGAAAATGCAAACACTTGCGCTTTAATTGTTTACATTTTTTGGCTTGCGCTAAGTTTAGTGAAGGCAAAAAAATTCAGCTCTCGAGGTTTCTGATATTTGCAGGGATTGAGTTATAGTGAAGAATTAACCCTAAAATAACAAAAGAGGCAAAGTTATTTATTCAGCACAAGTCCTTGCCACAAGTACAAATTGTACATGCACAATGAGACAGCACATTTTTGAATAAATAATTTAATTTGATGAAACAGCGATTTGGAACTTGGATTTGTGTTTTTCGATATTAGGTAAAAACAATTTAACATTTTTAGAGTCTGAAACACAATTAAAAGAAGTTTGAAAATACAGTACACAATTTTAATGATGTCTTCTTGCACGCGCTTATTCATTTTAAGATGTTGTTTTCTTGCGAGGATAAGAAGATGAAACGGTTTTGAAAATGTCTCATCAGTCTTTTAACAACTTAGGTACAATGTAAATATGTAGCATTGTAGAACTTATCATGCAACATGAACACACTGTGAAAGCAGCAAAAGAACAACCACAAAGCGAAACTCGCAAGCTCAACCTTGGCACAGTTTTGGCACAACCAGAGTTTGGCACAAATTTAAGCTTACTTTAAGCACAGCTTGTGCACAGGTTATGCACACTTCTGGCACACTCAGAAATTTGTAATCCGCGCTAAGGCATGCCCAGCTGTATGTTCAGTCTCAAAAAGCACAGTCTGATCTTGAAAACAATAATTGCAATTTTAGGGCAAGCTCTCCAAATTAAAAACAATACCCCATATAGGATGGAAGCTCAACTTGTGAGCATTTGGAATGTCTTTTATTTGCATCTCAGTAAGGACTGAAAATTCAGAAAGACGGTCTAAAAGAAATTGACCTCGTTACTCACAATGAAGGTAAAATATTAGTCCCCTTGCTGTTTGTTACTATAACTTACTTATTTTTTTAATTCTTAGACACAGTTTTCAAGACAACAAAAACTCATAAGTTTTTTTCAATTAGAGAGAAAGCAAATTATACTTTGTGTTCTGTTACTTGAAGTGGAGAAATTCAAAAATGTGCCAATCAGACTGCAAATGTTATGTGTGGCCTTCAAAATACTCATATTTTTCACCATTGTGACGTTATTTTCTCTTTTCACAATACCTTTCAGAATAAAAAGTAGCGATATTAAAACATGACGTTTCGGCGACGACATGTCACCATTATCAAATGTAAATTATAATAAGATTGGTAACGTTATATAAAGAAAGGAAGGTGGGAAATTACATTAGAATAAAACGAGATGGAGTAAAACGAAAGAATGTGCAAAATTAAATGAACAGTTTTGCTGGTATGAAGTCTTTTTGAGTGTTAAGAGTTGGTCTCTTTTTCCTTATTAGAAGCACCTCGTAAATAAGGCACCGACTCTTAACACTCAAAAAGACTCCATACCAGCAAAACTGTTCATTTAATTTTGCACATTCTTTCGTTTTACTCCATCTCGTTTTATTCTAATGTAATTTCACACCTTCCTTTCTTTATATAACGTTACCAATCTTATTATAATTTACATTTGATAATGGTGACATGTCATCGCCGAAACGTCATGTTTTAATATTGCTACTTTTTATTCTGAAATGTTTTTCCAAATCCTTAGTTATCACAATACCTTTCAATGAAAACACGTTCCTCCAACCAGAAGTTGTCTAGAAACTTGAAATCTGTGGCAATTCTCAATTTGATCGAAGTTCAAATTATTTCACAAAAATGAAATAAACCTTGATTTTTGGTTGTGTACACCAGTAGCGTGCGTCAGGCTAGTTGCATTGTACAATTGTTAAGATTTTAATTAGAGAGTATAGATCCTAGAAAACTGCCATTGATTTGCTAATTCAACACTCCCCCCCCCCCCCCCCCCAACCACCCCCCGCAGTCCTGCATCTTTCAAAAGCTCTATTTTCACTGGGCACTAATATAACCTGCAGCTGCACTGTTTATTTTTCTTTTTCTTTTTCAGTTGAGAGCGTTATTCTGTTTTTCATTCTTTTTCCTCTCGACCAACCATGCCAGACATTGTAAATGGTACAGATTGTCCCACCGCAAAGGTTCAAATGTGGACGAGTTCACAAAACTTAAGCTTAGTTACGTACATGTAGTCGACTTTGTCGTGGACACGTAAAAGGTTTCATGGGCATCAATCAATTCGTGTATTCAAGAAGGCAGTACAGAAATAGTCTGATGTAATATAACTTACAATATAAGCTTACCTTCAGCGGCTGAGCAAATCTCGATGATTTTATTCCTCGTTTCTTGGAGTCCTTCCTCAGAACGTGACACCAGAATAAAATGTCCCTCAGTTTTATGATCAGCACACTGACGCGCTAAAGCAACAGCTACGGATCTTCCAAAGCCACGACTAGCGCCAGTAATTACACAGCAAACTCGAGAACCAGGGACAAACAACATCTTCGCGCAACACCTTATCTTTCTCGCAGATAAAAACAAGATGGCGACAAGTGAAAAACAACCAGGCGTTCCTACGCCTTAGCATCCGCGCTAATCCACACGTTATCCAATCTGATTGGTCAATAAAAATGATCACGAACTCGCGTGTTTTTGTCCAGTCCCTGCGGCGTGAGTTGCGTGACAGAGACCGAAGGGGCCACTGGACGAGGCCTGCATGCAAGGCCTATGAATCATTTGCCTCAACATGCGCTCAACATGTTGTTGAACCAAATGTCGGGGTGTTTGAACAGGTCGTCTCGAAAATGTTACATGGCGTTGAAGCCGTTTGAACACTCCGTTCAACATTTGTCCAACATTTGTCCAACATTTGCCCAATATCCGTTGTTTTGTACCCGCGACGACTGACACTTCTGTCCTTCTGAACGTAACGTTCATTAAACTGCGGCAGGTTCTTAAAAACAAACATTTCTTTCTTGCATTGTCTCTCCGTACAAATATGTAACTTGTATCAACACAGTGTTGCTTGTATGCGTAAATTGGCCAACATCTTCAACAAAGCTTTTATAGCGGCGGCTTTCTTCTTTCCCAGAAACTTGATTTAATTGATTTTTTTTTCCTGAATACAGCCAGGTCAAAAATTACTGACATTTATACTGACAAACTGATCTTTAAAATTCATATTGGCCATGTACCAATTCTTCTTTTTGCTACAAATGTTGAGCATGCGCAGTTGTGCTATGTGTCGCATTTCTGACACATGAAAAGGAATTTTACCACATTTTCTCTCCTGAAAAGTGAGTGGATCTGGGTACGAGATTACGTCCTCGCCAATTTATATCTGTAATTTTATTTCATTGTTTTATTTCATTTCATTGTTGAACTCTCGCTAAGGTGGACGGCATGCACTATTTTATCTTTAAACACCAATATTTACCATAGGGGTTTTGAAGACGACTGACAAGTTTAGTGAAACAATTCTAGCCAAATTAAATTTGCTCGCATGAGAAACACACACGAAACACAAAAACTGCTGACCACAAGGTGATTGTGAAACGGAAATTTACCGTTTCATGTTCATCCTACCTCCTCCCTACACACCCCTCCCCTCTCCCCCAAAAATCTATAGATAGACTCACTTTTTTGAATGATTATTTCAACCTCGTTTCTAGGGTCTTTCCACTTTCCGTCCTCTCTTACTCCAGGGAACGGCAAGAGAAGACACCGTTAGAACGAGGTTGTGATTTTTTCAGTTATGTTTTCCTTATCCATGCTCATTGATTTCCTTGCTCAGTGAGCAGAAACAGTACACCAGTGAGGTGATGTTATATTACATACGGGACGATTTTTAACGAAACGTTGCTCTCGTGTAACAGCGCGCACAAGGTTTAGCGAAGCGATTGTGTTGCGACAACACTTGTAAGTTTTTGATCTATCTTCAAAACGACGCCGCAACGCGATGCCGCAACTAAATTAATGTTGCATTAAAAATCATCGTTAAAAATTTTCTCGTGTAAAATCACATTTAAAAAGCACTATCGCCTTATGTTGTCATTACGGTTAAAAAGCACCCGCAAGCAACCTGCTTAGACCACCAAAGGAATCGCGCGGGAAGTCCCGAGTGTTCTTGGCCGGTATAAGTTTTGAATCGCCTCCCAGCAGTCTTTTTTGGTTTTGGGTGGAGTAGTAACACGATTTCTCTTATAAAAACATCTGTGAAAACTCTCTTCTCATTCAGGTAATATATTATAACGCCAATTTCTGGTTAAATTGATAATCTGCGTTTACATCATACTTTCCGAGCTGACCCTCTATTGTCAGATCGTCGCTCTTTCCACGCGCACACACTCAGTTAGTGAAGCAAGTTGAGCTTTATGGCATTTTATAAGGTCTCTTGTTTTAGTTTTAGTTCAGTTTCTTTGGATTTTAATCATATAATTAAATGAACCTCAAAGGCATCCATCGGTTGGTCAGATTAAGTGTATTTAATTAAATGTTTTCAATTGATATCATTTCTCTGCAGTGCGTTACAGATCAAGACAAGGATGAAAGCTTCATTGAGCTAACATTAACAACATCTTTGAGGAAAGAAATGTGATATTATATTTTAAGCCTGGTGAAATAATAGACGTATTTTTTTCCGAAAGTGACACAGGCATACTCGCAAGGAGAAAATCTGAGCTCTTCTCCACAGGAGTAAGACCTATAGTCTTCCGATTACTAGTTCGGATGCTCTACCACCGAGCTGCAGGAGATTCGTTACTTCTATCAACTTTGAAGACGTTCATTTTAAAAATAGTAAGATCCGATCACCTTAAATCTTTCATTTCTTCCTCAAAATCTTAAATCTTCCTTAAAATTGGCATGAGTGCATGATGGTAAAACGCTGAAAGCAAACTCGGTATCAAAACGAGGCACATGTCGAACTGAGGATCTGCTTTGGATTCAACGTTGTTGTTGTTGTTGTTGTTAATGCACTGGAAGAAAAGAGTAAAATAATATATTAAATTAGGAAGTGTTTCAATAAATGAATCGTTGTTTTGGGTGATTTTCTTTTGCTAAAGTACTGAGAGAGATGACAGCCATAAGTGCGGCAACTGCAACCAATTTGGTGAAAAACAAACCAAATCAGTTCATTTTAGAAACATGTTAGACCAAAAACAAAGCCACGGTAAAAAAAAAAAAAAACTTTCATTTTAACAGTTGAATGGTTGCATGATTGAGGATTCCGTTCACAGACGCGGAAGAACTTCCGAGTAGTTTTTACGATTTTAGACTTTCACGCTTGCATAGACTCCAAATTAAACATAACCGAAGTTATAACTACCTAATAGATTACGCAAGACAGTTGCGAGTAAGTGCATTGTCGTATCTTGTTGGAGCCACAGTATGGAATATTTCAAGGTGTGAGATAAATACCAAGTCACCGAGCGTGGAAACCACGCCTAAAATAAAGTCGCTTAATATGTGCATGCATCGTTGGGTTCCATTTGTAAAATTTTGCCAGCACTAACGTAATGGCTTAACAACATGACAAAAGTTACACGGGTGAGCGAAAAAATGTAAAATTAGCTGCAAAGTCGGTGATCCAAATCGTCTTACGTAAACGAAACAGATAACCTAGACATTAGCTTGTACGGTGACGACTGCTGGGAGAAATTGGCCATGAGTAACATGATAATTAACCAGGTTTACTAACGACCTGTTTTTGCCACATCTTAGAAGGGCCACAGCAGGGAGGGGACGAATTTTTTTATCAGAGAACTAAACCGTACTTGTTACAGAGGTGATTTCAAGTCACGAAGCGCGGAACACACGACAAAAGGAAAAAAGACAAGCACGAACTAAATTATAAAACAAACTCTAAATACAGAGAAATAATCAGTGTATGCATCATTGGATCCCATTTGCAAATTTTTTGTGAACGATAACGTAATCGATCGCTTGAAAACGAGACGAAGTTACACGGACCAGCGATCAATGGAATACTTTGGCAAAGTCGGTGATCCCAATAATTAGGAGCACCCGTCGGAACATTTCGGTAAAATATCTGTTCGGATAGAGGGTCCCCTAAAAATTTCGAAAGTTTTCGCCTGGTGATCCCCTAGACTTTTCAAGGTTTTTTTGAAAACCATCAAGTTTCCCTAGAATTTTCGGAAATGATGTACTCTCGTTTGATAACTCACATGATTTTGGGATGGTGTTTTCGTCCGCTAAAATTTTCGTCCGTCGTAACTATTCCAAAAGCTGCTAAAATTTTCGGTGAGGAATTGAGGTATCATCAGGAATTTACATTACTTAGGTCTGACAGAGCGTATAATTTTATCCCCTAACGTTTTTGGATGAATAGGTTATACGCCTATAATATTCGGATGAGCCTTTAATTCCCTAAGATTTCTCTTAATTTTCGTAGCCACAGGTACAGCCAAAAACGTCCCCTAAAATTTTCTCATGAAACTACGGCTACTACGTGTCCTCGAACTTTCGACAAGATCCATCAGGATAGCTAAAACTTTCGGATGAGACAAAAAAGCCCCCTCAAACTTTCGACACGACCAAAGTTCCCCTTACATATCCGAACACATAAATATTTTTTAGGCCGGGCAGCTCCAAATTAACCAAACAGGCTTCTTAAGCATACAGAAATCCGTTTTAGGCACTTCTGACGTATTTAGGAAGATTTAGTCGTTGGGTGCCCCTGAATCATGAACATTGAACAAAACAAATTGGTTGGATATTGGATTTTTTACGATGGGGATTTTGAGCTTAAACTCGTAGAAATACAAGATTATCGATTATGATTATAAATTAATCGACCCCTTTTCTCCGATAATTAGTCACTGATTGTAAGTAGTTCTGCGGCTACGTAAATGTAATCAGTGAGTGAAACGGCGAAATTCGAAAATTGGAAGGCGTACGATTAAGCAAAACTGTCTACGCGAATGAAGACAGTCTCTTTCCTAAAAGCGATATCTGCATGCTAATATTAATATTATACAATGCTGATGCTATCTCAATTTTGATTGGCTA
The DNA here is from genome assembly GCF_977016875.1 of Pavona decussata. Classification (NCBI taxonomy): domain Eukaryota; kingdom Metazoa; phylum Cnidaria; class Anthozoa; order Scleractinia; family Agariciidae; genus Pavona; species Pavona decussata. The sequence continues at coordinate 1,884,109 of NW_028145606.1, read as the reverse complement.
AAAGCACCCCGCTAATTCTAGATGGCGCTGTGTCATCGCGTCACATCTACAGACACTGGCGTTTATGCATGTAGGTATGACGCGTTTTTGCAGACAATGGTTTTCGTCACCTGACAAGCTAGCCGGCGGTTTGAGCAAGATTGTCATGGCGGAGTCCGCTCCAAGATTCGCGTCAGTCTCAGAAGCGGATTTAGGACGCCTTGTTGACGACAAGGACGCAAAGAACACCAAACGAGCTACCAAGACAGCTCTTAGAGTTTTACAGCAGTATTTGAAGGAGAAGAAAGTTCCCGAACCGCAAACCAAAGATGGCATCAGTAACGTTCTCAAACTATTTTATGCCGAAGCTAGAAAAGTCGATGGAACTTCTTATTCCAAAAGCACTCTCAACAGCCTGAGATTTGGACTGGGCAGACACTTCAAGGCGACTCTTGGCTTCGATATAATAAACGATCCAGCATTTGCCGAGGCAAACAAAGTTTTTGGCGCCAAGTGCGTTGAACTAAAACGACAAGGGCTCGCCAAAGTCGAACACACGCCACCGATCTCCGAAGAAGATCTTAAAAAGCTGTACGAAAGCGATGTTTTTAACCAAAACAGCCCGGAAACGCTTCAAAACAAAGTTTTTTTCGAGGTTATGTTGTACTTTTGTCGCCGAGGAAGGCAAAATCTTCGTGAACTCAAAAAAGCTGATTTTTCATTCAGCACGGATGGCAAAGGTGCAAAATATGTGTGCAAAACAACAGATGAACTCACAAAGAACCGACGAGAAAATGATGAAGGATTTGAAGGAGGCGTGATGTTCGAGAAACCAGGACCACACTGTCCTGTGGCTTCATTTGAACGGTACATACAGCACCTGAATCCCTCAAACGAATTTTTGTTTCAGCGGCCGAAGAAAAACGCCAGCATATCTGATCAAGTATGGTACGATAACATGGTTGTCGGAGAGCGTTTGCTCGGTGAAAAAATGAAAAGGATCTCTCGAGAAGCCAAACTTTCAAAGTGTTACACCAATCACTCGATCAGGGCAACGGCGGTTACAATCCTGGACAAGTCCGGGTTCGAAGCAAGGCATATCATGGCGGTGAGCGGGCACAGAAATGAATCCAGCATTCGGAGCTATAGCAGGACTGGCATTTCAACCAAGAGAAAAATGTCGGAAACCCTTACGACAGAGTGCGAGGTGAGAGGTGAGGAAGTGGCTATTAATCCGCACCAGTTATCTCCTGTTATTAGCCTTTCTCAAGAGGAATTTATTGTACAGAACTCTCATTCAGAGATAACGAAAAATTTTAATTTCTTCAACTGTAATGTCAACATTCATTAAACGCAAATCGGGAACATTTTTCATAAGACCGTACAACTTAACTTTAGAATTTTGTTCAAAAGTTTCAGTTCGATTCAGTTTTTCCTGAAACGTTTTCAGATGTTTTAAGCTTAAATCTTTTCTGTAAACCTTTTGAATTCCGCTTTACACGTTATTCACGGCTGTCATTAATAAAGATGTTTACACTGAAACGTGTCATTGCGTGGCTTACTTTGTTGTTGTTCTGTGAAATGTCTCAACGCTTGTACATTTATAATTGTATAATAAAACAATTATTGGATTCGGTTTTCGCATGATAGCGAAATTATCAAGGCCTTGGTTTGTGTTATCCGCCTCAGCCTTCGGCTTCGGCAGATAACACAAACCTCGGCCTTGATAATTCTCGCTATCATGCTCAACCTCATCCAATAATTGCTTATTATTGTACATGGCTACATCATCATTATCATCATCATCATCATCATCACCATTGTTATCATGATTATCATCCGTCATCATCGTCATTATTACTATTAGATTATAGCTAGTGAAGAGTACGTCAGCCTGTCTTGAATCTTTATTGAATATACAAGTATAAATACATACCTATATTTACATGTTTAACATTATTAGTTAAAAAGTAGAAGTGTATTTAAAAAAGAGTCTATTAATAAAGCTAGCTTGTGTTGCTGTTGAAGGAACTGTTCACTGAGGCGGTTCTAACTTCTACTTCTGTCAGTGGCGAACTACTAAAGGATGATTAATGATACTGTGAAAACTTTCCTGTGGTACCTATAGTATGGTACCGTAAAATGTTTAAGACTTTGGGTGAAATTCTAAGTTGTGACTTTTCAAAACGGAAGCGATTGAAGGGTGCTTTAATCAGTTGCATGCTGTTAAAAATTATTTTATATATTGGAAGTAAAAGAGTTTGTGACAACTTGTCAATGTTTGCCCGTTGTTGCCTTGCAAGCAGAGATCCGTTAGATCTTCCTTGAAAAAACGGGAAGATGCTGAAGAGGAGGTGATCTCTACTTAAGCAACAAATCGTAATGATTAAACGAAATACTCAGTGTTATTTAATTTCAATGTCGCCGTTCGCTTGTTTACGGAATCTATTGACACATATAAATCGCAATATCACATTGTTAATACAATTCGCAATTCTGGGGCTCTAACTGCTTATAGGGAGAAATTAGCGGTAGATATAATCCTCCAGTATACGATTCGATGATTTTGAGATCATTTCGAGTCAGTATACTGGCAACTAACATTTGTGCTTTTATCATAGTAACGGAGTTTGTAACAAAAATTCATTAATTTGTTTGTTTGTCTGTTTTCCTCTGTAGCGGGGTCTATAGCTAGAAGCATGTGGAATGAGCGAGCTCAATATTGGCATCCTTTAGCTGCAGACTTCAGTTATATTAACTGTGTTGATACGCGGAATGATTTTTAACGCAACAGTGTTGAGTTATTTAAAGTTGTTATCATGAAGCAGCGCGGGGGCAACTTTTAACGAAGAAATTTGTCGCAGCAATTGCAAGCTTTTTACACTCTGCTTTTTTTTATAAGATCGTCTAATTTTGGAGCTGAGGCTGAACGTTCTTATATTTTTTTGGCGATTTGAGGCTGAAAACATTCTTATGATGCTCTTAAATTACATGGTATACCGTCACTACATGTATTTCGGTAAATCAATGCGGACGTGACCAGGAAACCTATCAAAGTGCATTGCCTGTTGAGATATGGTATCAAGAACTGCTGATTATGACAAACTGAGATGTGTGTCACCATTGTTAATGTTATACAAAACATACCCTTAAGTATATTGGTTAATTTACATTTGTTACCTTGATCTTACATACAGATTAGCAAAATAAAAACGTTCTTAATCGACTCTCAGCCTGAGGAATGTCCTTAAATCCTTAATACGTTCTTAAAATTTTGGTTAATCTCAGCCTCGACGATCTCATAAAAAAATGTTCTTTTAAAAAAAACCAGAGTGTATCTGTTTTGAAAAAATCTACGTTAAATCGGCAGCTCCATATAATATCCCCTTTTTTGAATAGGCAACGTACCTCATTTCTAATTGATCATAACTAGTTTAACCCCACCCCCTTCCCCCACCGTTAAGTCCAGGACAAGAAATCTCTACGAAACCATCCTAACTGAAGCTGGACCATTCAAGGCCAATGAAGCAATTTTTAATAGCGTCGTTTATTTCTTCATGAAATTTTCAAACTGAAACGGTTATGTCTGTACTGGGCCATTCAAATTACCTCGGGCGTTTTCTTACGAATACTGCAATCGATTAGCATACAAGAAAGTGCTCTACTCGCGTATTAACGACCTGATAAAGAAAAATTAATCACGATTGATATTAAACAATATTATTGTTCGACCTCCGGCTATTTCAATGCTAGCGGCTGTGCTCGTGTCTCCGCCGCTATTGGGCAGCAATTTTTAGAGATGTTGTTTATTTTGTAATTAACTTTCCAAAAAAAAAATCTGATTTTGTAAGTTGGAGAAAGATGTTATCTCGGCCTTCTGTTAGAGTGTAAAGGAAATGTAGCTTTGTTTTCTTGTTCGTGTTTCCAGATGTTGATTATACTAAAATCGCTTTTTGCTAAGTGTTTCTGCTCGATCGAGCATGCCGTAGCAAGCACGTCATGGTAGAATGAACGCCGTGATTAATTCATCGACTCGACGTGTGTCCCTATTCATAAACGAATCCTTTATGTTTTGTTATCCATTGTACATGTTGTGTTATCGCCGAAGCAAGCTAATTCGAACTCGTCCTTGTAATGCGATGTGAAACAAGCGTCCGTAATTTGTGGTTAATTTAATTCCCTTTGGAACTGAGAACACATCAGAATTTGGGCCGAGCGCGTAAGCGAGGGCAGTCGGTTTGAAATGACGGAGGGAGGGGGGAAATCAAAAACGGCGAGCGTTACTCGGCTAGCGATTGGTGAACGAGAAATGGGCGAAGGATTGGAATCCTGTGAGAAGAATATCTTCGAGGAGTTTAACTACAAATGCGGAAATGCCCCGGAAGTGGAGTCTCTTCTACGAGAGACTATCAGTCAACTAGAATCTGCTTTGCGGGAATCTACGAGGTTGCTCTCCCAGCGAGATAACGAAATAAACACTTTGAGAAATGATCTCGGACTAAGCCGTGGAGATCGTGATAGTAATGTGAGTGTTACGTTGGAAGAAGAGGTAAAGAGCTCTCAGAAGCGTGTGATTGATTTAGAGAAGATTGTTCAACAACTTCAACAAGATATCTCAATGTACAAGGCTGAAAGAGACAGCATGTTGATGAAAGAAAACGCTGGAGACGAAGGAAACGTGGCCGGCCAAACTTGTTATTGCGGGTCTCTGTGTGGGGCCATGAAGGAGATGGTGGAATTGAAGAAGAAACTGCAAGTTACGGAGCAAAAGTACAGTAACCTAAAGAGGGCGTTTAAAACCTTAGAACGCAGCAAAGTTCGAGTTGGAGTGGCGCATCGAGATAGTCCTTGTACGATAAGTTGACTGGTGTTCAACTCGAGACAAAGAATCAACGGGCATGAAAATATCCCGTGACATAATATATTGGGAAAAAACACATTACATGTTTCATATTTATCGCTTGAAAAATTCAATAAGAAACATCGAAGAACATAGGACACTTTTATTAAGCTTCATTGTAAAGGGGTTTGAAGTTTGAACTCAAATGGTGTTTGTACACGCCGGCTGTTGCAAGTCGAACGAAAATTGTGACCTCCCAGCGATTCAGGTGATTTTGGCGGGAAAAGGTGTCAGAGGGTGCATTTTCCCGCCACCTGCCGAGACAAGTTGTGGTTATAACGATAAGTTGCTATTTATAATTATAGCATCATAATACCACAAATATAATACAGTTCTTTCCTATTTCACTACCGCACAGTCCTGAAGCTGTAGTCATTGAAATTTATTCCTACATCAGACCGTATGTCGACGAAATCTTGAGAGCGACGTATAATTCATACACCATAATCAACTTACATTTCAATCTACTTTTTTTGATCATTTTCTGATCATGACATGCAATTTGTTTTAAAACATTATCTCGCAAAGCAAAATTTGAACCTATTTTTCCGCAGCCATTAGTTCCCCGGGGGACCAAAAGGTATACCTGCCGATTAAATTATAAAAAGCTAAATTGTTGAAAGAAAAATTTTGAGATTTATATACATATATAATTTGAAACGGGTATCACAAAAGGCCATTGCATAAGTCTATGCAAAACGCGGCACCTGAATAAAAGGCAGTGTAAGAGAAATATGGTGTCTATTGTCCAGTTAAGTCAGCGATAGTTGTAAGAACATGACTGGTATGATATTTCATTTCAGTGAATATTGCCTGATAGGTGCAAAGATATTATTGGTAAAGTTCTCCATTAATGGAAATCTTTTAAAGCAACGAATAATATAACAAGTGTTTTAATAGTCAAGCCATTGCGTGTTATTGACATGAAATATATTCGATTGTTAGCAACAGATTAATAAATATTAATATAAGAACTTTGTGGGTACATGTTTGATATTAATATCAGTTTGAGAAATACATAGATGCAAAGAAATCAGTATCTCAATAGTGATAATTGCCGGAAAGCATAACCTACGGATATGTCAAAGAAAAGTTGACTGTATTCATCCTTATTAATATTATCTTATGAGACAACAATAACTAACTGCGTTGATAAACAAAACAAATACAGGTTATTTATCCACCACAAATAAATATAGAGCAAAACGTCAACAGTCGACAAAGAAAACAGCACAAATTGGGCTATTATGTAAATTTGTTGATAAAACAACCCGACCGGTGATCGAGCGCGTGATGTTTTGCCAATGCAAGGGAAAACGGTGAAAGGTTTGGACATTTTGTCTGTGCAGAACTCGACCCTGGCAATGTTTATTGCTTATATGTAGCAACAGATTATAGTTTTCTCACTGGATACACGTCGTAGTTAAAAAAAAAAACTATTGAAACAGGGATCAGGGATAAAATGTTTATTTTATTAAAATTTTTCTTCTCATTCTTAAACAGGAGCACTCAACGGGGACATTTACAGAAAATACTTTAAAAGTTGTCCCCTGTCTCCTCAGATCGTTTGATGGCCTTCTTGAGACATATTTGTTTAAGCTAAAACAATTTCAATTGTTCAGATGGTTTAGCTGGAAATTTAAGTAACGAAACGGAACTTTATTCCCCGAATTCATGAGCTGTTGTTGGTTTTACGAAAATCAGATAGCTGACATTTTTGTGAGTTTTTACCAACACATTTGCCCCTTCGAAAACGAAAAGAATTAGTTTTCCAGTGTTACAAAAGTTCGAGCACAAATTTTGTTGAAGAAAAGTTTAGATTTAGTTCGCAAAAAAAATCCGAATTCCTGAGGCGATCGATTAATGCCTTCCAAAGACCCTACTTGTTGTTTTACAGCCTGTTCCAGGCTCTCGGTGTACCGCGTGAGGCGCAAAGGAGTGTGGGAGAGCAACGGAAAAGGCGGTGGGGGTGTGGGGGGGGGGGGGGGGGGATGTTTTCCCTCTCGCCCACTCCTCCGCATCTTCCGCGGTACACCGAAAGGCTGGAAATAGACTACTTGTGTTTTTCCTTCAGTTACACACATGCACTCAGTTCCTTTGAATATCTATTACGGAGAGCAAAAATCGTTTGAGAATCCAGCTGTGGTTGTTAATTTAGACACTACAGTTTTTCTTCTGCAAAATTTCTCCTAAAATTACATAAAAGCAGAGAACTAATTCCTCTTCCAGTTAGTATTCTCCTAGCCGACAAACATCTCGTCCAATTTTGAAAATACGATTCCGTTCTCTGAAACCTCCGCAACTTAAATTTCCAGCTAAATTATCCCAACAGATTCAACTACAGTCGGACCTCTATTAAGCGGCCACCCTGGGGACTTTGAAAACTGGCCGCTTAGTAGAGGTTGGCCGTTGAATAGAGGTATCGAATACAGCACTTTACTGACAAAATAATAATTCGGGACTTTGGAAAGTGGCCGCTTAATGGAGGGTGGCCGCTTAATAGGTGGCCGCTTAATAGAGGTCCGACTGTATATGCCTTTAAAATCAGTAGCTCTATTTTCACTGGACCCTGAAAACCTGCAGCTCCACTGCTGTTTTTGTGTCTAGGCTCATATATTGTTTTTCGGTTCGTTCTTTTGTTCTCTCGACCAATAATGCAAGACGTTGCAAACGGTGCAGGTCGCCTTTCAAAAGGCTTCGAAATGCTACAAAATGATTTTGGATCACAAGAGACAACGTTTCAATCTAACTGTGGTCCGTTTTTCAAAAACTCCCGCAACGTTTTCGAATTCGTGTCCGATGGTTACCTTTTAAATTATTTTTAATCGATTTTTTTTTATCCATACTAGACCAATGTATTTCTTGATAAAGTTCCCAACATTTCAGGGTGAGGCCCGAATAACTTTTGCGAGAGTTTTCATAAACGATACGCATGGAACTTTTAAAACGTTCGAAGAACGTACGACTTTCGCACATCATTTGCTGTTCAAAACAACTAAAAAGCAAGTTGCCTGAAGTTCGAAAGCTTTCACAACATATAAAGAAGTAGCAATGTTTAGGATAGTTTAGTTTTCAGCCATAAAAAGGTCAATTAAGGACGGTGCCTCATAATGCAGAAGTATTTCCACACTGTTTATGACTATGCGGGAAAAGCAGATCTTTGTAGGGGCCACTGAAATCCAGAAAGAAAATTAGGGGTAGCGGGGCATAATTAAGCAACAATTATTCAAAAAATTAGTAAAATACAAAGCAATGTATGGCGTTTTTTTTTCTCCAAATTGAAGCGTTATTTCTAAAAAAAATCATGGTTTCCCCCAGCTATTTGGATACCAAGAGCACTTGCCAAGTTCTGCTTTCCCTGTATTAGTAGACTATCCCAGCCTGTAAAATATCCCTGTATTAGTAGACACCACCCATATAGGAAAGCCGAGTATCTAGAGATGCGCAGAACATATGCACAGTAATAAAAATAGGCACCGATCATAAAAAAACTAAGTAAGTTCTTAGTGAAGGATCTATGTGCCCGTAGAGTCGAACCGCCAAGATATTACTTTAATGAAGATAAGCTAGCCGGGCGTTCGAGAGCTGGCCGCCACTTTCCTGCAGTACTAAGTCTGACACTGGTTTTATTTGTCGCCATAGTTAATTAGACCACATGTTTGTCAGCTGTTCTAGTCTAACCCGTTCACACGGGCCAAATTTGCCAACGCGAGTTTGTCGCGTGTCGAAGGAGCCTCTGGATTACATACCTCTTACTAACTTCATTTTCTAGGTGCGTACTGTAAATTACGAAGCGAGTTTTCTTCAAGTTGATTTGTGGCCCAAATGCGAAGCACCATACATCAACTGAAGGAGACGAGGATCCGTAACTTACATTACGGACCAAGAAAACAAGGTTAATTAGTAAGATATTTGTTATATCTCTAAGACTAATCGGGATGCGGGAAAGGAATAACTTTATTCTAATTTAGCGGGCCGTACACTGAAATCTGGCCCGCAAAATCCACCAATCACACCACGCGTACTTACTGAGAGATATAATAAAAAATATTAATAAATTAATAGAGTGAGACGTATTAAACTTTGGAACCGAAGTCATGTATTGTTGCCTTGTTTTCACGTGACTTGATTTCCTTGCTTTTACTTATCATTCCGTTCCAAAGACTTCTGTGGTAAACACAAACTGTGACTGGCTCTAGTTGGCTGAATCATAACTATCTATAGCTATCGGCCCGTGCTACTTGAAAAGTAATGTTTTCCATTGTAAATGAGTTGATCAAAACATCGTTATTTTGGCGGATTTCCACCCAGACATTTTGGTCTGACGAACCCGTAACGTCACTCTAGTAGGTAACTTACTTAATTAAGCAGCAATGCCGATGCGAACGCCAACGAAAACATCACTAAAAAATACATAATTTTATTTATGTTCAACGTACTTTGCGATTATTTCAAGTCATTCAACTTCTTCACGAAAAAGCGAAGTGTCCAAGAACCAAATTGGTTGGAGTAATGTTCAAGTTAAGGAGGCTCGAGGCAGTTCTTTGGACTTAGGGTGAAAGTTTTGAAATTACATTCTCGCATATAAGATAAACTTCGATCTTCTTCATACTACATCATCATTTCAACATACGATCAAAGTTAATTTTCTCATCGGTTTCCAAGCAACAGCTATTACCATAGCAACGGAAGCGCATAGCCTCTCATTTTAAACATTGTCGATTATCTCGAAATCTAGTCAGACACTTTATGACGAAACTTTAGGAACTTAAACTACTCAATCTAGATAACTTGTAGGCGTAATTAGAAAAAAAATCTGTAAGAGCGTTTTAAAGTAAATAATGAATCAATTTTTACGGGGTGATTTTGTTTATTCCAGCATTTTTCACCAATATCTCTGGCAAAATAAAACTTGACACTTTGTCTTTTCTGTCAAAGGGTCCTTCCTGATAGCAAAACATTCTAAATGTATATTGAGCGTCATAGGTGTCTCCGATTTTAAGATATTTATGTTTGAAAAAAGTTAAAGTAAAGCGCAGATGAATGAAAAAGTTCCTACCTTTTTTTTTTTGCCGCTTTACAAGCGATTAGAGTAAGAATTCTTTTCGATATTCACGCACGTCTTAGGCTCAAGAACCGAAACCGGTGTTAGATAAGAAAGTTGAATCTTGGTCAAGTTTCAGTCAACCAATCATTGTCACGCATTTTATATTTTAAATCTTTATTTGTAACGATCCTTTTATGTTTCTCACTTTTCTTTTCATTCAGCCCTCGACTGGAAGGTTTGTATTGCAAACCGAAATATTGGGCAATTTTGTTTTTAAACAAATATATTTTTTTTTATTCTAGCCTTTGTTGTTTATTCTATCAAGCTCGTCACCTCCGCTTTTGGGATCAGTCTGCCGTCAATATTTTGTATTTATCTTTCTGATCCAGGTCTACAAGTGATCCGGCACCACTCATCGGTTTGTCGCTGTGGAATTGCAGATTTTATTGTATTGATAAAATGTATTCGTTCGAGGACGTTTTATCTGCTAGGGAGCTATTTATCTACTGGATCATGAAGTTATCACCTCTTTGATCAACTGGGGCCTCCACTTTGAGGAAGGATGTATGCCTCTCAAGATGAAATATTTATCCTTTGACTTAAAGTTAATGGGATCCTGACTGCTGAATGCAAACACAGGCATATGATTCATGGTGTGTTAAGAGGGACTGTATGGACGGTTAGAGTTAGGGTTAGGGTTATGAGGGTGACTCTATGGTACCTTACCAGGCACTTATCTCGTACCCAGATCTCCCACGGTCAGGCAACCGAACCGACTGAGATCTGGGTACGAGATTAACCAGGCACAAGTCAGAGACTTAACCTCGTTCCCAGGGTTTTTCCCGCGTAAATTGATCTGAGAACGAGGCTGGTCAAAGACTAGAAAACAGCATAGTCTCCTGGTGCAATAGGCCATTTCCCAGTTGCCGTGAACCTCACTATGAAAGCGAGGCTAAGTGCAAAACCTCTTCATTTGAAAATTAGTTATATTTGCATATGAATGAAAACTAATTTTCATAACAAAAACTTTGCACTTATCCTCGCTTTCATAATAAGGTTAAAAGCAACTCGGAAATGGTCTATTGAATATGGCCTGGACTCTACTTTGAGTGGTGATGCAGACTATGATCTAGGCCTCGACTCAGGTGACCGTGCGCGGTCGAAGAAACCTTTTACGAGCAGGAAAGGGAAATGAAAGTATCAAACAGAAGTACCGGCACAGTATGGCGTTGAACAAACGGGTGACCGTTGTCAGCCATCTTTCTTTAGAACAGGTATTTCCGGTATTAGGTTAACCGCGTGCAGTGAACTTGTCCATGTCTATTGTTCTTTGTTCAACCTCAAAACATAATTACGACACGTGATTTTATGTGTTTAACCAGATTACAATTTCAACACCGAGGATTTCTTGTTGACTTCGATGGAGGATTCTACAAAACAAAGTCAGGGAGCCAAGGTTGCCAACGGTAGGCTCAACCTGGAAGATTTTGAGATTGACTTCTTCGACGATGACTCAGAAAAGGATGAGAATGTCACTAAGCGAAAGAGTATAAAGGATTTTATCTCAGATTCTGTTTCTGTGACGTCGAATTCGTTGCTGAGAGCTACGATTTGTGAGCTGGAAAGAGCTTTAAAGGACACAAGACGTTTACTCTTTGAACGAGACAAAGAAAACAGCGTCTTGCGTCAAGACCTCGAGAAAGCGCGCAAAGATCTTCACAAGGAAACACAAACACGGAAAAAGTTCGAGGCGGAAAACGAATCAAGGGCAGAGAAAGCTAGAAAGGAGGACAGCGAGAAAGCAAAATTACGGGAAGAGATACAAGAACTCAAAGAAAAACTTTGTGAATTTGAAAATCCACCAGACAGCGGTGATCCAGACGAAATCGTTCCTTGTTGTTCGTCCATGCATGAACTGGTGGAGTTACAACGCAAACTGAAAGAGACTGAAAAACAACTGGAGGAATTTAGAGTAAATAATCAGGCGGCCGGTAACAGTGCAATAGATACAAGACAAACCGTCGGGAGCACCTCGAAGACTCACAAACCGACGCAAAAGGAGATTCAAACTCAACTTAAAATGAAATTTCTCCGAGATGCGTTTTTCTACTATATGATTGATTTTCACGCTGACGAGCAAATGAAAGCGATTTTAGCCATTTTGGATTATGAAGACAGAAGAGCAGATATTATCATTGAATCTCATAAAATGAAAAGGCAAGGGAAGAAGTTTACGGTGACGGAAGTTTCTAGTCGATCGCTAACATTTGTTCAAGAGGAGAAACTTTAACCGGGCTTAGTCCGCTCCAAATCCACTCGGAAATAGTTAGACGGCAAACAGTCCGTTGCGAACATGTAGGATCTTTCAAAGAGACGACTGCAGGGAGAGCGCGCAGAACAGGACTGAGTGTAAGACAACTCGCTTTTGATGTTTTGAATTTCGTCGATTTCAACTCCTTCCGTGAATTTTAAGATAATAAAATACGACTCTTTTGTAGTCTTCAAGAGGGAGAACCACGGCACAATAAGTACATACTGGAAAATGGAAAAATACGCCACAAATGACAGAAAAGTACTGTCCAATGACATTCGTTTGCATGTAAGACTTCACGGAGAATTTCTTCTAAACCGTCGAAAGTTAGGATGAGTTTGAAGAGGAGGGTAATGGAGTTTACACTTTAACTAGACGAGTTCTTTATTTTATTCTTATAGAAATTGCACGATATTGTTTCGTTTCAATCAAAGCAAAATTTTCAAAGCTTACGGAAGTGTACTATACATAACTGTTTTTGTATAACTTACGTTGATGTATACTAATTCTTTTCCAAAGAGAAAAGCAAGAAGATATAACGGATCAACAAATTCAAAAGCATTGTCCTTTCCTCCCGTTTTTCTCGTTTATGGCGTTTCTCGTTTTATCCCATACTCCTGTTAAAGAGGCACTCACCAAAGCTACTCAAATATTGAACATAGAACATTTTCTCTGACATGAAATTATTCGTAGACCACCGGGAGTAAAATATTATGTGATTTGTCCAATGAAAAAAAGTTTATAAATCAGGTTTTAGTAATTTGTCCAATATACCAAGGAATAACTGAAAAAGTTGTAATCCATTTCCATCCAAGCCATCCGCAGCAAGAGATAACAAATCCTAGCTTATCTATACTCGTAGGGTTGTTGTTAACAATACTGAACCATTATTTTAACATTTCCAGCGATACAAATATATACATTTTCGTTATTTAAAGGTACACCAAAAATCGGTGGCACTGCCTCTTTAATTTATGCCGTTTTGTCCACTTTGAATTTGAGCAAAAAACATAGGAGACCCTTTTTAGCGAGTTTACGCAACAGGACGGCTGATGTGGTGGGACAGCAAATTGTCCTTGTGTGACCAACGCCCGGGGGGGTACTCCCCTATATAAGGTATATAGGTATGTGCCGCCCCAAAGGGTATGGTTTTTGAGCCGTTTTGGTCTGAAATAGGGTATAGATTTTGACAATTACGGTCTGAAATCGGGTCGGGTTTTTGGGGCCGGGAACATTTACGAAAGCTTACCAACATATTTTTCTTCTCAGTACCTAACTGGAACGACTAACGGATAGCGAGAAAAAGAAATAGATAAACTATGTCATTCCAGCTTACTTTTACTCCTTGCGTCAACTTCCGTTCGGCACTGATGCATAATTATCAGGTCTGAAAACGGGTATGAATTTTAGAGGTCAGGTATGAAAACGGGTGTGGAAAATGGCATGTTTAGGTCTGAAATAGGGTCGGGATTTGAAGACCCGGGCGGCACACCCCCACCAAGAATTCCGAGGAGTACCCCCCCTGGGACCAACGCGACGGCCAAGTTTTCATGACTGTAGATTGTCACATTCCTACCACTCGTGGTTTTCGCGTCGTCACAGATAAGAGAACACCAGTTTTAGTAGAAAATCGCCCAAAAATGTGAAGGTACAAAGATGTCATGTTGGTCACACAACGATACTTCACCGTCCCCTTCCCTCAGCCGTCCTGTTGCGTAAGCTTACTGATGTTAAACAAACCGCACGAGGTATAAAAACAAAGGACTATGACTATAAACTATTCTTGTTATTTAACAGCCTGCGCCAGTTTTGGCCGCTTGACGTGCGGTAGGCTTTCCCTTAACAAGTTTATTTGTGCATGTTTACTTTGACAACTTTTCCTCCACGGACAAAAAGGAGATTCCTTGATAAAATGGTTGTTTTCTCTTCCAAGTTTCCTCGCTTTGTGTAAAAACGTTTAGACAATCGAGACTCCTCTGAATGACACTTGTGACTGAAAACTTGTCAGATTTTGTAAGGTAAAATATATTTCCTGTACATTATACGACCACTTATTTCAAAACTATGACACAGTTGAAGTTCGCTGTGTCAGTCCTACTGAAGACATTCATAAATAACGACTTTGGTTAACCACGGTCCCGACATTGGCTCACAATCACAGTGGGCACTATACTAAAACAAAAACAAACAAAAAACTCAAATAAACGAAGACATGATGCTGCAAAAGTGGATAAAACTTGTTTTTGACTAGAGGCACATTTAAGAGGGCCGGACTGTAACTTTCGAGAATCGGTGGCCAAGCTTGAAAAATCGAAACTCCTGATAATTTGCCTGAAGTTTACTTTTGGGGAACCATCTTCGAAAATATTATTTGAATGTTCTGGAAATTTTTAGTTTTCGAGAATTTTGGAGAAAACGAAATAACGGGTTTTGCCTCATTAATTATGCAAAAATCTTACTTAAAATTAGCCAAGTGTAATACGATTGTGTTGAAACAGTACGCAACGCTAGAAAGCGAGGTCGGTTATGAATAAGAGCATAACTCACCTACTTTCTATCAATGGGACCTATGTAAACTTTTGTAGAACTTTGGCGGGTTTTATGGCTCTTTGAAAAATTGACATTTTGAGGACTTCGCGATGAGGCGAAAATTGAGTAAGTTTGAAGGTTTGATGCATCTTGGTATGTCAGGTATCGACTCGAGAGGAACATTGTGATAAAGCTTGGGTCTTCGTCTTTAATAATACGAAATAAAAAATCTGGGCAATCAATGCACGCGCTGACGAAAACCAAAGTTAGCGAGGCTTCGTTAACAAATTTGCATAATTCGCAACTGTTGAGAAAATGCTATGTTGTGGCGACTCGGTGAAAACATTGACCCAGGCTATCTTCAAATGGTTATTTTAACCCACCTTGCATTTGTCTGTTTCTCTTTCTTGTTTAATAACGTGGTAGAAAAGGTCTGGAAAAAAAATGCGTGATCGGAAAAGAATATATTCGTCAAATTCTGGTGGGAAATTTGCATAATGCAAATCTTCCAATAAATCTTTCTGCAAAGGAATCTGATTGGGAAGGTTGCATTAAGAGACCATTTGACCGAAACACCCCACATATAAGGAGTCAAAACAAAGTTTAATAATTCAATTTTAACCAATTATTGTCGAATCTTAACCTTTAAATTAATAGTGCCAAACTGATACTCGCTATTGCGTTACCTGCGTCACGTCAGTAGCTGTCGATAAGTCTTAGAATATAATGCCCACAAACCAACTTGTGCTGCGAAATTGCCAATTACAACAACTAGAAAAAAGACCTTTATTTACTGGCATATAAGTGGTTTTGATAAAAATAAAACGTTCACATGACACTTGAATCACGTTTGAAAGATACATGCTTGTCAAATAAGATGCGAAAGTTGGACACAGGGTCGGTCAAAGTGAATATTTTTAATTAAATCAAGTTTGTTTACTGGAATGCATGCTTTTTCAAATAGCTAGTCCAACCTTCTTCAGTGGCCTTCCAAATAATGATCACCCGGAATTGGGTCAGTCAAAAAAACTCTCTGTTCGTGTTGTTTGATACTGTACCTTCGCAAGTGACTGAAAAACAATGTCAGCTGGCACGCCATATTTTAACGTTATTACTGGTATGAGATATCACACATGCACGGATACGCACTTCAAAACCTGTGTGCCAATTTCCGTTTAACAAAATAATAACCTACCTACAGTCCACATTGGCTGTAGGGTATGCATTTATCTTTGTCGAATGTCAACAACAGAAACACGGGTATCTCAGTGACACTGTATACACGCAATGTCTACTGCATACATCACAGGTAGCCGAAGCTCTATGACCTTTGTTTGACCTTTATATTTTGATGTCACGATGAGTGTTACGCAATGGCGTAAATCATTTCGGTTTGTATGGGAATTTACGAACGTGTTTTGGAGTCGAAAATAAAGGGCATAAATTGAACAAAAATTGCTTACCTTGTCTCCTTGATCTCTTGCCAGTGTTTGTTCGCCATATTTTGGCCATTTTAGTACGATTCCAGTGGGTATACAAAGGTTTGCTGAACATTTTCCTAGCTCTATATCCTGCTATATATCTCCCCAAAAGGTTGGTCACTTCAGTAGCAATAGTTTTCGTTGCAACGTCAACAATGAGGTCAGTATAAAGTCTGAGTCGCGGACAAAGGATTGCAGACCACGGACTGGGTATAAAAGAGAAACTAAAGTAAGCGGGCGACTTCGGACTACGGACTGGGTTTAAAGGAGAACTGAAGTCTGAAAATCATATGTTTCTTGTATTCATTCTCAGTAAGTTTAATATGTATCAAATCAAGTTTCGGTAGTTGTTTTTGTCCCTTTATTGTTTTTTTTTTGTTTTGTTTTTTTAGAAACAAAACAAGGACTTGGAATGAAATAGTGAGGATCGACAGTGCAAACATAAAATCTTGCTTTATCTCAGCGAAACAGCTGGATTTTTAATACGCGCTGAAGAGAGCCGTCATTTTAGTTTTAAGCATTCATCTCAGGGTTTGATATGGTGAAAACTGGCGTGATTAAATTCGCAAAAGGATGTTTGATGATCATGATCGTGATCAGCCGATGAGCCCACGTGCACAATCATGTAGATCTATGTCGTATATAGACATGTATGCAGTAGACATTTCGTGTATACAGTGTCACTGAGATACCCGTGTTTCTGTTGTTGACATTCGACAAAGATAAATGCATGCCCTACAGCCAATGTAAACTGTAGGGCGTGCAGTCAGTCCACAGTCCGTAGTCCATAGTCCTCCTATCCTAATACGAACTTTATGCCCACCCCGTCTTCGTCTGCGACTCGTGTTTTATAATGACCGCGTTGTTAACGTTGCAATTTATTTCAAAGAATACTATTGCTACCAAAGTGACCACGATTTTGGGGATATATATCTATAGTAGGATATCGTATAGAGAGAGGAAAATTTTCAGCAAACCTTTAAAAACCCACTGGAATCGTACTAAAATGACCAAAATATGGCGAACAAACACTGGCAAGAGATCAAGGAGACAAGGTAAGCAATTTTTGTTCAATTCATGCCCTTTACTTTCGACTCCAAAACACATTCGTAAATTCCCATACAAACCAAAATGATTTACGCCATTGCGTACTAAAATGACCAAAATATGGCGAACAAACACTGGCAAGAGATCAAGGAGACAGGGTCGGTCAAAAGTGAATATTTTTAATTAAATCAAGTTTGTTTACTGGAATGCATGCTTTTTCAAATAGCTAGTCCAACCTTCTTCAGTGGCCTTCCAAATAATGATCACCCAGAATTGGGTCAGTCAAAAAAACTCTCAATTCGTGTTGTTTGATACTGTACCTTCGCAAGTGACTGAAAAACAATGTCAGCTGGCACGCCATATTTTAACGTCACTCATATGCCAGTAAATAAAGGTCTTTTTTCTAGTTGTTGTAATTGACAATTTCGCAGCACAAGTTGGTTTGTGGGCATTATATTCTAAGACTTATCGACAGCTACTGACGTGACGCAGGTAACGCAATAGCGAGTATCAGTTTGGCACTATTAATTTAAAGGTTAAGATTCGACAATAATTGGTTAAATCGAATTATTAAACGTTGTTTTGACTCCTTACATGTGGGGTGTTTCGGTCAAATGGTCTCTTAACGAAACCTTCCCAATCAGATTCCTTTGCAGAAAGATTTATTGGAAGATTTGCATTATGCAAATTTCCCACCAGAATTTGACGAATATTTTCTTTTCCGATCACACATTTTTTTCCAGACTTTTTCTACCACGTTATTAAACATGAAAGAGAAACAGACAAATGCAATGTGGGGTAAAATAACCATTTGAAGATAGCCTGGGTCAATGTTTTCACCGAGTCGCCACAACATAGCATTTTCTCAACAGTTGCGAATTATGCAAATTTGTTAACGAAGCCTCGCTAACTTTGGTTTTCGTCAGCGCGTGCATTGATTGCCCAGATTTTTTATTTCGTATTATTAAAAACGAAGACCCAAGCTTTATCACAATGTTCCTCTCGAGTCGATACCTGACATACCAAGATGCATTTTAAACCTTCAAACTTACTCAATTTTCGCCTCATCGCGAAGTCCTCAAAATGTCAATTTTTCAAAGAGCCATAAAACTCGCCAAAGTTCTACAAAAGTTTACATAGGTCCCATTGATAGAAAGTAGGTGAGTTATGCTCTTATTCGAAACCGACCTCGCTTTCTAGCGTTGCGTACTGTTTCAACACAAGTGTATTACACTTGGCTAATTTTGAGTGAGATTTTTGCATAATTAATGAGGCAAAACCCGTTATTTCGTTTTCTCCAAAATTCTCGAAAACTAAAAATTTCCAGAACATTCAAATAATATTTTCGAAGATGGTTCCCCAAAAGTAAACTTCAGGCAAATTATCAGGAGTTTCGATTTTTCAATCTTGGCCAGCGATTCTCGAAAGTTACAGTCAGGCACTCTTAAATGTGTGAACATGAAAAAGATGTGTTACAATGGAACCCCGCTTTTCGCCGGGACACCCTCTTATTACGGACAGTCGTGTTTGTCCGGATGAAAAGTTAATATATTTTCTCTTGAATTAGCCTTCTCAATACGGACAACGGACTATCCTCGATGCCCTCGCTTTGCGGACACTGGTTATCTGTGCACGTCTGATATTCAGCTAGTCTGAAATGTCAGTCGTCTCCTCCCCCTAACCCACAGCCCCCTGTGGGTTAGCCACTGGGTTAGGGATGTGGGTTAGGGAGAGGAGACGGCTGACATTTCAGACTAATATTCAGCTCATCTGGCTGAACCACATTCTGAAAATATCAGTGCAAAGGAAGGTCACGGACTCAGTTAAGTGATTACGTTTCAGCAGTTCACGGTTGAAGCACTGAGACTATTGAACGAGCATAAGGTGCCTTCCGACTTAGAAGATAAGATACAGTTTTAACTGCAATATGTTTTGAAAAGATATCATACATCGTTCTGTTGTTTTTAAATTGTATGCTTTAGTCTTTGTGTCGATAAAAGATGTGTCCGTAATGTTTGTTCTGAGAGCCCGCTTAATCCGGACACTTTTGCGTGTCCCTTTGGTCAGTGTCCGTATTAATCGAGTTCCACTGTACGTATCTTTAACATGTACAGTACCGTGCAAATGTAAGTTGACAGTCCCTCGAAACTCGAACTTCGCGACTCGATCCTCGATCCTCGAAACTCGAAAGCTTCGAGTATCGAGGCTCGAGTCGAGTGCATCGAGTATCGAGTCGAGTGCATCGAGTTTCGAGGCAGGGAAACAAAGAACTTCTCGCGTGATTAGTTTTTCACACATCTTATCCGAGGCCACAGTTCAGTTCTTTTTTACAGGAACCAACTCCGCGAGACGGCCAACTGTGTTTGCGTTTTTGTTGGAGCGATGTGCGCACGTGTATGCTCGAGCTGGAAAGAGTTAGCTCGTCAAGCGTTTTCTCGCGGTTCCTTGCCGAAGACAACCTAAAGTTTCATACGTCCCTTTTAATCAAGGAAATGCTGTTTTTGAAGTTTTGATTCGAAAGATTAATGGACAATCAAGCATAATTATGTGCAGCGTACTACTTAGCGAGGCTAAAAGCGATCGCGCGTATTTCCATTTTCAGCTTGTGAAACAGCGGCCGAAAAAGTCGCAATCTTTTAGTTTCGCTTCCTTCACTGTTAAAACTGGGTTTAGTAAACAAGTAATCCAGTCATCTGTCAGAGGAGGACACGGTTACAATCACAGTTGATAGCAAATGAAGAAAACGTGACATTGCCTTTTGAGATGATCTTGATAATATTTATGCAAATTTGTAACGCTACGCCACAAATGTAAACATTCGCGGCGGCTTTCAAAGTCTGCTTAAAGGCAAGCAAACGGCCACGTTGAAGTTTCCCCGGTTCCTTATCGAATCTACCGTAAATGTTGTGCGTTTTTACATAAGGAAATGTTTTTTTCGAAGTTTTCATTCGAAGGATTCAAATACAATCAAGTATAATCTTGCGCAGCGAAGATATTTCAGAAGCGATCGTGTTACATTCCGCGAAAAAGCCGCAATCTTGTAGTTTTAAGCTCGCTTCGTTGAGTTTGAAGTTTGATTAAAAAGAATTGGTGTAGCGTATGAGAAAATTTAAGCATGTTTTAATTTCACAACAACGACGAACGGATGTGTTTTAAATAATACGCGGAAGGAAGAAACGCGCCGAAACAGATTTATCGAACACTCACTGCCGCTGATTTGAATTACTTCAACTTTCGAACAAACTAAAAAAAAAAAAACATGCAAGAGCCATGGGAAAATCGCTTTTGTTCTCTCTTATTGTTTGAGGTTCGAGAAATTAATCGTTTCCTCGAAAGCTGCCATCGAGATCCTCGAAAAATTCTTCGAGCGTCTCGATACTCGATACTCGAAACTCGAGCCTCGATTCTTGATAGCTTCGAGGATCGAGGATCGAGTTTCGAGTCGAGACTGTCAACTTACATTTGCACGGTACTGTATTTACACGTACATTCGAATCCCATTCACTGAGACACTGGTGGGACCACTGAAACTGTCCACATCAACGGGAAGTCTTATTTTAAACGGATTCACAGTGAATGACGTAATTTGCCCGTTCTGTTACTTTTAAGGAAACTGAAGTACTGTATTTCCTCGAATAATAGCCGGGCGCGATTATTTCTTTTTTCACACCGAAAGGGGGCGATTATTCGAGGGAAGGCGATTATTTCAAATATTTCAACAGGACGTCGTGCCCTAAATTTTATTTTGTCATTAATAAAAAAACTAATCACATCAAAAATAAACCGAGCATGGGCTTTTTAAGTGTTTCGAATTTGTTTCGTTGATTATCAATGTTCAATGTCAATATCTTCGGCGCAAGAGCCTGAAAAAGTGAAATACATGAACATTACCATAGAAAAAACTGTATAAAATACCGGTGCTTGTGTAACCATTCAGTTGGGACGATTAAATGAAAGCTTGTTTGTTACCCAAGATGTCAATTTTTAACTTGAGCGGGAGGGGATTAAAAAAAGAGAGAAAATGGCGAGGGGGCCGGGGTGGGGGGAAGGAGATTATTCGAGGGATGCGATTATTTTAAATATTTTCGTCAAAGGAGGCGATTATTCGAGCTGAAGGCGATTAATCATCCCATCCCATTTATCATAATAAAAATCACGATTACACCAAAGTAGACGATTAATTTTCTTTAGCCAAGGTGATAATATTTGGGAGGCTGTCTGGCGTTGCATATTTCACAGGATTTTAAAACTTAGAATCAGCCAAATTGTCGCTGTTAACGAGGAAAACTTTGTGTGAGATTTGTTTCAGTCTGGATCAGAAAGATTGTCTATTGTCTACATTAAGCGGATTAATTTTTGAGAAAATGCGTGGCCTGTGTGGCGGCAAATCTGTCTGTAATAACTGGATGTCTTTACCAGCGGCCACAGGTGTCCTTATGGCGGGATCCATAAGTGCAAGTATAGTTCATTCTGACATTCAAAATATAACTCCACTGTTTCCTTCTGAATGAATGACTTTAGAGAGCTTTAGCAACGAGGAACGCGACGGCAGCAAGAAGGTCACTATTAAAATGAATCCGCGTTTTTTTAAACGTCGTCGCGATTATTCTAACTCGCTTTAAATGTCAAATGTAGGTGGAGCTTCCCGGAGTTGAATTCTTGAAGATCACACCCAAGTTAAGATAGAAAGAAAAATTCGTCTCCGTGTGCTTACGTCCTTCATGAAACGTCCTATCAGGAAATTTCACGTCTCAGTCGTGTAGCGACGGCAAAGAAATGTACCAAAAGTGTAATCAACGTCGTCGTTGCTAAAGCTTCCTATTATCTTAAAGGGGAAGTGCCATTGAGCTTTTGACCTCTGTTGTTTAAAATGGTGAAAAACTGTAAGACCCTCACTAAGCTACAACGAGAGGAAAGAAATCAACTCAATTCTTAAAAGGAACAACTCGTGATCTGTTCTAGCGCATTTTGAAAGCAAAAACGCGAGATTTTGAAAAACATTAGCCTAACATTTTTCAAGCCAGAGGCAATAATCGACAGTTTTATTGCACTGGGGTGATAATTTATAACAAAACTATAGCGAATTAATTCTTTACAAGTTTTTGTTGAACCTCTCCTAAACGACCACCTCTCATAAGCGACCACTTTTTGACGTGACGGCGTTATAATTTTTCATTGTTTTTAACATCTTGTAAGCGACCACTTGACACATGGTCTGATCTCCATGTCCTCTGCATGTACTTCGCTACTCAGAGTTTACGAGGAACTTTTAGTGACAACCTAGCACTGCTCGTATTATAACTAGGAAAATGTCTGAAATAATTTCTCTTCGAATATGCATGTCAGACCCGTTCCCAGAGGAGTCTCCCTCTGGTTCAACTCTCGTAAGCCAGGGTTTTCGGTAGTATTATAAAGTACCGGATTCAGAGGTTAAACGGGCGGACTTCCGACTTGAGCGCCAAAGGCGTTAGCCTCCCATGCAATCGTTTTTAGGGGACTCGTAGCCCTAAAAACGACTGCGTGGGAGGCTACAAAGGCGTAAGCAACCACTAAATCTTGGTATTTTGGGTGGTCGCTTGCGGGAGGTTTCGACTATACTTGAAAGAAAATGCCCGAGAGAGAGACGAGAGGGTAAACATTGTTCCTACATTTTGATCTACAAACGCGTGTAAGGCATGTCACATGCACTACAGTTGGAACAACTAAGGCTTTACTGTTAGCTCGGTTTCACAGCCATCATTGTGTTAACATCCCACATTAAGGTTCTCAGCTTGTCAATCAGGTCCTTTATTTCCTTGTTTTTGCTCCTGAGTTTCTGTTAAAGAGAATCAGAGAAAATGTCAGAATACATTTGAAAACCTTCGTTTAAACCATGCTACACTGAAAATGATCTAAAACTGACTCACTGGATAACGCAGTTCCAGAGTTTTGATTGGCTTAACGGGCATGGTATATTATACACTTAATGTATGGTCCCGAGGGAAACAGTTCGTTTTGTTTCCCCGAGAGTCCTGATGTTTCCTGAGACGAAGTCGAGGGAAACATCAGAACTCGAGGGAAAACAAAACTAACTAGTTTTTCGAGGGACCATACATTAAGTACTTTGTTATATGTTTAGACTTTCCCTTCAACAATCACAGCACAGCAAACAAACAAACAACTGAGGAATTGTACCCCGGTCGGGATACATTTGTATTTGATCAAGGGCACGTGACCAAGACTCGACCAATCACAGTGCTCGTTTTATTGAGTGAAAGTCTAGGTATATAACGAGAGCCAATATGCCATTCCCCAAAGTCAATGGGTGGTATTGGAAAAAAAAATTGGAGAGGTTTGAGAAAATACATGGACAACTCCTGTACATAGACCTCTTTCGTAACTGGCGGCCGATGAATTATTGTTTCATTTACATGAAAATTAGCCTTACTGTCCTCGTTAGCATGTGCAGAATTCAATAGAATTTTTACTCTATAATGAGAATACTGGTAATAAATGATAATAAAAGAAGAATAAATCGACCACCATTTAATGAAAAAGGTCTATGCTGTGGTTTGAAATCAATTTTTTTTAAAACCACTTAGATTTTTATTTATTTATTTATTTGTTTATTTATTTATTTATTTATTTTAGGTTACAAGTACATGTATGCAAGGTGTGGAGACCTAAAACAAAGGAAAATAAAAACTAAACTGTTTTGAAAAATTCCAAACTATAGACAAGTTTAAACTACAACATGAATTGTAGAAGGCTGTATAAGGCTTGGGTTACATATTCCGTTAAACTTCACAACCATGACAACCTTATTACTTGTTACTTACTACAAAAGCAAAGATCACGGTCAAGGTCCCATTTCTAGTATTTGGCTGTAATGGGTTATGGCCCTTATATTACCTTTAAGCCCTAACAGTGATCAGCATCAAATTTCTCCTCGTAATATCAATGCTTATTCAACCCGTGAGGTCATGGGAATTAAGAATATGATCACCCAAGGTGAATTTTCTTGATATTTTAATAACTTCCCCCCAGTACGTTAATAAGAAAAGTATGGGGACAAGATAGGAGAATTTGTTCTTAGATATAAGGGGTTAAAGGGGAACTTGACCTAGTTTGTGAACATGGTGCAACAAAAACTTCGCTTGGTTTCAAAATAATTCCAGAACATTGAGAGAGAGAAATCAACCCAATCCTTGAAAGGAACAACTTGTGATCTGTTCCGGTGCATTTTGGAAACAAAAACAACAGTTTAACCTAACTTTTTATACTCTCTACTCTGACCTACATCAGGGTTTTATTCTAGAGTGTGGCTTTGTGAGATTTCTGCAATTCGGAAAAAAAAATTCCGCATACAAATTACCATGGTGCGTACAAAATTATGCCAAAGGATAAGTACCTATTTTCTGAAATAAAGTATCTGAAAGCATCACTGATGATCAGATTGATATAACTGCCGCTTGATATAACTGCCGCTCTATAATTTGAAATTTACAGCCTCTTACTGTCTCAATTGCCTTTCTCTTCTTTATTTGTTTCTGTGTTCATATTCTGCAGTTTCTTGAGTTGTTTCTGAATAGACTGTACAAAGAAGTTTAAACATTTTTTGAAAGGTCCCCTATCTTGGGCCCCTTTTCTTGAAAAAGCCCCACCCCATTCCCTCCCCCCCCCCCCCCAAAAAAAAAAACATTACAGAACTTTAACCAATTCCTAGAATAAACCTTCCCTACATGTGCCTTGTGGTCCATCAATGGCCTGAGAAACTCGTCATAGTTTTAGTACACTGGGCTGATATTAAACATTAGCATAACTCAGTGACCGACTATCATGTAAACGCGCAATCTGATTGGCTACATAGGTGCCGTCTGTCGATCGATAGACGGCAGTTTGTCGGAGCACGCGCGATCTAGCATGCATCATTGCACAAATATATCAAAATTTATGAAATTAAAAGATTTTTTTGCTTCATTGATCGATCACTGAGGTCTGCTTAAACAATTAGACGGCTTGCTCTCGGTTTCTATTGCCTTTGATAGTTGGCTCGGGGCGATTAGCCGATAGAAACCTCGAGCTCGCCGTCTAATTGTTAAATAATTATCAATAATTAAAATTATCATTCAATGCATGTTTTCTTCTTTCTCATTGGCCAAGAGCAAACCACATGACCTGCAAATAACTGCCTACAAATAATGGTCTGTTCACGCGCAATACTGTCCAATTGTGTTTTGCTACAAATAATATTCTGCTCATGGGTAATTGAAACCATGTCATGTGTTAAATTGCAGATCTCTTCCCTGAGCTATCAGAGAGAAAATAATTGTAAAAAACAAACTCAGTGATTGAATGATAAAACAATTTTTGAACTCCAAATATCGTGATTTGTCAGTGGCGAGCAGATTAATTATTTGCCGAAGCCGAAGGCCGAGGCAAATAATTAATCTCTGAGACACTGACATATCACGATATTTTGCTCAACCTTATCCAATAACTGTTAAATATTATTCCAGGACCATGCATTGGATATGAACTAATAGATAGCCAACAAGGCATGGAGCACCAAATTGGCTATAATCATCTCACATCCAACAAACAATTATTGTTTTAGTAAAAACAATCTTGCTACCAGCTTAAGCTTAAGTTTTGTTTTGTTTGGTGTTTTCGTTTTTGTTTTTACCTAAGTATTTTTTTTTCTTTCTTACATGTTTTAAAGTTGTTTAAGTGGTTGCACCTTGTATGGGTCTTGTTCCCAGGGGGGGGGGGGGGTACTCTGGATTTCAAGTGACGGGAATGAACGCAGAATTTTTTGGGGTTTGATATTTCGATTCCGTGATTTTTTTGAGTAGGAATATTTGGCAAGTATTTTTTTGGGTGGCTTGATTTAAGTAGTGATTTTTGGGGGTAATCAAAACAATCTGAAGATTTGTGGTAGTGCCCACATATCCCGACCACGTTGCCATTCTGCATAATGTTATTGTTGAAACAGAAGATGTTCCTGGGTGTCTCGAGTGTTGTTAGAATGACTACCGGATGCGGAAAAGATAACTCTAGATGGTATGACGAATAAACAAACACAAACATTAAATTTCCAATGTTTTTTTTTTCGTGTTATGTCATTTAATGCCTTCTAAAAAATTTTTAAGGCTTGGAAATTTGGCATGGGATTTTTTTGCGGTTAACTTTTGGTCCAGGGATTTTTTTGGGTTTTGATTTTTCCCCCATTTGATCATCCCCGTCACTTGAAATCCAGAGTACTCCCCTGGGGTCTCATTGTCCCCTTTTGCACCACCCCTTTTGTGGTCCCTATGGACCACTCATTTTGTTTTCTTGTATTTCTGTTTTGTTTGAAATGCATTTACACTGTACATGTATTTTGATTTGTCCAATAAAGCCCGTAAAATGAATAAAATAAAATAAATAGCAAATGAAATACAGTGTTGCTAGATTGTGTTGATTTCGCTCTGCAAGAACAACCAAAAGACAATTAAATGGTCACCAATTCTCGGGAATAGTATAATGGCTCATATACTGTACCATGGCCACTAAGCCAATCAAATCCCTGGAATTGCATTATACAATGATCCAGTCTTTAATAATAATATTTATAACTCAACTGAACCATCATCCTTAGCTTCAGGATTCTTGATATAATACCAAACCACTGTGGCACTTCCCAGGCTTTAATAAAAGCTCAGTACAGAAAGCAGAAATACCTCTTGAAGAGTATCGTGTTCGATTTGAAGCGCAGTGGAATCTTTTGGAGCTTCTTTTTCAGATTCCTGTTGTTCAGAAATCAAAGGAACCATGAGCTGAAAAGAAAAAAAAACTGCAGATAAGATTAAAATAATAATAATAATAATGATAGTAATAACAATATCAATAACAATAATAATAATAATAAACAATAACAGCAAAAAATAGTTAATGATGATAATCATTATTGTCATCATTATTATTCAGTAATATTGGCGAGTAAAAATTACAGATAATGTGCTTCAAATGTGATGCAAAAACTTCATCAGTTAAGAAATACACTGACATTTTATTCAGTTATGTGCCAATATGGCGCAAAGTGCTATCTATCACTTAGAAGCTACAGGTAGAGTTGCTCTCAGATGAAGTAGGTCTCTCTGGTCTGAGGATGCAAATGCGCACAATTTGAAAGGATTTAAACATTGGATCATAATGATAATGATGATGATGATGATGATGATGATGATGATGATGATGATTACAAAACAAAGCCTCAACAACAAACAAGAAATTAAACTCTTCGCCAATAGATGAGCTTGGGGAAAGTGCCTAAGAGAAGGTAGCACCAGGTGAGATACGAGCAACAAGCAGAGCATGTGGTATCCATGGCATCCCTGCAAGCAGTAACCACCCAGGCACCATCATACTGAAAGAACCAGTGGAGATAATCACCAACCCACATACTTACCATGACCAACAGCATGGAGGGAGGGGGGGGGGGGGGAGGGAGCAAAAGCAGGCCACAAGCAGATTCAATGCTCAAAGCAACTTCATGTCCTCACAGAGCTGGAATGCAACACATGTCAGTGCTGCAAAACCCCGTAAGAGACCCCAAATGCGAATGACTACTTAAATGCCTCAGAACAGCATTAGCTCGAGTCTAACTTAGCCTAAATTACATTAAGCCACATTAAAAAAAGTTTAGTTATTACAAAAAAATTGTGATATCAAGTTTTCAAATTATCAAGTTTTTATTTATTTGTTTATTTTTTGAAAGTGAAATACATGCTTGTGATTTTTTTGTGTTTCTTCAAGAAAAAAAGGGTAACCATGTTCACAAGAGAATAATATTCAACTGTCGAATCACTAAAAATCTGCAATGCTGCATTCTAGAACATTAACCTTCTACCTAACTAGACTAAGTAGTGAACTGATTAATATTTTGTTTCAGATCGTGCACATGAGCAGCAACGTACAGGGCTGTAGTGTCTAGTAATTACGCAAATCAATGGGCAAGCAAAAATGAGAAGCAGAGTTTATTCTAAAGTGTGGCATTACAGCATTACAACAAATAGAAATAATGCTGACACAAAATTTGCTCTAGTGTATTAAACACGGACCAAACATTTCACCAAGGAAGGCAATTTGCCAATTATACAGTAATACGTATTTACTCGAATAAGCGCCGTGGCGCTTATTTAATATTTCGTGTCTCCTGTGCAACGCTTATTCAAGGGCGTCGCTTATTTGTGCAGCCCCCAGGCACAATTACACGGTCAACTTTCTTAAAATTCAATGACTCGGTGATTTTGTCTTCCATGTGACATTCGTAGGAATCCCAGGCTAACAGCCTTCGATTGAATGCAAATGCTCCAACAACAGAGTCAATCCAGACTTGGGTTAGCTCAGCATCCATCCATCCGTTCGCAGAAGTTGCAACAACTGCGCGATTTTGAAATTCTTGTTTTAAAGCCGCAACTTCTCAGTTTCCCCTTTTAAAAACCACCATAGGTTTCAGTTAAGTTCCGTCAGCCTTTGCTGCTAGACAAGCCAATACTCGCGATTTTTCGTGACCGGTCGACTTCAGAGTATTGTTTTCTTTCCCGTTGTGTCAACATTTGTTTCCGAAATCATATCACACCAAACTGGGGTTTCATCCATTGCTATTATGTCAGATGGTCTGTACTTGTATTTCTCTTGTAGCCTTCTAACCTGGATTACATACGATACAAGTTTAGCTACCATTCTTTCTGGATCTTGCTGGGCGATGGAGGTTTTTCTTCTCAGTGACAACCCATTTCGCTTCATAAATCTGCAAAGCCATCCTCGGGAAGCTTTGAAGTCACCGCCGTCCACAAGGTTGTTTTCCGTCATATGGCCATGCGTTATCTCTGCTTTCTTCTTTATGAGCTTACATGAGACTCTTAACCCTTGAGAACGCCTACTTTCTATCCATTCTAGCATGACGTCTTCAAGTTTTGCGCTTAAAGGTTTTCTCCCACCTCCACCTAGTCTGCTTGTTTGCTTTGCTTTGGCGGTTGTCCCAAGCATACCTTCGATATTACTCTTGGTAGCTTGCCATTCCCGTATTCTCCTTTCATCAACTAACAACCGCGTGGAAGCAGGTCGATTACCATTAATTTCAGCATAAGCAATGACTTCTTTCTTGAATGACAGATTGTATTTCTTCAAAGTTTTCCCCTTGTGGGAAATTGCCTCCTTATTCGTGTCTGACATCCTCTCAACCAAGCACGCTCGACAGTCAAAATAATATCATTCGGTGTGTGGTAAGTTATTTTATCTGTCATGGGTCAAATTTCCTGGATGTATGTGGCTTGCCGTGGTTGGTTGGATTTAATAAAGGATGTCAACAGGGTTTCTCTGGTGCTTTGCAGTGTCCGATTTGAGCGCTTAGCAAAATAATATTTCACTCTAAGAAACATCGTAAAAATGGCAAGAGCCTTGCCAGTTCAATACAAGATGTATTATGTAGAGTATCTTTCGAGACAGTCATCAGAGGACACCATGAGTATAAACAGTCGTGGAAACCAGAAATCAACCAAGTATTACACTGCGAAGAAGATAAAAGGGCCGAAGCCAAAGAATACGACACTAACGCAATCGGCGTGTACGTGACACATGAACGACCAGACGCTGAAAATACTCTTGCTGGCCATGTACCGATCGAACTATCGCGTTTGCTGACCTTCTTCTTACAAGCAAACGCTGACAATCTCCTTACTGCAACAGTTATAGGGAAGAGAAAGAGGGAGGTTGGGCTTGCCGTACCGGCGAAGTTTACAGCCTTCACGCAAGAACTGAAGAACACAAACATTTTGAAGAGAGAACTGAATGAAAGAGCATCAAGATATACTCACTTGGAACTGAAAAACATCACTATTGATGAAAATAAATTCCCATTGCTGGCTGAGAACCGCATTGCAGTGATTACAGTGTATTTAGAGGTGCAGCCCTTATTTGAGGGCGGCACTTATTTTATCATTCCGCTCTGTGTGCGGTGCTTAATCAAGGGAGGCGTTTATTCGAGTAAATACGGTATGCATAAAAGAAATTTGACAACATTGCATAGCTTTGTGAACACGGTTATATTTGAAATTATTAAAAGCTGACTCATTTGATAACTCAGTTCCAGAGCTTTGATTGGTTTAGTGGCCATGGTATATGAGCCA
Source organism: Pavona decussata (assembly GCF_977016875.1). NCBI lineage: Eukaryota > Metazoa > Cnidaria > Anthozoa > Scleractinia > Agariciidae > Pavona > Pavona decussata. The sequence continues at coordinate 1,853,664 of NW_028145606.1, read as the reverse complement.
TTATACCATGTCCCACAAATATGGTAAGAGTACCCATGAGGGGGAAAAGAAAATATCACTAAATCAGCAACATCTAGTGATTTCTCATGGTTGTCTTTAATAAAACAGTTATTCCACTCACGCTGTTGGATAAGAGATGACCATCGCCAACTATTGCCTTGCTGTTATCTATTATCCCGTATCCAACACAAGCTCACGGAATAACAATATTGTTAATTTTTCTGTGCTACACACACCTGAAAATGCTGTGCTACAAAATGTAATCTGCTATCTATTATTTATTGTGAGCAAGTTATAAAAGGTTCCATGGCTCAAAATAATAATTTAGACCACCAATTTATCATCAATTCATAATATGATACATGCATGTGAGAGAAGAAGAAATATGATGGGCCTCGAGTTGGTGAAAAAAAGACCCAGCTCTAAAATCGCAGAAGGAGCCTACTTTGTCCTTCGGCTCCTACCTTTATAACCACAGAAAAGCTCACACGTTTCCCATGGCTGGTGACTTTGCTGCTCCCTGGATATTACGGGTGGGTACGTAAATAAGGAGAGAAAAGAAACTGCTGGCAGTGGATACATGTATCGCACCCGCCCCAAAATAGAACTGGGTATTATTTAAAACCATTTGACACACCCTTAGCAATTGACATGGCAAATAATGATGACAATGCAGTGATTTATAGCAACTAACCAGTTTTTTGCGCGCATACAATGAAGAAAAACCTGTCTCACTGGAAGAGATAATCCCACTGTATATGGCACAGTCACCACAGCTCAAAGCAGCACTAACTACATGTAGTAGTGGCTCAGTGGTTAGAAAATCAAGCAGCATACTTACTAGAATAGAGGTAACTTGTTATTGCATTTTTTTACAGGTTTCTTGTTGATATCAGACTACCTTTATTACCTATTAAATCTGTATTTGTTATGTGAGATGATTATACACTGTAGCAACATATGCATCCTTGACCAATGAGATCAAGAGAATCTTTACAATCACCTGAGTAATTGTACAACTGTAATTGTATATCATTTTCTTTCTTGCACGTAAATACTTCACATTTGTATATATTCATTGTTTATTCGTCTTTTGATGGGGCATCACTCAGGTGCCCCACACGTTCCCACTTGTAACTGAGGTCTTTTTAGTTCAGTTATAGTTGGTTGGTGTCCTCCCATTTGGTCTGTTTTCACCTATAACACCAATGCCTCTTGCCCACACATCTCCAGTCTAAAAGAGGTGATGGGTTTCACACACCAACACAATTTTATTTTTACCTCTTAAAAAAAATTACCGTAAAAGATATTTAATAATAAAAAACTAAAGTTTTTTCCGACCTAAGACCTTTTTGCCACGAAACCAACACCATCAGCCTCTATATCCACACCACCCCAAAACATTAATGGGCAATTCCAGAAAATATCCATACCCAACCACGGACGGCTTTCATGTTTTAACCCCCCCTTGCCTTCGGAAATTCCAAAATGCGTGACCCCCCCATGCCCTCAGAATTCCATAATCGTGAACCCCCCCTCCCCTTCAGAATTTCTAGTTTTTAGACTTTAGCAACGCCTATATGAACAAACGAACATGAATTTATGCCTCCTCAGGTCTGTGATCTAGCGGCGCTAGGGGACAAACTTTACTCTTCAGCGACAAGAAAAACCTACCGCTAGTGGCCAGGCTGTGAAAACTTCTTTTTAAGTCCGAATTTGGCAATAATAATAAACACCATTTACGGCAGTTTTACTCCTCTTTGTTTTCTTGTGCTGTTTTGACGTTTACAAGGCAGAATAGCTCAAATTCAGACAGTTATAATCTTTCAGCGGTCATCGAAGCCGTCGAGGCTTTGTTGCGTCCTTTTATACGTCATGTAGTGTGCACAAAAAGTGTTCTCAACCCATATGAGTCATGTAGTGTACATGAAATGTATCATGATCTATCGATGTTTGTCTTCTGCTTCCGCGGTCATATGTTCGTGGATAATTTTATTTACGAGCTACAAAAGTCCACTACAATAGCGTTTTCAAGAACCTCACTCTACACTTTCTACTCCAGAAATCCCACCTGTGAAATCCACCAGTGCCTTCGGATATCCAACCGTAAATACCCCCCCATGCCCTCAGAATTCCATAATCGTGAACCCCCCCTCCCCTTCGGAAATCCTAAAAGCCGTCCGTGGTATGGTATGGATATTTTCTGGAATCGCCCAATATTCACCTTAGTCAACATTTCCCCCCCCCCCACCCCCCCAAAAAAACACACACAAGGTCGATCCAGCCGAATGATGCCACACTCTTGGCCCCAGTCCTTGCACACCGCATGATGTCATCCTGCCACCATCTTGGGAGGAGGAAATAACTCCCAAATAAGGATAATTTGGCCCCTACTTTACCACAGCTTAGCTCTATTGGGAGGCATCCCAGGGGAATGGGTAATTTGATCTTTGGTATAGCGGAATACAAGCATGGGTTTTCCATTGCTTGTAGGATTAAGGAGTTAGAAGGACAGGATTTTGCCTTTCTAGATGAATGGCTCACTTGAAAGGAGACATAAAAGATTTGTTTTTTGAAGGTAATAATAATTTTTAGCACGAAAAGCTAATGATTGACACACCCCAGGCTGCATTTTTTGTAGGTGATGCAGGAGATCTTGTGTAGGTCTTGCAAATTTATCACTTAGAGTACTGGTACATGGTTATGATCTTTGGCATATTTAACAAAGTAACACAGTGGTGGAGACTGGCGTGTACATGTACCTCATACAGTAGGCATGGCATCAAGAAAAATTACCTTCAGTTGGCTTTTGAAAACTTCTCCCATTGAAATGAACTGTTGTTATCCAAAATTATGCAGGATTTCTCTCCAACTCCCTATGTAGGATTTAGAGGCTAAATGTACAGGTAGGGGAGTGGGGACTTTGGGGACAGCATGGCCGTAGCGGTCAAGGTGTAGGCACTTTGGCGGCTGCTTGGCATAGAAACTTCTAAACTCTTGCCGTTACGTGTATCTTCAGTGTAGGACATACATGGAATGCACCCTGGTTGACAGTGAAGATTTGTGCTTGAATAGAGGCATTTCACCTCTTAAGGTGCAGTTAAGGGTTGGGTATTTCAATGCCTTTTTGGCCCAAGAGGGAGACAATATTAGAACCAGCATATCTTCTGAAGTTCAAAATTATATCTGGAGAACTGCCCAGGGAGGGGAGGTTGAAAATTCGAACTTTTAAGAATAGTGCCTACTTTTGTCACAGTGCACACGTTCTGCGCATCTCTAGATACTCGGGTTTTTTGTGGGTGGTGCCTTCAAATACAGGGATATTTTTTCACAGTTTTAAACTACGCGGAGAAAGCAAAACTTCGCAAGTGCATTTGGTATCCAAAAAGAAAATTTGGGGTAAGGGACTGGTCATAAAGTACCGGGGGGGGTGGGCTGGAAAAATTCATTTTTACGAAGGCTAGTTTTGTGTGACCCACCCTCATATTTTTGCAGAATAATGCATGGCCCACCCATATTTTTCAGGTAAAAAATGAAATGACCCACCCCTAGTAAATAAAGGTAAGACTATACATAAAACTAGACAAATTAGAGGACAAGTATGATAGAGGAAGGAGCACACATGCACAAAGTCTTGTTTTTGAAGTTTATCATTGCATGAGATCTATTTTTGTTGAAATACCTGAAATGATTTTGAGAAGATAATGTGCATCTAATATGTATCATTAATAACCACATGGAATCATAGTTGTTCATTTTAATGGATGCGAGTGAACTTGCCCTTTTCTTGATAGAATGTGTAGTTCCAGAAAATATCCTTACCCCACCCATGGAGGGAATTCAAGATTCTGGAGGGGATGGTGGTAAGAGAAAGAACAAAATTACAGAGATTGTATGAAAGAAACTTGGAAGTTCCTGGCGGTAGGGCGTCCTTTTATAAATTCCCTCTGTGATGGGGGATGGATATTTTCTGAAACTACACAATTATAATTTGTGCTTTTACTGTTAATACATTTCACAGTTTTACTGGCAAAAGGCACCATTTGATGCAAAACATGTGCAAAAATATTATGTGCCCCACCCCTTTAATGATGCATGGTTTTTGCTAGCCCACCCCTTTTTACATGCATGAAAACAGTGACCCACCCCCCCTTTTTTTCCAGCCCACCCCCCCCTGTACTTTATGACCAGTCCCTAACCATGCATTTTCAAAGACAATAAAGCTTCAATTGGCAGCAATTGGGAGAAAAACGCCATACATCGCTTTGTATTTTGAGGTTTTTAGAATAATTATTGTTGCTTAATTATCTCTAAAAAATGCATGGTTACCCCTAATTTTTTTTTTTTTTTTTTTGGGGGGGGGGGGGGGTTCAATAGCCCTAGATCTCCTTTCACCGTATAGTCATAAACATCACTTGAAGGGGTGCGCAGAAGAAGGCCCTTAGTGACTTTTGATGTAAGGTCAAATTCTCCTTTTATTTCACAAGAAAAAACAAGAAAATTTGGAAGGAGAATCTAGCAGTTTATCAGAGGTCACTTAGGGCTTTTTTCCTCATAATTTCTAGCTAGTACAACAAATAAAATTTTGGAGCCCAAAAACTAACCTCTAAATTTTCGCCGTGAGGGATGTCTATACGTCGATTACTCTCATCATAGATAACTCTAAGGCGAGAGAAGAGCTCTTTCAATCCACTCAAAGTTTCTTGTATTTTCTTGTTGTTGTTTCGCGCCTCGGCTTTCGACTTCTCGTCGACCACAACTTTCGCTTCCTCCAAGTACCGGAACAGATTCGTAGCTCTGCTCACAATATCTTGCACAGTTTGCTGTCCTTGTATTTCTAAGGATATTTCGTTGAGCTGTTGTAAATTTGATTGTCTGCCGCTCGGTTTGTCGTCTCGCATAGAAAGGTTAACAGAGTGACTCCACTTCGACGCCATGTTTCTTTGGGGCTCAGTATTATGGTCAGCGATCTCTACGGTAGTGCCAATCCCCACCCATCTCATGCTGACAACAAAGAAAGGGTCAACCATCCTCCATCCTCGGCCTCGAGCTACACATGGCAAACAGTGAAATATTGGTTTATGGCACTACCTTATTATAGGAAATTAACGCGATACACGCCAGAAAGGAAAAATTGTTGTTTTATCAGGGTGGAATCTGCTGGTATCATATGGCAAACAGTGAAATATTGGTTTATGGCACTACCTTATTATAGGAAATAAACGCGATACACTCCAGAAAAGAAAAAGTGTTGTTTTATCAGGGTGGAATCTGCTGGTATCATGGACACTGCATATGAAGAACGCTCAAAGTGGCTAGTTTTCTTCGCTTAACTCCTGTATGTTTAGAGACAATTCCAAGAACATTGCTTGCATTTCGGAGTTTTACACTTAGCTAGTGTTAAAATAATTTTTTTTCCTGTTGCCTCGACAAAATCGTTTTCTTTGTGTAGTCCCGTTAATTTCCTTCATTTTGAAATTTTAACACCTCTTTTAATTTCCTTTGTTGGGAAGTAATTTTTCTTTCAATTCGCGTCAATTACGTACCGAACAAAAGGCGGGGAAAGTGACCGTAATCACCAGCTAATCCTCCATGATTTTTTTACCTCCCGCACGGCTAAGTAGGCTAGGCTAAGCTATATTTAAAACGGTTCGCTAAATCTGATCAGCATGGAGTGTTTAGCTATTAATTACTTTAAGCCTAATCTCTTACCAAAATATTTTTACTGTGTCTGCAAAAACTCGGTTGGTTGCCTAACTGACTCAAGAGGATTAGTACAGTCCCACTAATACTTTAGACTTGGGGAAGCCATTGCTGCGGTGGCCAATGTGATCAGACCAAAGCCGGGCCGGAAAAGATCTTCCGCTAGTTACTATAAGAAATATTCTTGAACGACTAACTCGAACACCGATTTTATGAAACTTCCCTTTGTAGCTGCTGTTTTAGGCGTTAAGCGTGTAAAGCCAATGTGGCTCCGGTTCGATTCCCAGACTAGGTGTCATATGCGGGTTGAGTTTGTTGATGGTTCTCGTCCTTTGCTCTGAGAGGTTTTTCTCCGGATACTCCGGTTTTCCCCTATCCTCAAAAAACAACATTTCCAAATTTCAATTCGATTTGGAAAGTGTCCTCAATTGGTGCTCTGCGCTAAATACAGTGACACATTTAAATGGAAGTGATTTTTACCCATGCAGAGTCCTATATCGTATTACCCTACCTTAGAATGTATGAAAGGGAAAATTATAACCGGCAATTAAATCAATAGTGACGAGCCATAGCTATAGAACGGCTGCGAGGGAGACTAATAAATCAATAGATAAATAAATAAACGCATGAACGAACGAACGAACGGACGAACGAACAAACGAACGAACGAACGAACGAACGAACGAATGAATGAGTGAGTGTGTGAGTGAGTGAGTGAGTGAGTGAGTGAGTGAGTGAGTGAGTGAGTGAGTGAGTGAATGAATGAATGAACGAACGTATAAATTAATAAATAAATAACTACACAGAGAAATAATGATTAAAAAATGCATGGATAACCGATCATAACCATTTTCAGGCCTAAATTTGATTTCCCTTACTCAATTCGGAGCCGGAATCTAGGGTGGTGGGAGGATGATAGAAGCGCTTCAGAAACATTTACATAGGGAGGCTCCACCGGAGGCTAAAACCCTTTCAACCCTTCATGGTACCGCCTTTCACATCCATACAACAAGAACTTATACATATATACGTATTTACCTATCTTATTGGCTCCCCGGTATAAGCCAAAGGAGCTATTTTCGTTTCTTTTTCGGCAGCAAGTCAGTCTTTGCGTTACAATTTCTGTTTAAATTCTGATCCTTTTTAAGAATGTCCTACAAGTTCCTTAGCAACATTTTGGTACCTTTTCGTGTTTGGAGCGACCTGTTTTTATTTATTTATTTATTTATTTATTTATTTATTTATTTATTTATTTATTTATTTATTTATTTATTTATTTATTTATATCTATTTATTTTTTTTAGGGGGAGTCAACTTTCTACTTCTGAGCAACCTCTTGTCATTTGACCTCAGTAGTGGTTTTCAGTTCTAGTAAGCCTTATATTGAGCTGACACCGCCGACCGCCTTTTCAATATCCAGCTTACTTACGTGTCCTCGACTCGTTTAAGCCCAGACATTACCTTAATTAGCATAGCCTGTTAACAGACTCCCAAGTGGGGTATATGGTGACTGAGAGAAATATCGGCAAGCCGGGCGACCTCAGTTTTGTTTTACCCTCAGAAGGGGAAACACGAGCTGAAGAAGCTAAGACGTCTGCTCTCGCAGGCTACAACGGAGAATAATTTTGAAATAAGCTTGGGACTGACTGTTTACCATATGTATTCAAACCAACGCATACTGGGCTAATATTGTGAGTGAGACATCATATCAGAAAAAATGACCGGCCGGCTTTATTGGGAACTGAAAGTCATCAAAACTCGAGGAACTATACTTGCAGAGTACCGGAGTGCGCGACTAGCTAACGGGTGTAAACAAAAATATAAAATTAAAACAAAATAAACTGGCTGAAGCAGTCGACAAGTTGCTCGTAATTTCTCTTAATGCTTCTCAAAATGTCTGAAAAAATTGCGACTCAAAATTTGCTCCAAAAGTCTGGAAAGTTGCTTGTTCCCACTTTATATTTGCTCGAATAACGATAAACACTGATTCCCTCATGACAACATAAATATTCTGCCTACACTTAATAAAACTCAACACCGATATTATTTCGCTTGAATTTCTAAGTTTTTGACTCTACACTGTATGAAAGTAAAATTCTAAGCTTTCGACTCTCTTTAGAAGATGTTATTAGACTATACAGTCGAACCTGTATATAACGGCCACCCTCGGGACTTGAGGAACTGGCCGCTTAATACAGGTGGCCGCTTAATACAGGATCACTAAAAATACTCATTGGGCGTTGTCTAATGTCAATTTTAATGGTGTATCATACAAAAACATTTCATGCAAGGAAACAATAGGACAATCAACACTCTTTCAAGAGATCAATACTTTAAACAAAGTTCAGTACCAACTTGTAGCTTAATGGTATAATACACGTATAACATTGTGTAAAAGCACTGTGCAATAAATTTTCCTCTACTCTTGTACGGTGTTCAGTACTGTATTTCTAACTCACTTACTTACGTGACTTGCAGTTCACAACAAAATATCTCATTCCGTCATTTCATAGTTGTTACGATCGAAGTGGAGTTATAACGGTAATGTTGCTAATTAAAAGTACACAATATATAACAAAATTCTTCAAGTTAAAATAGGAATAGGGTAAGAATTACAGCGACTTAAACAAGTGGGACACGTGCGTTTGGCACCTCAGAATTTGAAACTTTTGTTTGTAGAGCAAGTCGTTGACTGTCGGCACTCCCAGCGACAATTCCTGCTATCCATGGTACTGTGTATATGGCTTTTCCATTCAAGGGTGGCCGCTTAATACAGGTAAAAATAACAAAGAAAGACAAACATGGGACTGCCACAGGGTGGCCGCGGCCGCTTAATAGAGGTGCACAGCGTTTGTATACGCGAAAAATCGGGACTTTAAAAAGTGGCCGCTTAATAGAGGGTGGCCGCTTAATACAGGGCCGTTATATACAGGCTCAACTGTATTTCAGAGTTCATTTGAAGCTCAAGATCTCCAGCTGGAAAATCGAAGGTACATGACTTTGTATAAACCTCTCTTCAGTATAAACATATTCAACAACATCTGAACCATTTACGTCGGTTGCAACAGAAGTGGGAACTGTTTTTTCGAGCACGACATTAACCAATATTTGGTATATATTTTAGATACGGCAATATCGAATTGTGACGTTAGTGGTCAAGACGGTATCTTGTGACGTCTTGAGCCGGAGGAATTCAATTAACTGAAACGAAGCTAGTTCAACAGTATAACGTTTCTTCGTTGTTCATTATTCCACTGATGGGATGGGGACAGTCTTTTCTTGGATTGTAAAGTAACGGTACGAGGTAACGGAAGATAAACTGACAATTCGCTACCATCACTCCTGGAATACTTCATAAGACACCCTTGAAAAAGGAAATATTCAGCAAAACATGCGCAATTTTCAAAAAACAAATCGACGGCAGTTTTCTATGGTCTATACTGTTATATTTATTTATTTATTTATTTATTTATTTATTTATTTATTTATTTATTTATTTATTTATTTATTTATTTATGCATTTATTTATTTATTTATTTATTTATTTATTTATTTATTAAAGACCCAGGAGCAGATGGTCGTGACGGGGCGAAGATTTCATGAGCGAATTTGGACCACGCTATTCCCAATTACGCCCATGAAATCTTCGCCCTGTTACGACTATACCTGGCCCCAGGGTTTCCGAGGAAGAAGAACTAATGATTCAATGGTAAACACTGACGAGCTAGCTCGCGATTTTTGTTGTTGTTGTTGTTAAGCAGTTAGGGAGATAGGTCAAGAGGACTTTTGCGCTTTTGGGTCAAAGTTGTGTTAAAATTGAAACTCACTAAGCATTTTTTCTCGTGAAACTTGACCTCCTAAGTAATAACAAGAGCAAGTTTTCAAAGAGACTTGGCAAACCATAATTAGCTTTTAGCAAGAGAAAATACATGAAAATAATTATGGTTTGCCGAGTCCACCGTTACAGAAAACCATTTGAGTTCACTCGTAGCCAAGTTTCACAAGAAAGATTGGCTCAGTTTTAATTTCAGTTTAGTACAGTTTTAACCCCAAAACGCAACAATCCCCTTGACAAAGAAGTCACGAACTAGAACTGTCAGTATGTATCACGCTGAGCGCATTGAACCATTGATTTAATTTCCCTGCTGAGTTTTTTGTTTTTTCAATTCTCCTGTTGGCCGGGCTATTGTTCACATTGCACATGACAAGAACGACAGCATCTGGCACGGGTTTTGGAGCCCCGAGAAGATTCAGAATGATGTAAAAGAGAGAAGTAAGGAGAGAGAAGAGAGAAGAAGCTAGTGCCCGGGTAGGGGGGGGGGGGGGTTACTCCCATATATAATATGAGCTATATAGGTATGTGCCGCTGTGAAGGGTATGGTTTTCAGCGAGTTTACTCTCGAATAGGGTATAGAAATCGGAGAGTTTTGGCCTAGAACAGGGTATAATTTTCTGTGAAACTAATCAGTTGTTTAAAGAATTTAGTCTGAGAAAGTTTCCCGGTAAATGACATTTAAAAATCGGAAATAGGTCTAGGATAGAGTAGGGATTTTCGGTGTTTACTCTAGAATAGGGTTGCAAACCTCCTCCGGAAGCTAGTAACATCATGTGGTGACAATGGTGGCAAAACCCTTTGAACAACCGGAGGCAGTCATGACAGACTTTCACTTTTTAGCCAAATTAATTATTTCCCAGTTCCCAGTTTGTATGCCAACACTACCGATGAATGTTCTAAGATTCTAACTTTGGACCAACCATTAGCGTGTTATTTACGTTCAAACTCTAAAAGCAACATTCCTCTCCCCTCCCCACCTTCAACATGGCGTTTTCCCTCCCAAAACGCTTTTTCTAATAGTGGTAATTATTCAAGATACACAGGGTACTCTTAGAATCTAATACGGTCACCAACCACCCTCCCCTCCCTTGTGTCTGTCAATTCTCTTCGGTGGGGTAGTGCGGTTTATCAGGCGCCACAGGTAATAATAACAGCCGTTCCCTTGTCAAAGGCACTTCCGGTCGCGTTGGCAATTTCCGGTGGAAAAAATTCTCGTGTTCAATAACTCAATTTGTTTCCTATTAAACGTCTGAGTGTTATCAGCCGCAAACATTAATATTTGCAATCTCTTTTATGCGATAACAAAAGGGTAATAAATATAGAACAAATGGCAAGAGTCAAAAAGTCAGTTTAAATATGCAAGGATTGATGAAAGAGCGCTTTCACGTTGGTTGAGTGGTGACTGATACATTGTACCCCAGTTCAAGCTGTTTAATTGCTTTGCATTCCGCTTGACCGACGGTTTACAAGGCGAAATATTTTAGCAAATCGATTTATTTAACTCTTGTCTTTGAGGGGGTCTCGCCTAGGATCAAAGACCTTTCAAAGCTTTTGAAATTAGCACCCTTGTTGATTCTTAAAACTTTGTATGAGGCACTTTGAAAAAAGCGGCATGTAGGTTCAAAGGTCTTCAAAAGCTGCTCATTCTCTGTTTACGTCAAGAATTTTCAGTTTTGGAAACGGTCTGTTGCTCGGGAACCGTGTCATTTAATCAGGAGATTCAATCAACAAGGCTTTTATCACTCAATTCTAACAATGCATGGGCCGAATTTTTTTTAGGTGCCATTCAAAGTGGTAATTAGCTGTGACATTAACCCAGCAGAAATTGAAAAACGATATGCTTCTTGAACAAAAGCGCCGTGACGTGATTGGCTAAAAAGTCAGGCATTTGTCAACCAGGCGGTAATTTGTAGCATTTGATTGACAGCCAATTGTTCTGGAAAGTACACCGACCTTAGAAATATTCTCCTGAGCGCTGGAGTCTAGTTTCGTTCCAAAACATAACATCGTCGGCTCGGCATATCTTATAAATATCCGCCGTTTACTCTGCAAATTTGACAGGGAAACATGACGGGCTTGCACAGATTACTCGCGGCGGCCTTATTAGCTCTGTTCGTTTCACCAAACAGCGATGACTGCACACAGGCGTCGGCAGTGAATCCTATCAAAAATGGAACCACTTCGAAGAAGCTCCAAAATGAGATTCTAAATAATCTTCCATCACCCCGTCGACAAAGACATAATCCTCGTGCTCACAACTCGGCAAAGAGGCAATCATCAGCTTCTGAAGCCACATCGGTAAAGAATGGGACCACTTCTACAAAACTTCAGCGAGAAATCTTGAATCTGCTTGGCTTGCCGCGTCGTCCTCGACTGAGCCTCAACACTCGTTTGCACGGTCGTAAAATGTCTGCTCCTCGCTATATGATGGGCTTGTACAATAGCCTGGAAATGAATGGGACTGCTCCCGATGGGGGATTTTGCTGCAATAACACGATCACCGATTCAAGGGCGGTTGGAGCTGATACCATTATGAGCTACCTGAACCACGGTAAGTCCATAAAGTGAGTGTAGAGTCCGAATTGACTTTTTCGCTGCGTTTTAGTATGGTTGATTAAGATCGGAAGATAAACAGTCCAAATTGTATAATCTCTGACGGGATTTGACGGTTTTATGTGGTCTGGTTCTTTACATTATCGAATTAAAAAGGTAGGCGCATACGGTTAAAAGCCTGGAAATGATCGGTCTTAAAAGCTTACCAATCGATGTAGATAACCAACAAAGTGTTTGTTATGAAATTAACCAACGCGTGCATACAATCGTGGATATGTAGTGAAATGTACAACCGGCTTCGTGAATTTACCCGTTATAAACTTTAAACGTCGTCGTGGTAGCATGTCGCAGTAGTTCGCATAAAAACCAATATCAAACTCCATTTCCGACCCTAAAAATGACAAATGTAATTTATTTATTGTGCCTACTTGAAAAATCTTGTGGTCTCTTCGTCTGCAGCGGAAGAAGTCACCCTTGTCAAGTGAGAATTAATTACCACTTTCCAAGATACTTCTGAAAGATCGCACTTCTCCAGTGCTTTTTGTATTTGTTAACAATATTTGCATCACCGACAAAAATTTTGATTTCAGGATCAATATTTCCCACTAGAACTCTGCAGAAACGTGGAACGCACGACATGAGAAAAAAAACTTCAAAGTCTTTCTTGTTGTACTAGCGAAGATTTAAAGGGCGGAAAGTAATGCGATAATGGAGTCTGGCGTGGCCATAGTTTTGTTCGGAATAATGAAATATAGCGATAGTTCATGCAGAGCAAGAAAAACGACATATTCCTAAAGAAATGAATGAATTAGAAGATTATTATAAAATTATAGAACTGTTCGCCCGTACCCTGTGAATATCCTGGGCTTTTTCCCCCCGGGGGGGGGGTATTGGGAGGGGGTGCTCTATACAGTAAGCATCACCCTCCTAGTATGCGAAAGGTTAGCTTTTAGCGAAGTCAAAAATGTTAGTTATTTTAAGAGGTCGCAAAAGAAAAACGTGAACCGAGTAGGAAGCATTGGGCAAATTGTGGGGAGAAATAATAAATGCGACTGCCGTGTACAAATAACTTCGGGGATATTTATCTGTCTTTGGGATATCTGTGAGGCACAAGAAATTTGCTGTATTTATGTGAAAGGGGAACCATTTGGGTAAAAAGTTTTGATAGGAAAACGGGTTCAACCTCATGGAGAAGCCTCTCCGTGTGGAAATTTTTTGGTACCCTCCCCCCCTTCCCCCGATATTCACCTGATTACGCAATTATTCCAAAAAATTCCATATCCCAGGATTTCCACAAAGAGAGAGAAGTGGTTTTGATTTCAGCCAGACAATTCGTGGAACAAAGTAAATATTATTATTATTATTATTATTTTTAATAAATACATTATAGGCGAGACTCCACTCCAGTGCTTATTTATAGCTATATTTTTTTAGAAGCCAGAAACTCATTTAAACGGCTCGATGTTAGTTCCTGATAAGGAAATTGATGTTGGCTTGGTCGCTAAATTTAGCTTTTCAATTGAACTGTTTTTATCGTCTTTGTGTATTCAGATTTCACAGGGGCATACAAGAGTTTTCTGTTCGGATGCCAAAGAAACTCAACGAGGACATGTAGGGGAACGAATACTGTAAAATGTTGTCTTCCATGTTGATTGTTTTGTGTCCTAATTAAAAGAGAAATTCGGTTTTGTAAACTAACACAGATTGATTTGTCCGAATATTTCAGCTGAAATTTAAGTTGCCGAAAGTTTTAGGAAACAGAATTTTATTCCCCGCTGTTGTTGGTACGAAAATGCTATGGCGGACATTTTTCGCATGTTTGACGACACATTTGCACCGTCGTCAAAATGAAAAAGAATTAGTTTTTCCAGTACGGAATTATGAGCTGCCATTTGCCGAAGAAAATTGTTTAAAAATTGTTACGACTAAATTGGAATTACCCCCGATTACAATTATTGTTTAATCCACGCTATTCTGAATAACATTTTAGCGCCGCTGTGGAAACAGCCTATTCACTCTTTCTCAGTAATACTTAGAAACCTTAAAGCTACTCATTTTGTTTTTTTATTTTTTTATTTTTGGTCTGCAAGCGCTGTATCAATATTATGAGATGTTGGCGATATTTGGTATACACCTTAGAAACGCTTTCCCGCAATGGTGAATTTTACGCGGTTATAAATAATCGAAAACATTCATTCTCACTGTATTTTGTAACCGATTGTTTGACAGAAAGATTTATGATCGGATAGCAGAAATTACAAAGTTCATCAAACTTGAAAATAGCTCCCTTCAAATCACTGAAGCGTCGTCAACACTCCTGCTTTTTGAACCGGATGCCAGTTTTTCGTGCACAAGTCTGACATGCCTTGTCATTCGTTTTGCTTTAAACATTGTAAACTTTCCATTTACTTTTATCGACACGTCATCGTGTTAGAAATCTCCGTTTTTGCCATACAAACGTAAATGACAACTCTCTGTTCTTTTCAAAAATCTGCTCTTTGTATGGGCTGTGTTGTCCGAGTGTTTTGAATCGTTTTTGTTCGTACAAGTGTGCACGAAACAATCACGAAGGGCCAAACCGGGTTTAAAAATCGCCGTCTTCAATTTAGAAACGTTTTAAAACGACACTGTTTGGATGGGGACTGAGTCAAAAGATTTTATTTGTCTCGTCACTCATAACTTTATATTACAATTAAATATTACACCCTACACAGACAAAGGAGATGATGAAAAGAGTACTCACGCTATTTTCGGCCACACGCACCCGTTTTCATCAATTTTCCGTTTTCCCACAAATTCCAACACGTCGACCTTTTAAGAGCGACCAAATTGCGGAACTTTGACAACGTCTAATATTGTTTCTCCGAGCGCGCAAGGCTAAAGGCCCTTTTAAACGGTTTCAACTGATTTGCTTCAACATGCGTTCAACACTTTGTTGAACCAAATGTTGGGGAAGTTTGAACAGGTCGTTCAACATTGTTGAAATTGAAAGCTTGTTGAAAGTGTGTTGAATCAAATATAAATTGGTTTGAACTCTTCAACATTTCCTTTGTTCTTAAAAATGTTGATTGGCATTGAAGCCGTTCGGAACACTCCGTTCATCCAACCATCATTCAACGAATGTTGGTCAAATGAAACCAATCTAAAACGCTCTTACGTTTTAGTAACCTCTTCCGGTTCTGCTTTGCGATTGTTTTTGGAAATCTCCGTTGTTTTTTTGCCTCGACATCACAGTTCTTAGGTCTAAAAAGCTTTTGCTCCTGGAAATTTGGCGCGATTAGAATCATCCTGAAGTGTGACCATTGACTCGGAAGCTTTTACGAAGTACTCGTCGTGCGGCTGTTTTTAAAATATGCTGTACAAGACCGTACAAGGTGGTTCTATATTTTCAAGTCCGTTGATAAATAGCTTGCAGAATACAGCCGCCGTAGCCTAGTTGATGAAATCATGCAAATGAAAGCTACTGAGCAGTACTTTCCTGTGGTGCTGTTGATTATGTTGTACAAGGTGGTTCTAACTTTTGAGGCTGGATGAAATCCTAAAGTGCGACCATTGGAATGAAAGCCACTGAGTAATACTTTCCTGTGGTGCTTTTGATTATGTTGTGCAAGGTCAGGTGGTTCTAACTTTCGAGTCTGTGGATGAAATCCTACCTAAAGTGTGACCATTCAAATGAAAGCTACTGAGCATGCAGTACTTTCCTGTGGTGCTGTTTATTTTTCTGTACAAAATGGTTCTTACTAAATGTGAATTTGTGGATGAAATCCAAAAGTGTGACCATTCAGATTAAAGCTTTTGAGCCGTGTTGTGCTGTTTATTTTGCTATTTTGCTGTACATGGTGGTTCTTACCTTTGAGTCAGTGGGTGAAATCGTTAATAAGTGTGACCACTTAAATGACAGCGATGCGACAGGTCCATGTTTTGATGGTGGTTGTTTGTAGTAGGTTCGTTCTGGAATGTATAAGTATACGGAGACTTAAATACAACTGTAGTTGTAGATGCAGACATACTGTGTAATATTGTTAAGCCTATGTATAATTTGTTTTCTGCGTGGCTTATGTAAACCTGTCTGCGCCCTTAGCGAGGGTCCAATTTCCGTGATCGGACGTTTGTATAGTCCCAAATAATGGTGAGAAGTATGCGATGCAAAAAGTTAATCTCCAGTATGTAGTCATTCCACGGTCACTTTTTATAATCTAGCGATAAAAATAACATTTAATCGTCAGGCCCGACTTATTATGCTACCTCTGCACTGTTTGTAAATTAGGAAAACAGTGTTTTTTGGACGCTGTGAGCCAAAAGACGCCAAGATGTCAGACTGAAAGACGATTACTTTACTGCTTGGAAAACGAGACTAAGAAAGTATGCTTTCCGGAATTGCTTCTGAGATTTCGTTTTTAATTTCGGTTATTATAGGAAAACATATTTGGCTATTTCTTGGTGGCGCGCGCATTCTTGAAATAAAAACAAACGAACGCACCCTTAGTTGTAGAATATTGGAAAGCAAAGAAAGGCACTCGAATGAAAAGTTTTTCTCACTACATGTAGCTTTTACTCAGTTGAATGGTCACACTTGAGAACTTCATTCCCATATTTATAAGTGAGAACCACCTTGTACTGCATAATAAACAACACCACAGGAAAGAAATGCTCAGTCGCTTTTATTTGAATGGTCACACTTAAGATTTTCATCCACAGACTCAAAAGCTAGAACCACCTTGTACAGTATAATAAACAGTACCACAGGAAAGTACTGCTCAGTAGCTTTTTCATTTGAATGGTCACACTTTAGGATTTCAACCGCAGCCTAGAAAGTTAGAACAATCTTGTACAGCATAATAAACGGCATCACATGAGAGTACTGCTCAGTAGCTTTCATTTGAATGGTCACAGACTCAAAGGTTAGAACCACCTTGTACAGCACAATCAGCAGCACCACAGGAACTTACTGCTCAGTAGCTTTCATTTGAATGGTCACACTTGAGGATTTCATCCACAGACTAAAACGTTACAACCACCTTGTGCAGCATAATAAACAGCACCACTGGAAAGCCCTTCTCAGTAGCTGTTATTTGAACCGATTTAATCACCCCAACATTTCAAAAAACAAATAAATAAATAAATAAATAAATAAACAAAAAAATCATGAAGCAAGGTGAAACTATTCTGAGCGTGATATGCGAAAGAGTCCAGATGCCCACTTTTGGGACAAAATCACTGAATGTTCACCTAATCCTTTAAACGTTTTTCGTTACGCCGGATGTACTTTTCGGATGCTCGGACACACACAGGACAATCCGGTTCTAATTGTTGAGACTGTGAACTGGGACATGATCATTTGAACAATGAAGGTAATTAGACGGCACTCTTATGAGACAGCTGTTTATTCGGAATTGCAACTGCATAGTTGTCTGTTTTTTCTTTGAAAAAATAATCTCCTTAGTCAGCTTAAGATAGGCTGTCTTTTATTTTATTTTATCAGAAAACCAGATTTTATCCACTGGGGAGCGGACCAGTTGTCTCTTTTCGTGAGTCTCGTCACTGCGCTGGTGTCCAAAAGTAATACGAAAGTACAATCAACTCTCGCCTTGCGGACACCTCGTTATTACGGACATCCCGATAATACGGACAGCAGCTAAATCCCCGGCAAAAATAAATTACCGACTTTTGACTGAAATAAATTCGCACTATTACGGACTCTCGTCATTAAGGACACTAACCCGCGGTCCCGAGGGTGTCAGCAATAAAGGGAGTTGACTGTAGTCACTATACAGTCGCAACAAACCAATCACTGAACTAAGCGGGATCCAAACGCGAGATTGGCTGTTTTATTTTTCGTGTTTTTGACAGATGCCAGTGATGAATTGCGCACAGCCCATATAGGATTCGGTATAGCCTTCGTATCAAGGGTTTCAGTGTGGTCTTGTGTTCTTTTCCCTTTTAGTGAAAAACGTACTAAACCGTACCGAAACACTTGCCACGCAGGCTACATTCGGTATTAGTATTTTTCCCACTGCCCCGTTCGCAGCTCTTCAGTAGCATTCCTTAGCTAGCCGTTGTTTTAACAAGTATTCCCGATGTAAATATCGCGTTTAAAATCTCTGAAAAACGTTTTCCCTGAAAGTGCGATACAATAGCGCACACTTGACTAAAAAAAAACGTCTTGTGGTAGAACGCGGTCCTAAATGTACTGTTTGCCCTGTGACCGTAACAAGGTGCAACCCAAGCGTAGCAAAATTTGACTTCATCGTTTTTTCGATACTCCCCCCGTTTTTTTTTTTTAATTTCTTTTATGTTATTATTTTTTTTTTTGTTTGCCACCAAATGTAATTTATAGAATCGTTTCCTTTCCTTCCCCGCCCCTCCCCCCCGCTCCTACTTTTTTTGCTCCTTTTTGCCAAATGCCCCCCGCTTGGCTTGAAGGAAACGGAAACGACTGCTACGCAGGCTAACTAAATAAAGGAAAATTGCGAGGAAGCACAAAGAAACCACGAGGTTATGCAGCATGTACTTTCCCGTCATAATATGTTGGGGAAATTTGGCCTCTCCTGCCTCAGGCACGTGTGAGTAAACATAGAATACTTCCAAACTATTAGGGCCAGTTATTTAAAAAGAGCCTAACTTAGGCCGCGGCTTAAGACAATCAGTGGGTCTCCAAATCTTTTTTTAAGTGGTGTATCTTAAGTAGATAAATAGTTTTCTAGTCTGGGATGCAAGCGTTCTTGTTACCGTTGGCAGTAGACAATGTTTAGGTATGATTGTTGGCAAAATTAAAAACGGCTTAGAACTTGGTTTTATTAAACACCGTCTATTAAACTGTCTTTTAATAACTGACCGTTAATGTACAGTGATGAGAAGCCTATGAGCTATTTGTTTCTGGACGCTGCTATATCTGACAGTTGGAGCATTGCCGGATAACCATATACTTTTGATGGGTTAAAGTGCGAAATAAAACTGTCAGACTGATCGGTACTGGCAAAACTGGAAAATGTGGTAAAAAGAATATAATAATCTACAAACAAACAGTGGACGAATAGTCACTTTGCGGAGGTGCCACTGAAATTCCCATTTATTTATTTATTTGTTCATTTTATTTTATTTTTATTTATCTGACCTCGACTCGGGCTCGAACTTGACTAGTGGTATGAGTAAACTTTTGGTAAACATTTGTCTTAGCTTTCTCCGTAGGTCTTGACAAAACAACGATCTTTCTTCAAAGAATGATTTCCACCGTTAGGCAGTCGATTTTTCCTGGGGTCTTCTTTCGA
Organism: Pavona decussata; assembly: GCF_977016875.1. Classification (NCBI taxonomy): domain Eukaryota; kingdom Metazoa; phylum Cnidaria; class Anthozoa; order Scleractinia; family Agariciidae; genus Pavona; species Pavona decussata. Next base: position 1,834,305 of record NW_028145606.1, on the reverse strand, counting down.
TTGAAATCGTAAAAAGATATAGACACACTTCGAAACCTTTTGCCTTGGTACAGTGGGCACAGTCTTGACCTTTGGTTTACCAATAGAATTAATGCGTGCACTATAAAACCGGTTTGACAACAGAAAGTCAAAGTCCAGCAGCACCGATACACGAACGGGAAAATATTGGTTTATGTCAATGAAACAGCCTTCAATATAATAAGCGGTCACGTGAACAGAATCAAAAGGGATCCAAACAGCCGATATTACTCACATCCCTGGGCGCTGACCATTTGGCCAAAAAATCCTGAAATTTCGGTTTGAAGTCAAATGGTAAGGTAATTTTTCGGAAATTGTGGAGTACCTATAGAGGTTCTCCTCTTTTTCCATTCAGAACGGAACGGCGGAAAATTACTTACCATTTGAATGAATCTGCCGTTTGCAGGCCTTTTCCGGCGAGAGCGGGACGAAACGCCTGATAGATTGATAGATATTAAATGGTAAGCGCAATCTCATCCGGTTGGTCGGTCGAATTCTGAAAATCCCTCACCATTATGCAACGGCTACACCAACCGAATGTTCCCTACAAATGGTAAGCACACCCAGTTTCGATGATATGAAGTATTTGGTATCGCAGCTATCGAAAATCATCGCTCACGCTCGCCGGGTCCGCATACTTTTTTTTTTGAAAGTGTTCGAGCCTTTTCGGATGTTTATGGTAAAGTAGATTGCATGTTTGTTTACAAATTTATATGGAATTGTTTTTTTCCTTCAGTTGAGCGATTCGTGGTTTTCAAAATAGTCCGTTTTCGCGAAAGGATTGTCAAAGAGAGAAAAAAATCTTGTAAATAAATTAATGCCCTTCCAATGACTCGCACAACATTTAGAATGGCTTTCTCGTAGCTTTTTTAATACCTCGAAACGAAAACTGAACGTGTTCGGTTTTCAGACTTATTTTTTGTTTGTTTACGTATTTGTTTGATTTGCCTGAAGGCAATCTTGAAAAAAAAAAAAATTTACAAGATGCATTTCAATCTTGATCTCCTTGATCTTGTGTACCAGGATTCTGAGACAAAGAAACTAAAATACGTGCTCGTGTCATATTGTTTCTATTTCCGCCTTTTTATCGCCAGTCTGTACTTCCTGACGTTTCCCTGAAATGTCTACAAGCGATTGTTAAACCTTGTTAATATATTTCCTGTTTAGTCGCAAACACGGCAAATAGATATGAATTAGGATTTCCATTAATTAATCGCATCCTTTAGGTCATATTAGAATTCCTGAGGTAGGCGAGTTCAAGGAATGTACTGACATTTTTGATATCGGTGTTTTTCGCTTTAAGCAGCTGTTCTTATCTTAAATACTGCAAATTGTCTCTTGATTATCTGCCCTTTGTGAAAAATATTCCACTTTGTTGAGACAAGTATCGTTATTTATCAAGGGAATCCCAGGGCGCTGACCATTTGGCCAAAAATCCGGAAGTTTCGGTTTGAAGTCAAATGGTAAGGTAATTGTTCGGAAAATGTGGAGTACCTATAGAGGTATTCCTCTTTTTACGTTCGGAACGGAACGGAGGAATTTGAATGAATCCGCCGTTTCCAGGCCTTTTTCGGCGAGAGCGGGACGAAACGCCTGATAGATATAAAACAGTAAAGGCAATCTCATCCGGTTGGTCGGATGAATTCGCAAAATCCCTTACCATTATGCAACGGCTACACCAACCGAATGTTTCCTCCAAATAGTATTGGTATCGCAGCTATCGAAAATCATTGCTCACGCTCGCCGGGTCGGCATACTTTTTTTTTGAAACTGTTCGAGCCTTTTTGGATATTTATGGTAAAATGAATTGCATATTTGTTTACAAATTTAGAAAAAAAAATTTTTTTACTTCAGTTGACCGATTCGTGGTTTTCAAAATAGTCAGTTTTCGCGAAAGGTTTGACAAAGAGAGTTAAAGCCCCTTCAAATGACTCGCACAACATTTAAAATGGCTTCCACGTAGCATTTTTAATACCTCGAAGCGAAAACTGAACGTGTTCGGTTTTCAGACTTTTTTTTTTCACGCATTTGTTTGATTTGCCTGGGAGCAATCTTGAGAAAAAACATGTTGTTACAAGATACATTTCAGTCTTGGTCTCCTTGATCTTGTGTACCAGGATTCTGAGACAAAGAAACTAAAAAAACGTACACGTTTCATATTGTATTCCGCTTCTATTTCCGCCATGTTATCGTCTGCACTTCCTGACGCTTCCCTGAAATGTGCCGAGACGATCTTCCATAAACTGCAAGCGATTGTTCAACCTTGTTAACATATTTCCTGTCATTCAGGTTTTCATCTTAATTAATCGCATTCTTTGGGTCATATTAGAATTCCTGAGGTAGGCGAGTTCAAGGAATGTACTGACATTTTTGATATCGGTGTTTTTCGCTTTACGCAGCTGTTCTTATCTTGAATACTGCAAATTGTCTCTTGATTATCTGCCCTTTATGAAAAATATTTCACTATATTGACCGCGATTTGGAAAGTGGAGGAGGCATGGCGTGGAGCTCTGTGAATGTGCATCCGATTTGAAACAATTTTCGTATGATTTGATCTGTCAAAGCAAAACAAATCTACATCTGGGCCAAATTTGACGAATTTCGTAGGCGGTCGCATTTTCAGTTTTTAATATGCGTCTTGGCAGATTTGACCAGCAGCATATGGGCTCTTGCCAGCAGATTTAAACCTTCCAGAGTTCAATTCGTTTTTTGGCTCAATTTCAAGATGGCGCCCGGTGATGACCGTCAAATCCATTGTGGTATTCAAAAAGAACTTTGACTACGCTTCATCAGGTTTCACTGTCATTCCTGGGTGTGCCCGTTATAACCACGCGTATTTTACCGGCGTATATAACGTTGTGATGTTGCAGAATTAAGTTATAAGTGCGAGAAAAAACACTCACTTTCTAGTTCAAAAAAGTCACTTAGAATTCATGTTGTCTTGAAGTGGGTGTGAGTCTTCATATATCTTGCAAGGCTGTCAGATTAAAAGTTCAGGCCTGAAATCATGCTCAGTAGCTTTCAGTTAATGACCACTGCACTTAAGATTTTATCCACGGCCTCTAATGTAGTACCGCCTAACATACATTTAGCATCATGAACAACGATTCAGTTGCTCTCATTTGAATGGTTAAAGACACTTTAGCAGTACGGCAATGGTACCCAAGAGTTAGTGCTATTAGCGCTATCTTGTAGAGCATAAGCTGCTCCACAAGGAAGTTACTTCTCGCCATACGAAGGTTAAGCCCGTAAAAAACAGTCAAAACTGGTTTTTCATACGCCATCGACGTCATCCAAAAAATAACAATCAGTTGTAAATCTAAATGAACAAAATAACAATAACTTCGTGCCATGCTTCATATTTTCGTGCGCTCTTAATTTAGATTTTATGTAACATCCCTTTTTAGCACAAACAATCACAGGGCGCAGACATCAATTTTTGATGACGTTTTTATCCGCTGTTGACCTCTGATTTGTTGATTTAAATTTTGGAGGCGGAGTGGGTTGTATGGTAGGTTTACTGTCGACAGATTTTTAGAGGGGAAGTGGGGTGGGGGGTGGGGGTGTAGGGGGCAGCTTTAGCCGTCCGCCTCATAGAAGTGTAGGCTTTGAGAGTGTTACACTCTTCAGCTTTTAGTTTTTATTTAAACTTAGATTTTATGATCCAAGTATGGCTTTAGAGGTTAGGTTGAACAAGATATTTCAAGAGTTTTACTTGTTTTTTTAATCCGTAGTTCGGGGTGCCCGACCCAAGATTTCCAAACGACATGCTACATTCCGCTTCAAGATGGAGACGCCCAGAGGGGAAAAGATCACAGCCTCGGAATTCCGTATTTATAAGGAAGCGATCTTTCACGGACAAAGCGCGATATCTTGGCAAAACTCCACTTACATCGTCAAGTTGTTCCAGGTACGTAAGATCTTATTTTTCAGTAACTTCAGTACTTTTCCATTGTCAGTGCAAATTATTAGGCAAAAGAATAGACTGCAAGCAGTCCCTTTCTTGATACATTACTTGCAAAAAAATTTCGGACGTTTAATTTTTGGACACTTTTTTCCTCATTTCGGACAATTTTCGGACAAAAATTTTGGACACTGCCCTGAAACATGCCTAAAGTAAATTTACGACTAAAAAAACATGAATTAGACTGAAATAAAATCTGTGAAAATGATAGTTTTACTCTACCTTCAAGGTTTTACAGCCGGATACACCAACGAGAAAATAACACATACTCAATCAAGCTTATGCCTCAAGCAGTGTCTCAAATATTTTCCTTTCCAGTGATAAAAAGAACGACTGAGCAAAGCCGCCTAGTCCGAATTCTATCCATACCATGTATATTGGCTTTGAATATGTGATGCCGTCGCCCAGAAAGTACTTTTAAAGTTTTATACCATACTGTAAAAATTTCGGACGGTTTTATTTTCGGACACTATTTTTGTCCGAAATTAAAATCGTCCGAAATTTTTTGTAGTAATGTAGTCGAGAGGTCCCGCGAAATTGCCGAGCGCGAAAAAAACTGGAGCGAACAAGCGGAGGAGGGCTTGGAGAGAGGCGGGAAAAAGGGGAAAGGAAAAGCCCACCTCTCCCCCAGTCTATTCTAGTTTATTTCTCCTCGCTCCAGTCTCGCTGCGCTGTGAGCGCGCCCTCTCGACTAACCAGAAAGGGGTTGCTTGCAGTCTAGCAAAAGAAGGACTCGGTTTTCATATGAAAAACAGTGAGGTTTGTTTCAAAACAAAATCAACTTCAGCCTGTATTTGGGCTATTGTTGTGTGTTGCAAGGGATTTTTGTTTTAAAGTGGACAATTTTGGGTTCTTGAAATAGCTCTATGGACCTTATGGCGTTTTTTGCCCAATCCCAATCCCTCTCATTTCTCACTTGTTTTTACTTCACCACTAAATTTTGTCCGAAGCCGATGGGCTTAAATTAATCACGTGACATGATTGATTGTGCAGGCCTGTTTAAGCGGTTTCAACATTTGCTTGTTGAACGAATGTTGGGAAAATGTTGAACGAAGTGTTCAAACAGCTTCCACACCATTCAAGATTTTCGAGAACAAACGAAATGTTGTATGGATGTTGAATGAAAGTTTAAACCGATTTAAAGTTAGCCTCCCACGCAGTCGTTTGTAGGGAGTCCCCTAAAAACGTCTGCGTGGGAGGCTAATTTAAATTTGGTTCAACAAGCTTTCAACAAGCCAAGGTTTCAACATTTTTTACGCTTTCAACAATGTTAGACGACCTGCTCAAACGCGCCCAACATTAGGTTTAACAAAGCGTTGAACCAAATGTTGAAACCGTTTAAACGGGCCTTTAGGTAGCTTAGTGAGCAGCTTACTTGTGCTAGTCTAGCTAGCATCCCGTCTGGAAATAGGAAGAAATGGGGGTGGGGGGGGGGGGGGAGGGGGAAAGGGTGGGTGGTAATTTTACTGTTTGCTACCTTATTGTGGTTGTGTTTTCACTAGGACAATTTTAGCTAGATAAAGCCGGAAAAGTCCGGAAATACAGTGAAAACAGTTTGTCTTTTGTTTAGCGAGTTAAAAATGCAAGCTGTTTTCACGAGAGAAAACAAGAGATTATCTCGCCTTTAAGACCGGAAAATCACGTAGAGTTATACTACTTCGCGAGATGGTATAACTTGTCCTGGTAAATACTGCAGCCAATCACATTGCACGTAGTGACAGCCGCCTGTCAAGTAATTTGGCAATGTTATTTACTGGACGCTAGTTTCGAGTTTCAGTTCGCCTCGTAGTTCACTTTGCAAAACAGAAAAACGACGGATGACTTCAACAATACCTCAAAACCAAAACGGTCGTCTTGCCGGATAAGCCCACACGGCCTTGCACTTACGGCGATGAATGTTGTTTTGCCGTTGGACAACACTTCGTCGCATCCTCCTCATCTGTAGAGACGTTAACCGCATCCTCTGAGAGAAACTCCTCCTTTTTGGCATAAATATAGTGAGAATCAACATAAAAGAAGTTATTAAATTAAAAGCGGTTCGTCTGCTGCAATTTTTGAAAGTAGCGCGCTTTTGTAATTTGAATATTTAATTTAGCGGCTCAAATTCCGGGTTAAATTGCACAATGGAAATAGATACCATGTTTAACTAGTTAATCTCAGTCTGTAAACAACCACCAAGAAAGAATGTTCAGCTAGTAAATTGGCCTAGTGAAAACACAGCCTGTGTTATGCTTATTCTAGATCTGACTTGACGTGGAGACTTGTCTTGTAATTTTAGTCCTTTGCTAAGGGTGTTTTCCATTTGCCAGACAGTCTGACTGACTGGCCGGTCAGATTGGCCAGTCTGTAAATCGAATGCGTCACGATGGGATGGTACTGCAAAATCTTGAAAAATGATTACTTCGAAACTGGTGCGCGCTATTTTGAAGAAATCTTAAGGACTAGGATAAAACTTATCCTTTAAATTGGAACATGCTGTTTACGAACTGACTGGTTTGGCCGGCCAGTTGTGACAAATGGAAAGCGACCTGCAGGTGAGTCACTCATGCAGGGAGGTGAGTGGCAGAAAGACTTTGACTTGTTGTGGACTAAGCCGGGCTAAGAACTCGAAGTGAGTTGCAAAAAGTGAACTATTATTTAACCAGGCGATTTTGTTTTTATCTTTATAGGTTATTCAGCCTGCAAGAATACTAAAGTTATTGCACGAACGCGTGTTTAGAAGCTGGGATTCAGGTTGGGAAGCCTTTGATATAACACCCGCTGGTCTTTCGTGGGCTAAAGAGCCAAGTAAGAACTTTGGAATAGAGCTGTCGGTGCACACTCTAGCAGGAGTCGAGTTAAACACATCTAGTGTCGGCTTTGTCGGTTTTCACGGCCCTCAGGAAAAGCGACCATTTTTGGTGTCGTTTTACCAGCAAGATGGCGAGCAAGACGTGACTTATCGCCGATTTTACCCACAGAATTCTTTTCTGCCTCGGTCGCGTCGCTCCCCACGCTCACTGGGTTCACAGTTTACCAACGTTGGCGGTACAGGACACCACAGGAGTGGCAACCCAAAGAGTTGTAGTCGGAGGATGCTGTACGTGAGTTTTGAGCGGCTGGGATGGCAGGATTGGATAATAGCTCCTGAAGGGTATGTGACACATCACACAACACTGTAATGGACCACGTATCGCGTCACGCAATACTCATAACGGCTGTGTAACGCGTCACTCAACACACACACATCATGGGCATTTTATGTACCATTCAATACATTGGAGGGCTACAGTCGACTCCCGATAACTCGAACCTTCAAGGGAAATTGAAAAAGGTTCGAGTTATCGAGGGTACAATTATCTAGAAAATGACCTGAAGAGAAAGGAAAATTGGTTCGAGTTTTTGGGAGTCGACTGTATAAAACGCGTCACACAACACTCCAGAGGGATATGCAATGTGCCACATGCATACAACTTACCAGAGACCAATTCCACTTGTCACACAACACTCTTAATACTATGTATCGCCCGCGGCGACTTCAGTGAACCTGAATAATGTTTTAAATATTTGAGTAAACGCTCAGAAACTTTAGGACTTTTTCAGAGATTTATCTGGAAAAAAGTCGATGCGGGTCGGTTAGTGTTCATAGACTTTGATGTTTCCATGGCAATCAAGACAGGCAGTCTTTTCAGGGAACGTAAAATCCCTTTGTAAAGTAAAGAAAAATGACTTTTCTTCCCGTAATTTTTATGGTTTTAGCTCATAATACTGTTTCTGTATTGGTTTTAATTACTTTTCGTTCAACTTCGGCGCTTTCCTGAAGTATTGGGAAAATCCAGATATCCAAGATGGCGGATCTAAAATGGCCGCCATTTGGCAGTCATATCCTTACAACATACAACAACCTAAGTAGGTTACGTAACGCTTAAGACAACCACAGTTAGATTCACATTTCACGTTTCTGCGAGAGAATCAGTAAAGAGATAATAGCGCAAAACAATTCTGTCCTTTGATACTAGGACCAAACTATTCAAGTTACTAAGAAACGAACAACGGCGAACGGCAAACGTAAGATACTCGTGGTCACGTGGCCATTTTTCCCCTTTGCCGTTTGTCGTAAACGTGTGATCCTAAATTTCTCTATTGACTACATCTCCACAAAATTTTTTAGTTATAGAGCAATACCACAAGAGTTCAACCCCACTCTGGCCAGAATAACGACTAATTTTCACTTAACAATCCTCACAGGTACTCTGCATTCTTCTGTTATGGCCAGTGTTCGTTTCCGCTCAGCGCACACATGAACGCCACCAACCACGCTATAGTACAGACACTGGTACATCTCATGAATCCAAGCACTGTTCCTCAGCCTTGCTGCTCTCCGACCAAACTCACAGCTATCTCAGTGCTCTATTTCGACGACAGCAACAACGTTGTCCTTAAAAAGTACACCAACATGGTTGTCAAGGCGTGCGGTTGCCATTAGCTACCTGACAGATAACAGACTATAATCGAATCGGTCTCTCTTTTCGCGCGTGGATAGCCTCGCGGGAACGGAAAGACACGCGATTGCGTGCACACAAAAACTGAGAGCTTAAAAGCTGTAATATATTCCATACTTTCAGAAATTTGGTGTCTCAGATAACACCTGTAAGTTCTATACTTAGAAAGGTTGCTACTTTTTGTCTTAACAGCCGTCTGCACTGTTAGATTGGGCTGTGTTTATTTCTGGTGGTCAACAGCAATAGTTTACTTTTAAGTCTGCTCACATTCTTCCATTTTCCTGTGTGCTGATCAAGATCTTGAGGAAGCACAATGTTACCTACGAGGTGGGAGTAGTGTTCAAGAAAAAGTAGTTCAAGCTATACCCTCGCCCATCCCCCACCCTCCCGTCTAATGGCCGTTGTACTTTTTTCAGGTTTGGCTTTCCGTGTCGCTAAAAATAGCAATAGAATAAACTTCTTCAGCACGTTGAGTGAAAGTCCGAAAAAACGAATCCCCTTACAACGAAATCCCCGGAATAACGAGGGATTCTCCTCAGCCCGGTTAAATTTACAGTAAAATGTATCGAACGGAACTCCGGGATAACAGACTACAAATTATAACGGACACAATATCACAACATACACAAAAGCCCAACCCTAAATTTACTTGATAATGAATATCTTTCAACAGGCGAGTGAAGTTAAATGTGAAGCAGATCAAGGGAGTTTGAAATTTTTAATCCTTTTATTATTTCATTATGAAAGACTAAGTTCCATTTACAGCCATTTTATTGAAGAGTTTTCTTATCATTTGTATCAACTAGTCAGAAAGGAACAAATTAAATATTAACCAAATCTCGATACAGTCAACTTTCGCCTTGCGACGGGACACCTCGCTATTACGGACACCCCGATGATACAGACAGCAGCTAAATCCCCCGCAAAAATTAATTATAGTCGTTTGACAAAAACAAATTCCCGCTATTACGGACTTTGCGGTCCCGAGGGTGTCCGCAATAAAGGAAGTTAACTGTATTGAGAATTTTGCAATAAGAAGCGCGCAGATAAAGAATATCTGTGTTCACTATTGTCAAAAAATCCATATAGAATCCCCCTATTTGATATCCAATACTTCTGTTATTTCCACACAAATTCGTTTGAACGGGGTTTTGTTTAAAACGGATCCCCGTTACAACAAATACTTCTCCCATAACCCTTAGCAATTCGTTATATCGGGGTATCACTATTAAGTGAAACTTGTATTAAATGGAAATCTCCGGGACCTTAACTAGGTGTCCCTTTAATACAGCCTCTGGTAAATTATGCAGTAGTAGTTAATTGTTGACCCAGTATACCCGTCCTTTATTATTCGCGCATTTCATTGTATTTTAGTTCATAATTTGGAACTAGTGATGCATTATAGTCAACAAAATATGGTGTACAAAAAGTCGTAAAGGACGCTTTTGGTTGAAGACCGCAGTAATCCGGTAATTTAAAGATATATTCTAAAAACACTTGAAAGTGTCCCTTTAAGGACGGTGCCTAATAATAAAGAAGTTTTTTTTGTGCGGTTTATGGCTTTGCGGGAAAAGCAGATCTTAGCAAGGCCTATTGGAATCCAAAAATAAAATTGGGGGTAAGCACGCTTTTTTTTAGAGATGAGCAACAATATTTCTAAAAAGTGCCAGAATATAAAGTAATGTATGGGATTTTTTCTAAATTGAAGCTTAATTATCTCTGAAAAATGCATGGTTATTCCCAATTTTCTTTTGGGATACCAAGAGCAAATGCTACGTTCTGTTTTCTCCGTATAGTTTTAAAACGCGCAAAAATTTTCCTGTATTAGCAGGCACAACCCATAAGAAACCCGAGTATCTCGAGATGCGCAGAACGTATGCGCAGTAACAATAGTAGGCACCGTCCTTAATGTCACTTGGAATAGCCAAAAAAAAATACAGGTGTTGATATAAACATCAAAATAATGGTTCAGCTTTGTTAACAACAACCCTACTAGTGCACAGAAACTGGTTCCATTCTTCTTTGGCTGCGGATGGCAAGGATTGAAGTGGATTTCAACTTGAAAAAATTGGCCATTTTTTTTCAAGTTCCTCAAAGGTTTATTGGAAAAATGGCTGAAAGCTAATCATAGTTTATTCTTGGTCGGAGAAATCATTTCATATTTTCTTCCCGGTGCTCTAACAGCAATTTCATGTTAGAGAAGAGGTTCTTTGTCAAATATTTCAGCATTTTTACTAACATACAGCAAAATCTCCGTGACAGTTCCCCTTTACAAGAGGGGTCCACTGGATATAGGTTCATTTTGCAGTAAACGTGGGGAAAAAATCAGAGACACAAGCTGGTGTCGGCTTTGTGGGCCTTTCCGAAAAATACCATAATATTCTGCGATGTGCGGGGATTGCCCCGCATTCAGGAAATGTGCATAAATTTGCATACTGACAGTGAAAGAATTCAAGAAAAAAATTCTGCGGTTTAATACCAGTTCCCAGTTATTCAAAGCCAGATTAAGCTAATCCTGCGTTAACGTGAACTTTGATTGGAGTTTAATTACTTATCATTAAGCATTTTTCCAAACGAATTTTTCCCTTTGGATTTTTCTTTAAAAGCAGCTTTTAAAAGTATTTTAACGCACGAAATGAAAACCTCGGTTAACTTTTAATCGCGGATTAGCGATAATAGGTTTTCGAACAACCGGACCAACATACAGTCGAACCTTTATTAAGCGGCACCGTATTAAGCGGTCACCCTCTATTAAGCGGTCAGTTGTCAAAGTCCCGAAAATTACTTCCCTTAATTACTGTAATCCTGACCTGTATTAAACGGTCACCTCTATTAAGCGGTCGCGGTCACCCAAAACTAAGTCCCAACAAGCTGATTTCTAAATATCTTGACCTGTTTTAAACGGTCACTTTGTAAAAGGAAACCACTTAAATATGGTAAAAAAATAGCGTGCCAGGCAATTGAGTTTCTAATGAGCTGCACAATCGTGGCGTTAATGTTTTACTAGTCCGTTTCAATACCATGCTCTCCTTTGTCATACCATTTTATCGCCGAACTTTCATAATCAAGTAAGTGATGTATTCTGTACAACCTGTATTAAGCGGTCACTTAGGCATTCCCCGAGGGTGACCGCTTAATACAGGTTCGACTGTACCACGGTGTAAGAATGATGTGTTATTCAGTGAGTGACACTGGCATACTGGGATAAAGGAAATCCGAGTGCTTCTATCAGGAGACGAACCTAAGACAATAGCCCGTTTTACAGTTAACAAGTTTTCATTTACATGTCAAAAGCCCTGAGGTTTCTATCAAAACAAAGTCAATTCCACCCTCGCTTTCGCTCAAACGCCAGGTTACTAAGCACAACTGTAGAGTGGGATGCTGACACACGTGTCGCGTGTGAAAAATTTCCTTTGAGCGGAGAACTACAAATGATTGTAGAATTACATGATCCTTGAATACGAGGCTTAACTTGCTTGTTGAATATTATGGTACTTTTTTGGAGACGCCCATGCAGTTGTTACTGTACATAGAATGATAGAGGAGACGGTGAGTAAAGCCGCCGTTACACGTTGAAACTTTTAGCTGAAACTTGTGTGCAACGGCGCTGCGAAATAAGTTTCAGCAGGCGTTGCGCTGTGTAACATGGTCGGTTTCGTGAAACTTTTTCGAACTTCCGTTGCGAGACAAGTTTCACGAAAAGTAGAACCGCTTTCTACTTCTGCAACGGCTTGCAACGGTCTCAGTGGTGAAAAAACAAGAGTTTCACCGTGTAACACCACTTCGTGAAACTGGTCTCGTTCGCCGTTGCACACAAGTTTCAGCTAAAAGTTTCAACGTGTAACGGCGGCTTAATGTTCGCCTCCAACGGGCAGTTATATGTACATCCTACATGAAGGATAAAATCAAGGCGAATGTGAATACATACCCACAAAAATATGTAAGCCTTTATATTTTGTCTGTCGATTGTTTAATAAAATGAAAAGTCCCTTTGGGATTGCAATAAATGTCTTCTTATTTTGTACAGTGCAGTGTTAGACATTCTCGTCCCCAGAGCCGCGTTCCTTTTGGCCAGCGGCTCTGGGGGGTGACAATGAGTGTTAGTAAGTAAACATTTGATATTACGCATGCGCGTAACGCCTAACCAAAAAAGAGGCTGAAAGATCGAGGAACCTTGGTAATGTTCGAATGACAATGTTACTTTATACATTGTTATTATAACATTTTATGTCCTAACTGAGAAAATGGGTATTTTTTCATGAAATTCCAGATCTGATATGCAGCGAGGTATCGATCTTGCAATCAATCAATCAATCAATCAATCAATCAATCAATCAATCAATCAATCAATCAATCAATCAATCAATCAATCAATCAATCAATCGATAAAATTCGGTAAATCTGATTTGATTGATACCAGTTGTATCGATTAATCGGTAGAAATCGATGACACACTCGTTTCGTTTATCGCTTTGCCGTATCTTGATTTTTCCAGATTTCATCTGTTTATATTGAATGATTTTTTTGGTGCCAATGACATCAGCTCATCATTGATTTTTGTGCAAGAAATGACAATTGACTTCACGCAGACAGTACCTTTTTTTTCAACACGGTGAAGTCAATCGAAAAATTGATAAAGTTTGGTAAATCTGGTTTCATTAATATTGATTGTATCGATCAATCAGTAGAAATCGATGACACAATTCGTTTCGTTTATCGATTTATCTTGATTTTTACCGATTTCATCGATTTGTATCGAAGATTTTTTGCAAGACTTTTGAAGATTTTGTGCAATAAATTAACGCGAATTTTTCGATAAGCATCTTGCTTTATTTACTGCGATTTTCAAGTTCTGCAAACTCGCACGTCACATTTCTGAATTTCAAACCGCGTTTTGGCTTCCGTCAATAAAACCTTCCTTGTTTCTAAGTTTTTTTTTTAAAGCCGAAAATTTGGGTTTGAAGCCTAACTAGACCCTATCAATTCAAAAAATAGTGACTCTGAAGAGCCAATAGAGGAGTCATGAACTAATAAGGTTTTGTAATGAAATAAAGGTGCTTTAAAACAACAATGTGAAATAGCGTGCATTAAATTTACATTTAATGTATCTTAATTAAAATTAAGATACATTAAATAAACGCGAATTTTGTAAAATCGCGTTAATAAAGTGCATTGTTAATTTCCTATAATAAGGTATATTTACTCTTCCATATATAGATATGTCTCGAGACGACCAAATGTTCAGTGTCTTTTTAAGTTTTGGCAATTTTTCAAAGAATATTTTTTTCATCATATGAAAAATATACACCCAAGGAGTAGACAGGCTCATCACTTAATTTTAGATTTAGAATGGAATCCTTTCTCTGACTCAATGATCCCAGCCAAAGTATTTCTGATTTAGATTGATTTATTCGAAGACCAGAACAGTTTTTAAATTGTTGCAGCACTGAGATCAAAGAGCTTGTGAACAGACCGAATATCTTTAACAAAAACAGTTGTGTCATCGGCGTACTGGGTTATTTTTACAGATTTATTTGGATCAATTTGAATACCTTCTATTTCCTTTGAGCGTTTAATTACTTAAAATTTCTACACCAATAACAAACAAGATCCCAGAGAGTGGTCAACCCTGCCTGACACCTCTGCTTAGATTAAAATGTTTGGTGGCAAAGCCATTATTCAAAACACAACTTGATATGTTATTATACAAGACTGTGATCCATTGTCGTAATTAAGGACCAAAGTTAAAAACGTCAAGGCATTTTTGAAGGTAGCACCATTCAAGAGATGGGAAGCTTTTTCAAAATCAAGAAAGAATGCTATGCCTGGAATGTTTTTCTCTTTAGTAAAGGACATCACGACTGTTATGATTCTGATGCTCTCACCTATATATCTTCCCTTTACATATCCTGTTTGATTCGGGCTAATTTAATCGTGGGTAAGACTTTTTCCAGGCGTAAAGCTAAAGCCTTTGTGACAATTTTGTAATCGTTGTTCAATAGGGAGATTGGTCTCCAATTTTTGAGGTATTTTTTGTCTTTGTCTTTCTTCGGTATTAACGATAATACCGCGTTTTTGTGAGATTAACATGTTACCATTTTCAAAAGCATAGTTAAAGCTATCAACCATGATGTGACCAAAGGCATTCCAGAAGTATCGGTAAAATTCAATACTAAAGCCGTCGGAACCAGGTGTTTTATTATTCTTAAATTGTTTCAGCGAACTGGTAAATTCCGCAACGGTTAGCAGCCCTTCACAGGTTTCCGCTTCTTCAAGTTTGAAAGTATTCAGACCGTGAAAAAGGTGCTCGAGATTGGCAGATTCCGCACAGACATTTTTAGCTTGATAAATTTCTTTGAAAAAACGTTCCTCTTCTTCTAAAATTTGTTTAGGCTCCTGAACTACGTTACCGTCTTCTTTCGTTAACGAGGTTATGTGTTTGCTCTTGTGGTTTTTTTTTCCAGGTTGTAGAAACATCTATTTTTCTTTTCCCCGAATTCGTACCATTATGCTTTACTACGTGTCATTGCTCCTTGTGTTTTCCTGGAGGGAATTTTTGCTAGTACGCCGATGCCGGCCTGAACTTCTCCTTACCAGAAAGCCGGTCATTCTTCCGCAGATAAACCATGATCTACACTGAACCTCGATACTGTTTCAACAATTGTGTCCAGGAACGCGCAAGTGGCAAGATTGTGGCATGTAGGTTATAGCAAGACTCAGTCTGAAATGTCAGCCGTCTCCTCCCCCTAACCCACAGGGGTGCCCCGTGTGGGTTAGGGGGTTTTAGTGTTCTAGTGTGGTGGTCACGTTTGCTACGACAAATAATCGGTCAATTAAATGCAGAAAAAAAATAGAGATAAAACATGGGGATTTGGCCAAAGCGAATTACACAGAGCCAAGAATAGTGTTAATTTTTTCATTTTGTGTAAAACAAGGGATCTCTTTCGTTCCTAATCATAAATATACGTTAGCCTTCCAAACGGCCTTGAATAATTAATTGCTTTTGTAAATAGAAGTTAAAATAGTGGTTATTGATGGGGCAGATCAAAGGGGCAGTCTGGTTGAGTTTTAATGACGTAGCACTTGTTTATAAAAGATAAAATAATAACTCCAAAAACTCGTCAATTTCCTTTCCATTTATCTACGTTATAACTATCCTAAATTTCACCCAAAAAAAATCTAAAGGATTTGTCGGGCTTCTAATTACTGTACACGGATTTTAATGCCTTAAAACCAATTCTTTCAACAAGACTACCCCTTCCCCCCGTTACGTTAGATAAAAAATTAGCCAACGCAGCTCTCATTTTAAATCTGTGAATGAAACCACTGTCTTCAAAATGCAACTACTCAAAAGAAAACTCATTTGCAGTTCTTCCCTACACTGAAATTTTGCCTGCTAAACAAACATGTGCTAGGCGTTCCAACTTCGCCCACCGACTAAAACTCGCTCCCGTCCCAGGCTTCGTGCGGACATGGAGACTTCGCTTCAGGCCTCTCGCGGTAAACGAGGTAAGAGGGAACGCGTATGTACTACTTTGAGTGGTTCTGTAGGCGCAATACTGAAGTGCAAACATTCAGTGGGAGCAGTTGAATAGCACAAGACATTTCAAAGCGTCCATTACACAGGACGTCGAAGTTGTTGACTTTTCTCCGTGATCCTGTTCTCTATAAATATTAACATTACGAGAGTGAGGTGCATGTTCTTCCTCTAAGTAAGCTATCTCACTCCATGTTGCTTAGTAAAACTAACGGCTAGAAAGAATCAGAGAGGATGGTCAAGTACGCGATTGTCTTAACTTTAACAACACATTACAGCACGCCTACACCTAAGAAAGGCTCCATGGCTCGTTATGCCACAAGACGGACAAAGACAAGACAGACAAAGATTCCCAATGGGAATCGCAGCATTACTTTGGCACAGCAATCATAACGACTGTTGCTAACATTTGTTTTGGTCGACTCTTCCTAGCCTTTTATTGTTAGCCAGGTTGTCTTCAGGAGCCCCAAAAAGTCCAAATATCCGAAGTCTGTCTGCACTGTGGCGCTATTTTGATGCTTACAAGGCGGTTGTGGCTCTTGAGTCTGTGGATGAAATCCTAAAGTGAGACCATTCAAATGAAAGGTACTGAGCAGTACTTTCTTATGGTATTGTTTATTATGCTCACAAGGCGGTTCTGACTCTTGACTGTGTGAGTGAAACGGTTTGGTATGGCCATTCAATGAAAGCTATTTATAGCAGAATGTTCCTGTAGAATCAGGGTTTATTCTAAATTGTGTCATTGCGCACTTACCCGGCAAATAAAAATGTATCAACGCGTACCATTTGCAGTCCGTTAATCGAGCCAAAGGTTTCACCAGCGTAGTCTATCTTCCTTTCACAGAAACAGTTAACAAGTGAATGGCTTTTTTGCTCCGTAGTTTCAAACAAACCTGAGAAAGGTTGCACTACATATTCAAGCTACTATCGCAGCAGCTTGTAAAACATTTCACGCCATTAACCTAAAAGCATTGCTGCAAATAAAGCCGTGTATATCTTGGGAAGCCTTTTGCGGCAAGACGCTGCCTAAAATCTCCGAGGAAGCCAATTTCTAGAATGAACCCTGACTAGTGAAAATTACACTGCAGAAAGCAGTTATAGTCTGTGGATGAAATCCTGAATTGGACCATTCAGATGAAGGCCGTCGAGAAGTATTTTCCTGTGTTGCTGTACAAGATTGTTTTCATTATAAAAGCTTAACATATTTCCATTCGCATAAAAGGTATTGAACAGTACTTTCGGGTCATTGTAAACGTTTTACAGTATATTACAAACGAAAAAAAAAAAAAGGAATTTCTTTATCACTGTCCCGTTTTGGCCACTCTGGTGCATAAACAATGACCGTAAAAAATTCTGAGCCAAGACTAAAAATTCTGTTGTCTTCTCTTCTTGGCTTCCATGGCGTCCAGAATTGGCTGTCTTTTTGCTTGATATCTCGCCCTAAGTCCTTCAATTTCTTTTTCCATTTCCATATCCAGGCTTTGCATTCGACTTTGCAGTTCCTCACATGGTAGGGAACGCAACTATGAAGCGAAACGAGAACACAGTTACAAATAGCAGACGTTCCTATTCTCACTTTACTAGAACAACACCGACCCCATCCCTAAGATTTTGGTCTCGTCTGCGGTTGCGGTCCTTGGAATAAATGAACACTTTCAGGGTTACCACATAGGAGCAAAAGTTTCCTAAGTCAAAATGTACAGGATGATTGGAACTTTCGATCACGTCAATGCAATCCACTCAAATAAAAATATCAAGAGTGCTTTGTGATACTGCATTAGATGTCGTGCAACTGAACATAGTTCTGTGATGTGGCTATGGATGAAATCCTAAAGGACCCTAGTCAGCCTCCACCATTTTCGATGCCATCGAAATTATTGATATTGCATGGTGAAGCGAAATCTTATTGCTTTACGGTAAGTTATGTTCCTGAAAGTATGTTTCATTATCTTTAGTAGTTTCACAGTGATTTCGTTCATTTCGACATGCTCCGAATAAAATACAATAGCCAAACTCTCGCATAAAACAAAGGTGTGGCTGACCAGGGCACTGTGACCATTCAAATAAAAGCTACTGAGCAGTACTTTCCTGTGGTGCTGTTTATTATGCTGTACAAGGTGCTTCTAACGTTTGAGTCTGGATGAAATCCTGAAGTGTGATCATTCAAATGAAAGCTACTGAGCAGTACTTCCCTGTGGTGCTGTTTATTATGCTGTACAAGGTGCTTTTTGAGTCTGTGGATGAAATCCTGAAGTGTGGCCATTCAAATGAAAGCTACTGAGCAGCACTTTCTTGTGGTGCTGTTGATTATGCTGTACAAAGTGGTTTTAACTATTGAGTCTGTGATTGAAATCCTAAAGTGTGACCCTTCAAATGAAAGCTACTGAGCAGTACTTTCCTGCGGTGCTGTTTATGAAGCTGTGCAAGGTGGTTCTCACTGTCAAGTTATCTCTAGAGTGCAATAATTTAAATGAAATAGTTCTTGTGTTGTTTCGTTTTGTTTGTTTGCTTGCTGTTGTTGATTTTTTCAGTAAAAATAAACATGGCATTTTGTTTTCGGGGCTCTCTTTCGTAACGTGATTTCGTACTTACAAACTCGAAATCAGGGGGGGCTCCCTTCTTGAGCTTAAAAGGATCCTCTTGTTTCGCACCCCTAAGAAGCCCCCCGGAATCTTCCTCCGAAGAGCCATTGGGACCGGAGTCACTTCCTCGTCCTCCTGCTTCGAATATTCTGTCAAAATGATCCATGAACGACGGACGGTAGTTTTGCTTTGCGTCGCTGTCCAGTCCTGTTGAACATAACAAGTCATTTATTGTTTATTACCTTATTATAGGAAATTAACAATGCACGTTGACAACGAGAAGAAAATTTACGTTACACTAAATTAACGCGAATTTTTCAAAAGTTAGGTTCACATACATTAAATTAACGCGAATTTTTCGATAAGCATCTTGCTTTATTTACTGCGATTTTCAAAATTCTGCAAACTCGCACTTTACATTTCTGAATGCCAAACTGCGTCTTGGCTTCCGTCAATAAAACCTTCCAAGACAAGTGCACGGATGTTTCTAAGTTTTTTTTTTAAAGCCGAAGATTTGGTTTTGAAGGCTAACTAGACCCTATCAATTCAAAAGATAGTGACTCTGAAGAGCCAATAAAGGAGTCATGAACTGTATAGGGTTTTGTAATGAAATAAAGGTGCTTTAAAATAACAATGTTGTAAAATAGGATGCATTAAATTTACATCGACATTAATTAAGGTACATTAAATGAACGCGAATTTTGTAAAATCGCGTTAATAAAGTGCATTGTTAATTTCCTATAATAAGGTAGTAACATTTACAGAAGCTCTACATGAAGTACGAAAGGTTCACACGGAAAATATATTTTCACCGATGCAGGAGGGACGGGTTGGATTATACTTGCATTTTCTTTTTTTCCCGTTTATTTTTAATTCTCTGCAGGAAGTAGTGGTCATTTCACGTTGTTGTTTTGCAGAGGACGGAAAAGAAATGCACCAAAATATAAAGCGCACGTGTAGAGCGATTGTTTTTGCTCATTAAACCTGTTGTGTTGCGGCGTTGTCGTTGCTTATGCTCCCTACTACTACAAACGAGTGGAGTCGCGGAGGTGTAGTTGTTGGCGTGTCGGACTTTTGATCTGACGGTCGGAGGGTCGGTGGTTCAAGCCAATTGCTATTAAACTTAGTTGACTACAAATAGTTACTTAGGCTCGTAGTGCGACTTTATGCAACAATAAATATATATATAAAATTGTCTGTTTGTCTGTTTGTTTGTTTTCCCCCCAAAATATGGGCCTTGCGAGAACTAAAGCCTGGTTTACACGTACGACGCAAGAATAAGCATTAGCACAAGCATAAGTACAAGGATGTTTACACGTGCGATAAGCATAAGCATAAGGTGACATACGCAAGCGCAGAAGCATAATAACTTGGCGCAATCGCGCGGCCAGGCTGCCTTTTGGCACGAGATTTGATTCCAACATAGCGGAAAATGGCAACGCATGAGTAACTAGAATGTACGCTGACAACATGTCACTGTTTTTCAGTTTCCGTTCCTTGTGCTTATGCTTATGCTAGCGTCGTCCCGGTTTACACGTACGGCGCAACGACGCAAGCACAAGCACAAGCACTAGAGAATGGAAATCATTCCATTCTCTTGTGCTTACGCTTGCATCGTTGCGTCGTACGTGTAAACCGGGACGACGCAAGCATAAGCACAAGCGCAAGCACAAGACGCTTATGCTGGCGTCGCACCGGTTTACACTTAGGTTTCTTGTGCTTGTGATTGTGCTTATGCTTGCGTCGTACTTGGAATCTTTGCGCGGTCATGACGCTAGTACAAAAGAAAAATGCCCATATTGATATGATTCGTCATAAACCTCAAACTCAAGAAGCAACCCATACTGAAGGCGCGCGACACGGAAGGAGGAGGGGGGGGGGGGGGGGGGCGTGGTTCGCATGGCTCCCTGAATCCTTAACCTGATTTTGAGCCCAAATACGGCATTTTACAAACACGTTTTAAACCTGGGGCCACTTTTATAAAACGTTTACACCTTCTGTGCCTTGCTATTACACTGCACATGCAAAAAAATGGACTCGGTAATAAACATTCTTTGAAGTCTCAACGAAGATGATATTGAAATCGTTTTTGAACTCTTCACGGAGTCTCCTGTCGTGTGCGCATGTCAGACTAAAGCCCAAGTCTAAAACTTTTATTAAATTGACCCCTGGGGCCCGTTTCTCCAAAGTCCCGGTAGCTTACCGGGCCCGATAAGGGTCTTTGGTGATAAATGTTTCGTAACAGAAGTCCATTTTTGTTAGCTTTGAATACTAAATTTTAAAATCTTATAATTCTATGAAACCATTGGCCAAGTACCTTGTCTGTAATCGCTATGTAATGGGCGGAAAGAAATTTAAAAATATACTTATCGGGCCCGGTATGTTACCGGGACTTTCGAGAAACGGGCTCCAGGGTCACGAAAATCTATAACCCTGTTTAGAGCTCTACTTTCAATGCGTTGCAGAAGCGTCATGATTTGCTTCTTTTCTCTGCGTTTTAGTTTGTTTGGGGTTGGACTTGTTCCAGGATATCACATCTAAGAGGGGGGGGGGGGGGGGGAGAACTGGTTAACCCTTTCAGGCCCTAACAGTGATAAGCATCAAATTTCTCCTTGTAATATCGATGCTTATTCAACCCGTGAGGTCATGAGAATTAAGGAATATGATCACCCAGGACTCTTTGATCATCATCCTCTCTTGTCTTGATATTTTAATAACTTCTCCCCAGTACTTTTATAAGAAAAGTATGGGGACGAGATAGGAGAATTTCTACTATGATATTAAGGGTTAAAGGGTTAAGAAGGTGCCTACCAATTCAAAGGTATTTTTTTTGGTTTACGAATATGCGAGAAAAGACGATCTCAGCAAGTGCAATTGAAATCCAAAATTGGGGGTAACCATGCATTTTTCAGAGATAATTAAGTTTCAAGTTGGAAAGAACTCCATACATTGTTACGTATTTTAAGGCTTTTTAGAAAAACTGTTGATTAATAAAGGAAGTAAATGGAGATGTTAAGAATCGACCATAAGAGGACACAGAAAAAATCTGAGCCCCAGATGGGATTCGAGCCCTCGACCCTCCGTGTTCTAGATCGGATGCTCTAACCTCTGAGCTACTGAGGACTTGTTGGCGAGCAAGGGTCATTTTTGTGGGCTGCGTGACTGCACGATGCGGTTCGTAAGTCCAGCCCACAAAAATGACCCTTGTTCGCCAACGAGTCCTCAGTAGCTCAGAGGTTAGAGCATCCGATCTAGAACACGGAGGGTCGTGGGTTCGAATCCCATCTGGAGCTCAGATTTTTTCTGTGTCCTCTTATGGTCGATTCTTAACATCTCCATTTATTTCCTTTATTATAATATCATGCAGTAACTGTTGATTATCTCTGAAAAATGCCTTTTGGATTTCAACAACACTTGGCAAGAGGTTCTTTTCTCGTATATTCATAAACCGCGCAAAAATACCATTAAATTAGTAGGCACGCTCCTTAAAGGCCCGTTCAACACTTGCCCAACATTCGTTGAACAAAAGTTGAACGGGTGTTGGGCAAATGTTGGATGAACGGAGTTTTCAAACGGTTTCTACGCCATTCAACATTTTCAAGAACAAAGAAAATGTTGAAGCGATGATGAATGAAAGTTTAAACGAATTTAAATTTGATTCAACACACTTTCAACAAGCTTTCAACATTGTTTTACACTTTCAACAATGCCGAACGACCTGTTCAAACGCCCCCGACATTTGGCTCAACAACTGTGTTGAACGCATGTCGAACCTACTAATACTGAAGTATTTTTGCCCGGTTTATTACTGTGCGGGAGAAGTAAATCTTAGCAAGGGCTGTTGAAATCCAAAAAGAAAATTGGAGATAACCACGCATTTTTTAGAGATAAATCAGCAACAATTATTCTAAATACACAAACAAGTAAAAACTAGCGATATCATGTTCCGACGTTTCGGCGACGTCATGACGCCATTCTCAAGGAATGAATAAAAAGCCGTAAAATACAAAGCAATGTATGGCGTTTTTTCAAAATTAAAGCTCTATTATCTCTAAAAAAAAAATGCAGGGTTACCCCCAATTTTCTTTTGGATACCGAAAGCACTTGCTAATTTCTGCTTTCTCCGCATAAACCGCGCCGAAATATCCCTGTATTAGTAGGCACCACCCATTGGAAAACCGAGTATCTCGAGATACGCAGTAAAAAAAGTAGGCACCGTCCTTAAATCAAAAAGTGAACGCGAAAATAAAAAGCGCGGGAATAAGGGAGAGAAAACATCAATCACAAACTGGATAACTTACTTTTCATTGTAGCGTCTTCATCGTCATCAGAATTAATTACCATCGTTCCCAGGTCACTCTCGACCAGAGTCCCCGCCTCGCTGTTAACAATCATCGTGTCCTGGCTTTGAACACTAGTCGCTGTGTTTACTATCATCGTATTGTCGTTTCCATCTCCCACTTTCACCATTGTCCCCGAATCTACTTGTTCCTCTCCGTCGTCTTCTTCTTCTTCCTGAACAAAGCAAAGATAAAGCCAAGGACAACACGGCTTACTTAGAGGATTCGCAACTGTTTAAACCGGATTCATAATAGAACACAACCACGTTTTCCTTTAACATGTTTGGAACTGCAAGGTGTTGCTTTCAAACGCGTTTCACCACGGCTTTTATTGTTTTAACGAGGTTTCTGCAACGCGCATAAAATCTTTGCAATTACACCTAATCGGAAAATAGAGCTCGAATTTGCTGTCGTCTTCATGCTGTGGTTAAACCTCACTTGTCAAGCCCCTTCGGGCAACCTCGTCCTCTCTGTGGCTAGGTTTCGAGTGTTTTTTCCGGCTTTAAGTCCGAAAATAACTCTTGAGACATATGAGTTTACTCATGCTCAGAATAAAGTTTCGAAGACGATGCCGGCACAATGCACCACCTGACGGGAACATTTTTTCATACTAAACCATTTTCACTGCCAAAACACCACTTGCTGCCTTAGCGGAATTAAGAAATGGGAGGCAAAAGTTAACTCTTGGCAGGAAGTCGCAAGACAGTGAGCAAGGCAAAGCGGAATATTGCCTAAGGGGAGGAGGGTGGGTAAAAAAATCTACCAGACGAGACAGAGCGTGTAACTTGTCAAAAGACGTAAAAAGAACTAGAATAACTTAATTACACAGACGGATCCCTAGAGAGCCATCCAGTAATAAACTATAAACAGAGGTTGTTTTAATGAGGTAAAAAAATTCCACACGACTGGTTTCGTGAGTATTTTAGCAGTGAGAACAGTGAAACACATTTCAGTCGTGATCAAACTAAACAGGTTTTGGTCTAGTATGAATCGAATAACATTCGACTACGAGAAGTCCTTTAATTTTTTCTTTGAAATAGAACATCGAACGGAACACGCGAATGCGCACGAAAATTGTCCGGGGCCGCGAACACACGCGTGGGAAAAATAAGGCAGTTCTCGTAATCCACAGTGCATATGATAGCTTATCTGGTAGCACTAAAAAAGACAATTAGGCCCAGTTATTTACACAAAGTCTAACTTAGGCCACGGCTTAAGTCAATCAGTGGGCCTCCAAATCTGTTTATAAGTGGTTTATCTTAAGTAGATGAATAGTTTTCTAGTCTGAGATGCAAGCCTTCTTGTCACCTTCGGCAGTAGACAATGTTTAGATATGATTGCTGGCAAAATTGAAAATGGCTTAATAACTGACCCTTATAGTCTCACTTCACTAGAACTGAATTGTCATCACTTCGTAAAAGTGCTTCCATTGATGTAGATGTGTCTTGGCTTTTTAAATTGGCACTGCCACGGCTATTTTGGAAAAAAACTGCTCAACTTTTCCTCTAATATGAAATTGTTCTTACAGCACCGGAATATTAAGCGACTGTTCCGAGGAACGGAACAAACTGTCATCAGTTGTTAGCGATTTCTCTGAAATACACAGGGAGAACTTGAAAAAATTGGCCAACTTTTTCAACTTGCAATCCACTTCCATCCTAGCCATCCGCAGCCAGAGATAATTAACTCAGGTCTCTGTATATTAGTAGGGTTATTGTTAACAAAACTGAGCCATCATTTTAACGATTCCATCGATTTAAATATGTTTTGGCCATTCAAAGTAACACTAACGTGATGCAAGAACTAAATCCACGATTCGATGACGAGGTCTCGGTTAAGTCCCAATACGGATCAACCCATAATTTCTCCTTACAACATCACTACTTGACCAGACAAACAGGTCATGAGAATATAGGAAATGATCAACAAAGAGAATGTCTTGATCAGTAAACAAATTCCCCTAATAGTTCTGTAAGAGATACATAGAGAACAGTCAGGAGAAAATGCATGCGGATACTCGTGCATCAAAGCTTAAAGATTGCGATTCCGTCGATTCAGCACTCGAACTCGATAACGTGCGGCCAAATGGAGCACTTGAAAGCTCCACTTATGTCCAGAAATGCACCTAACCCTGAATTTGGGTACTTCATCTAAAACAGGCCTTTTTGTCGTTTTCACATGACTTCGTGTTTGACAGAATTATGTGTGTTTTAGTGAGAATTAAGGTTAGGGGAAACCTTGTGGTGGCTATCAAACAGTTCATTAATCTCATTAGCGTGCATTCCTAGACATATCTTCCTTGAGAGGTATACTTCCTGAAATTACTGCTGAAATTACCTCATTATCTTCTCTTGTGCTTTCTTCCTCCATAATGATCAGCGCTTCTTGAATCATGTTGTGGAGAATACTAACAGATTTTGCTGCCTGGATGAACGAATGCTGCAACAAAAACAACAAATAGGCGGTACTTATATCCCAGACCAACAACATTCAGATCAGAGGTGTTGAGGCCCAGGAGCGCTTCCCGTTTCGCCCAATTGTCCGGTTGAAGTGCGAGTTGTACGCGAGGATATAAAGACAACTTTCCGGAACAAACGGAGTTCCTTCGGAGGTACACTGTACTTCTCTATTTCCGTTCTAACTGGTTGAAACGGGAACTAATTATTGTTTAAATTTTTTGTTGGCTTCTCGTACCATAACGTAAGTTTTTTTTCTTTTACCTACCAATGAGATTGCACCTTTGGAAATGAAAACAAGGGTCTACCCCTGACGGAAAAAAATTCTTGATTTCGGTTAAACGCCCCTGATTTCCATGTGATAGCAAACAATCGCGGGAACGTAGATATCGGCTACTTTCTCGATTGTAAATAGCTGTATGAAAGGAGCTGTTTCCATACTTTATTTTATGAGGGTGAAATCAATTACTGATGAAGTCCTCTGGAGTTTACATAATGGCCCTCCCTAAACTATCCTTAAACTAAGGCCCAGTTCAGACGCCGAACTTTTCATAAGCCGAACTTAACTCAAATAAAGGTCGGCCCAAATCACGAAAATCCCGCCTTTTTATTGAGACACCGAACTTAACTTACTTGAAGCAAAACATGCTCTCTACGAGAGACTGTATCTGAAATACGTTATAATAATTTATGCATTGGGTTCGGCTCATGAAAAGTTCGACGTCTCAATGAAAACCGTTCCAAAGCCGAAATTCCCGGCTGAGCCAGGCGGGAAGAACGGCTGAGCCGTTCCAAATAGACCTCTTTCACAAAATGGAGGGCTTAATTGTTATTCTCTTGTATGCATTTAAATTAGCCTTCCTGGCCTCGCTAGCATGTGTAAAAACAAAAGCATTTTCACTCAAAAGCGAGGTCAAGAAGGCTTATTTGCATGCACATAAAAGAATACTAATTATGCCCTCCATTATGAAAGAGGTCTATTGAAGCAGCCGTTCTCAACTGATTCAGACGCCGAATTTTTCATGTACTTAATTCAAGGTATTAGGTTCGGCTCATGAAAAGTTCGGCGTCTGAACCGGGCCTAAGGTAAGTTAAACTTTTGATACAAGTTAAAAGAAATTTTAAAAGAAATTTTAATTTCTTTTAACAGTCTGTGAAAATTCCTGATTTTGGCTAAATGTATCTCTTCACAGAGGCCAAGTTATCCTATCAACTCAATTGGTAGAACCAAATACTCGTTTCCATTCCCCCACCGACACAGCACCATAGTTTCTTCTATTTGTTTCTGCGATCGCCTGCGACCACAGGGACGCCAGTTCTGAGTGAATCACCTACCTGCAAAAGCTGTGTGGCGGTCGCCCTTTCTTCGGGATTCTTTACCAGACATCTACTTACAAAGTCTTGAAAGTCCTTACTCCACCTGTCTGCCTCTTTAAATGTGGGAGGCGGCTTTGTTGGAATCATAAATATCGCCTGTAGGAAAAAATGTACCTTGCTGTTGTTGCATAAGAAGAAGGAGATTAGGTGGGTGGGCGGGCGGGCGGGCGGGATCTCTCCACGATCGCGGGTGCAACAGAAGCGGTGTAACAGTGACAACGCAAAACTAATGTTTACTGCGATTTCTCCACGTGCTCTTTACGAGGGATCAGCAGCGCTAATTATTTTGAATTTGCGAAACTAAAGGCCCGTTTAAACGGTTTCAACATTTGCCCAACATCCGTTCATGTTGGGCAAATGTTGGATGAACGGAATGTTCAAACGGTTTTAACGCCATTCAACATTTTCAAGAACAAGGGAAATGTTGAATCGATGTTGAATGAAACTTAAAACCAATTAAATTTGATTCAACACACTTTCAACAATTTTTTTACGCTTTCGACAATGTCGAACGACCTGTTCAAACGCCCCCGACATTTGGTTCATGTTAAGGCAAATATTGAAACCTTTTAAACGGGCCTTAATCATCCCAGACGGCGTGTATGTTGTTTCGCTGACCCCCTTTTTACCCTTATCCATCGACCAATTCCAGCGGGGCCCATCTCTACCCTCCCGGGCATTTTTCCGTACTGTTCGTCCAGTGGGTCGGTGATTAGCCTCCCCGGGGCATTTTACTATTTCTTGATTTTTACGTCGTAGCACTCTCACTTCCTTTAAATGATAAGCTTTGGTTGAACTTTAATACTCTGTCTCTGTGATTGGTTTGCGAAGTTCGCACCATTTTCTCAACCAATGGGAAGCAAACCACCACCCCCTCCCCCCTGGTATTATAGGGTCATTTTACCGTACTGTCCATCCGGGGGGTCGGAGATTAGCCTACCCCGGGGCATTTGATAATCTCGCAATTTTTACGTTATAGCACAGTCTCTCACTTTCTTTCAATGATAAGTTCATCAGCTAAGAAAATAAATCCTTGATGACCCTCGGTCAAGGAGGACAAAAAAGATGACATGCAAAGATGATGCCTAACAGGAGCACCCAAGAAAATGCTCTTGGCGCCTAAATTTCTTGCATCAGCACCTAACACTTTACATGTTGCGCTCCTAACTTCTCGGCGTTTGGCCTTGTGGGTTTCTTGAATTTTTTCTTAGGCAACATCCTTGACATGGTAGATCCACTAAACGAACGGTCACTGGGTCGGTGAGAAATGAGGCCTAGAGATCGGCCCCGGGAGTGGGGTTGGGGTGGGTGAGTGTAGGCACTTATGGATTGACTGTTGCCTTACCGACTGCGCAATGTAGCTACCTGGGTACATTGCCCTGCATTATTTTATAGCTACTTGTTATAATAGCCCTATCAGATAAAGATAACACGTAACACTTATCAGTATAGTTTGTACTAACCCTCATGGGATGGATATCAGCATATGGGGGTTTTCCTTCCGCCATCTCTATCGCAGTTATTCCTAATGACCAGATATCAGCCAGGCAATCGTAACCTATTTCCTGTAAATACACAGCAGTAAAAAAGTTTCTCATTTATATCGACAGAGGATGGATAACGGAAACTGCATTTACGCTCAGAGAACGGTTTTCAATTGAGCGCCGAAAGTAATTTTTGTTTGCTTTGATGGTTTTCCTTTACTGTGCTCTGTGATTGGTTGGCAAAGTTCGCGCCATTTTCTCAACCAATGGGAAGCCAGACCAAAACCAATCGTGACTTATTCACACGCGTTTTCCCGCGCTTGACGACGGTTACATAAATTTGCTTCGAAGTCTGATTGGTTGATAACACTGTTTACGTCCGTTATGATTGGCCAGAGTAATAACCTTGGTTTTGGTTTACTTCATTCAATCAAAACCGCTCTAAAACCAGATTACGCCAATACAGTAGAGCGGCCTCCTACAAGTGACTGCCGCTTAAGTCAGTGGGTTAACAACCTGTAAATCTTTATCTAGAGTTTGAACTACAGTTACATGTTTCACATCAATGGATGAAATCTTAAAGATCACTATACAAGCCAAACGGGACCCGTACTAACTTTTAAGTCTGTGGATGAAATCCTAAAGTTTAACCATTCAAATGAAAGCTACTGAGCAGTACTTTCCTGTGGTGCTGTTTATTATGTTGTACAAGGTGGTTCTAATTTTTGAGTCTGTGGATGAAATCCTAAAGTGTGACCATTCAAATGAAAACTACTGAGCAGTACTTTCCTGTGGTGCTGTTTATTATGTTGTACAAGGTGGTTCTAATTTTTGAGTCTGTGGATGAAATCCTAAAGTGTGACCATTCAAATGAAAGCTACTGAGCAGTACTTTCCTGTGGTGCTGTTTATTATGTTGTACAAGGTGGTTCTAATTTTTGAGTCTGTGGATGAAATCCTAAAGTGTGACCATTCAAATGAAAGCTACTGAGCAGTACTTTCCTGTGGTGCTGTTTATTATGTTGTACAAGGTGGTTCTAATTTTTGAGTCTGTGGATGAAATCCTAAAGTGTGACCATTCAAATGAAAGCTACTGAGCAGTACTTTCCTGTGGTGCTGTTTATTATGTTGTACAAGGTGGTTCTAATTTTTGAGTCTGTGGATGAAATCCTAAAGTGTGACCATTCAAATGAAAGCTACTGAGCAGTACTTTCCTGTGGTGCTGTCTATTATGCTGTGCACGATGGTTCTAACTTTTGAATCTTTATATGAAATCCTTAAGTGTGACCATTCAAATGAAAGCTACTGAGTAGTAATTTCCTGCGGTGCTGTTTATTATGCTGTACACGGTGTTTCTAATTTTTGAGTCTGTAGATGGAATCCTTAAGTGTGACCATTCAAATGAAAGCTACTGAGCAGTACTGTCCTGTGGTGCTGTTTATTATGCTGTACACGGTGTTTCGAATTTTTTAGGCTGTGGATGAAATCCTAAAGTGTGACCATTCAAATGAAAGCTACTGGGTAGTAATTTCCTGCGGTGCTGTTTATTATGCAGTAGAAAGTTCTAACTTTTGACCCTGTGTGACCATCTGGGCAGAACTTTCTTGTGGTGCTGTTTAATGCGATGTAAAAGGTGATTCTACATTCATTTCTGAGGTTGTGCTTCTATTGCCCAAAGGATGACCATTCAAATGAAAGCTCTTGAAAATAAAAGCTCTCTCCTGTCGTATTGTCAATATGAGAAGAGAGATGATTCTTGCACTTCACTTCGTGTGTGATATCTTTAAACCTGTACGATTCTGACTCATGCAAAACCCAGTACTGACCTGTATCACCTCAGGGGCCATCCAAAATGGAGTTCCTATAACGGTATTTCTTTTAGCCATTGTATCCTGGAATTAAATAAAAACAACAACAACAAAGAGGCGGTAGATGCTTCGTTAGCATCCGTAGCAAACGTTTCCACGGGGTTTTGTACATTTATAAATAAGAAACCTTTATTTTAATATGGTAACTCCTTCAATTTTTGTACAAGATAAAAACTGCTATCCATAGAGGCCCTATATAATAAACTAAATTGAGTGGAAATAATAATGACAATTAAGTACAATAAAAATAGCTATAAAATGCCATATAAAGTAAAAACTAAAAATCTAAACCTGATTAAAAATTCTGATTAAAAACTACACAGCCATGATAAAAAAAAGCTTTTTTCGTACATTCTAATTTTACAGACGGCAGTCAAAGTTTATCACTGCTCCTTGTCCTTCTGGGCAGTACATCCCTGTTATAATTAAAATAGTGTATAAAGAACTGTGGACAGCGATTGCTTAAACATTTCCTAACTAGATTGCGTACATGGCTCTCACACCTTTTCTCCAGAGTATTGCTGCTTGAACGTGCGAAAATTGGGACAAGAGCGAGAAAAAAGAGCTCTTGTCCTAATATTCGCCTGGTCAAAAAGCAAAAAACGAACAAACTTGCCACGGAAATGCTGGCTACGCAGGCTAATGCTTCATTAAAATTTGATGTCTTTTTCTTGTCCTGACAAATAACACGAGTCTAGAGGGGGGAAAATAATTCGAGGTGGCACTTACCCCTGTTTTTCACAGAATAGTAAACTACGATAAATCAAAGTTGTTTAAAGTAGCTGCTACTTGAAGACTTCGATGGAGTGCTTGTCTATTACAAGGTCGCTTGCAGAACTTTAGTAAAAGGTTAACCCTAAAAGTTATACAAGCACTTGTTTATATTACTCATTTTATTGACTCGCAGTAGATGAAGAGATGCAAATAAAATGTGGGAGACTGAGGCAATGTTAGTCTGCAAGAGCAAACCCCTTATATTAATGTGGAAAGAAGTTTCCTATGCTAAATCAATGCAAGGAGATTAATTTACAGTGTATTTCAGTTTGTGTTAACTTCCCTAAATTTACTTATATTACGGAGCTTGCTATGTAAGGTTTTAGCAACAAGGGTTTTTCAGGTCCAGGCATTTTTTTTTTTTTGACAAATTGTAACTTAAAATTCAACTAATATTCTAGTCTTTTAAATACAGCATATTGAACGAAGGACATGCACCTTGGACACCCAGTTTCAAACTTGGCTACACTTTGAAAGCTTGTTGTTCATAATATAACTACTGTAGCTTCTAGACGAGTAATGGGGGATGTTATATGACACTTTAACACAAAACGTCCTTTCTTCTCTAAATAACACCTTGAGAAAAGGCCCTGCTAAAATCTTTCGAACACCAAAAGATCCACAAGAAAAATTTAAACTGAAAGAAACGTTCCCATCTCTTTATTTTTAAACCCATAAAAGGTCTGTATCACCTCAACACTATCTACAGTATGCTCTTGGATTACACTCCCATGGACACCTTAAGGTCAAATGCTAAACCAATGCTAAACATTATGATTGCATTTTAACTTAGAACTGTAAAGATCAACTCACTGTCAGTTGTCCAGCGACCCCAAAGTCTGCAAGCTTTGCATGACCTTCAGCATTTAACAGAATATTTCCTGCTTTGATATCTCTACAAGTGGATGAAAAAAAAAAGGGGGCGATTATCAGTGTCAAAGGGGCTCACATGACTTTAATTGATGTACTACGCTTTAAGAAACAGACTGGGATAGAGTCATGCAGTAGCTTCTACAAAGTCTTCTTCTGTTGGTTTGAAACACTTTGAGAATACACTGTGTCCAC
Source organism: Pavona decussata (assembly GCF_977016875.1). Lineage (NCBI taxonomy): Eukaryota > Metazoa > Cnidaria > Anthozoa > Scleractinia > Agariciidae > Pavona > Pavona decussata. Next base: position 1,802,360 of record NW_028145606.1, on the reverse strand, counting down.
ACAATACCAATAAACAAAACTTAGCCATAGTAGGTATACACATGCATGTAAACCAAAGGCCAATCCGTGTAAATTTTGTTATAGACCCAAACTGGAATTGCCACAGTGTGAACAGAACCTTAAGGATGGTGTCTACTTTAGCTACTGTGCACACGTTCTGCGAATCTCGAGATACTCAGGAAACTTTCATATGGGTGGTGCCTACTAACAGGGATATTTTTGTGTGGTTTAGAACTATGGGGAAAAAGCAGAACTTAGAAAGAAAAAGAGAAAAAGAAAAAAAGAAAATTGGGGGTAACCAGAGATAAAGCTTCAATTAAAAAAAAAACCAAAAACAAAAACAAAACAAAACAACAAAAAGAAAAAAAAAACCAAACATTGCTTTGAATTTTATGGCTTTTTTAGAATAATCGTTGCTTAATTATTTCTAAAAATTGCCCCGCTACCCCCAAATTTCTTTCTGGATTCCAGTTGCCCATAGTAAAATCTGCTTTTCCCACATAGTCATAAACTGTGCAAAAATACTTCTGTTTTACTAGGCACTGTCCTTGAGTACTAGACCAATTCAAATCATGGAGTCCTCTACGGCACTTCACACTTCAAATCAAACATCTACCAAACCCTGTATAATTTCTCTTCAAATGAAGATAATTTAGACATAAACATGCTGAAGTACCATTGTTTACCCACCTGTGTATTTTTCTTCTTAAATGCAGGTATTCAAGACCTTTGAGTGTGTACTTCAGTATACAAGCAATCTCTTCTTCTGTCAACTAAGAGCCAGGAGTATCAAATGAATGAAGTCAACTAAGAGCCAGGAGTATCAAATTAATGAACATGTATATGCTGTCATTAATAAGAAACTTATTAAAAAGAGCCCTTTCTTTTGTACATCAATGTGTACACTTGCAGAATTTTTCATGAAACCTGGTGAGTGAGACCCCACTGTGTTTGTCATTATGCTAATTCAAATTTTACAATAACTGTCCAAATTCCCGCGCGCTGATTGGCTTGTAGCTATTGTGTATAAGAGTACAGACAATAAAAATGACACCAGATGTAACGCGCGCGCTTTCTCAACGAAAAAAATTGCCAATTCCGCTCGTACTTTTTTCATGTTGTTGTAAAAAACAAATCGATGGCAGTTTTCTATGGTCTATACTCTTATAGACCAAAAATGATGCCATAAAATGTCCAAAACTTGGCAGTGAAACCACGAGCCTGCGGCTCGTGGTTCCACTTGAGTTTTGAACATTTTATGATGTCATTTTATGGTCTATAAGAGTATAGACCATAGAAAACTGCCATCGATTTGTTAAACATCTGAATGATCTTTCAGAACTTTGTTTATCAAAAAAAAAAAAACACTGTAGTCAAATGAGTAATATTGTATGACACCTACTGGCTATTTAGCCTGTTTTTTGGGAATTTTTTGAGCCTGAAATTCTTCCTTGTTAGGCTGTGCATGATGAACTTATGCAGCCAGAGTCACATGACCCTCAGTACTCTATACATTATCACCCAGCTTTTTTGAGGAAATATTTCATTGTGTGTTATGTACAAATTGTACACACTACAAGGAAAAAATAACTCAAAATAATCACTTACAGTTTTATTTCTTATCTTCATCAGATCTGAGACAGATCCGGCACCACAAAACTCCATTACAATCTGAAAAATTATGGAAAACCAAAAATCTGAGAATCAGTACCACAACTGACTCTATTTTTTAAACAGACAGATGACCAACTAATTCATGTTACTAATTATTTTACAAAATTGCCAAGTGACCAAACATTTATAAGTCTTCTTTCCACATGATCATCCAGATAAATATATTAATAATCCTGATCATGCCAGTCATCTCAAGTAATATTCAAGTGATCGGGGCAATTATATGGAAACACCACTTGCTCGACCACTCACAATCTGGCCCTTTTTGTTGAAAGGGCGGATAACTCTATCCAGCAGATAAATTGCTATCCAGGGGATAAAATGCACTCCAACAAACACATTTTATCTACTGGATAGCAACTTTTCCGCTGGACAAAGTTATCTGCTCTTTGAAGGGTGCCTGCAAAAAAGTACCAAGTGACTTCTGATAAATTGCTAGCCAGATTCTCTTCCAAATTGCCTTGTATTGGTTTGTGAAACAAAAGGAGAACTTGACTTTGCATCAAAAGTCACTTAGGGCCTTATTTTATGCACCCCTTCAACTGGGGCTTGGATGATCGGGGTGATCACAAACACTTAAGGTAGATAGAACAGAGTTCTATCTTGAGTGGATGATTAGGGCGATGGTGAATAACCTATCCCCGAGTCTATCCTGCAAAGTATTACACTGTATTTCAATGCAGGATTCATTGCTCTTTCTACATTAGAAAGATGGCAGCAACAATGACTGAGCTGAACACCTCACTCTTCATGGAAGAAATACAAAAGTACCAGGGTCTTCATAACAAAATTAATTTTACAAAGAGCATAAGAACAAATTATTTGTAATAAATTATAAAAGCTTGAATTGCTGGAGAAAGATCGGAGAGAAATTTGACCTGGACATGGCTGCAGCTCAGTGAAAAAAATTATCTGCAACCCATATGTTTGGATGCCTGATAAAGAGAAAGGTTTGCTCTATGATTGAAATCTGCTGTTCTGTTTGCGAAAGTCTGTTGTCAGACCCAGGAATTTTACAGATGACTGCATGCTTCATATCTGCTATTATATAGAAACCAGAAATCTCTCTGATTGTTGCAAAATTATTTGACATATTATTGGAGTAATCAGGATGATAAAAATTACAAAAATCAGGATTTATTGATACAGCAGGGCAGTCAAACTTCTAACACCCATTGCAGCTGAATACCGTTAAAAGATCCTTGATGATAGGGGTGATCTTCCAGATGATGATTTCGGTTCATTTTACCCATAAAACAACAAGATTGGTACAGGCATGAAGCTCGATACAGCATGTGGCCAAAAACTTAATGAGAACTGTGATACAGTCGTGTACATTGTACATAGTCCTACAGAATGTTTCCATAATAAGTTACTTACAGTACTTTATACTTCTCATGGCAATGAGATTTTGACAGCCATATTTTTGAATTCTTTTTGTGAGAAACTGTCTTAAAACTTCACTTCTACACCATTAACTAGCATTACAGTCGAACCTGAATTAAGCGGTGACCACCCTTGAGGAATGCCTAAGTGACCGCTTAATACAGGTTACACAGAATACATCACTTACTTGGAAAGTTCAGCGATAAAAATGGTATGACAAAGAAGAGCATGGTATTGAAACGGACCAGTAAAACATTAACGCCACTATTGTGCAGCTCATTAGAAACTCAATTGCCTGGCACGCTACTTGTTACCATATTTAAGTGGTTTCCTTTTACAAAGTGACCGTTTAAACAGGTCAAGACAATAGAAACAGCTCGCTGGGACTTAGTATAGGGTGACCACGACCGCTTAATAGAGGTGACCGTTTAATACAGGTCACTGGACTACTGTAACTAAGGGAAGTAATTTTCGGGACTTTGACAACTGACCGCTTAATAGAGGGTGACTGCTTAATACGGTGCCGCTTAAAACAGGTTCGACTGTATTTTCGTAGTTGGTTTTGGTAATGTTTGAGTCAATTTGGATGGTTTTAAGATGGTGGATCCAAGATGGCAGCTGCACAGAATAAATGACATAATTCTTAAGTGATGTGATGTCATTGTCTCACTAAACAGACCTAAAAGAAAACACTGCAGGATGTCCTTATTCACTTCCAGTTTCATTTTCAATGCACATACATGTAACGGTGTTAAAGTTATGAAGGGTGCCCCACCAATTAAGGTTCGGGAGCCCACCCCCTATCACCCTCACCACCATAGGAGGGATTGAAAATTCCAGCAGGGTGGAGAGGGGGACCAGGGGGAGCCTTAAAAAGCCAAATAAAATACAGTTCTGTAGAGCATAAATATAAATTGCAATTTCCAGAAGGGTAGTCTGGGGTTTTAAAATAAAAAAAAAACCCTTCTGTGGGGGAGGTATTGCTAAAAGAACATGACATGATGCAAAATCTGCAGTTCTACAAAAAATTCATACCCACCCCATGGAAGGTCACTGAAAATACCTAGGGGAAGGGGGTCTAAAAAGTCAAAATTTTAGAAGCAAAGTATGCAGCTAAACTGGAATTTTCTGGGGGGACAGGGGGTGCAAAACAAAAAACTTTCCGTGGAGGGAGTATGGATATTTTCTGGACCTGCAAAATGAAAAGAAATAAACCAAAACCAATGAAATTAATTGAAACTCCAAATTATGCATACCCAGAGGTCCGTGTTCTTGAAATAGCTTCCATAATACTTGACAACATAAGGGCTGTAGAGAGACAGAATAAAACAATGTTTTATCTACAAGTAAGGTTTATTCTAGAAAGACTGGGCTTTTTTTCATTAATGAGGACCCTTAACGATAAATTAAACTTGTAAAATTGATAAATTTATTTAGCCAATAGGCTAGATAATCTCCTTCAACTTCTGTCACTAACATTACATAAGAATGTAATGTTTAAAAAACAAGCAGGCTGCGCCTCGTGGTTTTAAACCTGATAAAACACGTGCTGCAAATTTTTGAATGGCTTCAAAAACACTCCTGGAAAAGTGTGTGTCAATAGAGTTCATAACAATGATGCTTTTGTGAATGTTGGAAATTAGCATACAAAAAGAACACTGCATACTAATGAGGAGTGTTTTATCAGCTGATAAAACACCGCATACTAATAAGGAGGATGTTTTTTGATATAAAGTCACTGCACATGATGTATTATCGACCATTAATTTTGATAAGTCAATGGGCTTATGAATTATTAATGAGTTTCATACAGTACCTATCACATTGTTGCATCATGCTTATTTCTTTGATAATCTCCTGTAGATCTGTATCGACTGGCACTTGTTTGATGGCAACAACTTGGCCTGTCTCCTTGTGCATTGCTTTGAAAACCGAGCCATATGATCTGACAAGAGAAAGAAGCATAAACTTGAAGTACATTGGATAGCCATGACATACTTAGAAGTGGTTTCATTTTGCCAACAGGAATATTTTGAAGGCAAAACTGATCTTGTGGGCTGTGTTTCAAGATTACCAGTCTGATCTAGTTGGATTCTTTAGCTAAATCTAGTTCAGGTCACAGAAAGTTTAAAGAAAGGCGCTTGTTGCTACTACTGGCATTCTGAAAAATGCTGGCTCAGGCTTACTCCATCCTTTAAGCGACATACATCAAGACTATTGCTTTTATTTTCAAGGAGCCCACAAGGCCAAAACCTGAGAATTAAAGTTACAGCTGTAGGAGCCCAACCTGTGAAAATGTTAAGTGCTGCAGCCGCAAAACATTTAGGTGCCCAGAGCATTTTCTTGGGTGTCCCAGGCTACTGGATGCCTGTTAGACAACAGCCTTGTAGATGCAAGGTTTGTACTAAGATTTGAAAAAGGAGGTTACCGTAATAAATTTGCTATAGCAGGTGGACACCATCTCATTAAATGTCTCCAAGGAAATGATGGGGCCACAGGAAGAATGGAAACCAAACATGGCAGAGCTTGAAGTCAGCGTTGTTTTTGACAAAAGAAAATACTCAAACCAAGAGTGATTTCTTTACAGGCGATGGATTTTCAACATGATATATATAGATGTAATATCTGCTGGATGTTTTAACATTATTTATGGAAAGGAAATTCTCAAAACAAGGGCACGTTTTTTTCAAAATACGATAAATTTTGAATGTGGTTTCAATAATTTCGGATAGCCGGTAACATAAACACGAACAGACGGTAAAATTACACTAGTTACTGTCTTCTAACAAGAACCCTGACATGTACATGTACTTTGCCTCTCTGAAAACATTTTAGGAATTGGTTTTCAGGACAGTGTTTGAAGGCTTATGGCAATACATACAGTACCACTCATTCGAGAAATGGGATTCTCATCTAAAGAGACGTGACTTTTGTCTCAAGAGACAAGACAACCCTTGTGAGAGCCTTAAAAAACTGCTTGTACGAAAGCTTCACTTTCTTGTGAGGTATAACATGAGTCTTGAAAACACCAAGAGTCCATATTGCATTTTGATTTCTTCGATTTTCAAGGTACAACTAATTAACTGCCATTTCTCTAAGAAAAGAAAACGCTTTTGTTTTCATCTCAGTTCAGTGTTAAGAGCGGCTGCCTGTAAGAATCGAGAACTGCATTTCAGCGACCACTTGGTCGAATTTCTGATATTTCGTCTGAAGACACCCTTGGATTAACTATTTTCGAAAATCATATTTTAAAGTTCCAAGGTATTTTATTTTTTGAGAAAATTGCAAGAGTTTGAAATGCGGCCTAGATGCGGTCACGGGCCGATGAAAACCGCGAAAATTTAGGTCAAAGGACGAAGCCCCGTTCACGGTGTAAAATAACCCAATGAATTTGAAACTTTACACAAACCTAGACCAACCATCTCACAAGAGAATTAATACAACAAACATGCCAAACTCGCTGGCTGCTTTCTAAAGCATGCAGATTTGTGTACGCTACTCAAAATGACCTTGAAACTAATGCTTATTTTCATTGAAATAAAAGTGTTTCTGGTATGTCATTTTCTCTAAATTAAATCTCATATATCGAAAGACGAAGAAAAGAACTTTATTTGTACCAAGTTTCAAGCTCTGATTCAAACTCTTTCCCACTCAAGGAAGATCGAATATGCGTGCGATACTTGCGGCTCGCAATTCACGTCACGAATTATGAGATCAGAACCGATTCACAAACACTTGACATCTGGAGCCCGTGAATGTTTCCAAACATCACGTATTGGGCCCTAAAACTAATCAGACGGACTGAAGACAGCCATTCAATGTTTCTCGATCCGAGATTTCTTTCCTACTCTGCTCTAAAATAATATAGTTATTCCGGTCAATTAGCCTACGAAACATGTGCAACAAATTTGCATACCATTCTGACCATTGCAGGAAAAAGTAGTGCAAATCATACTTTACAGCTCCTTTATCTTCTTAAATGAAGAAGTCGATCAGTAAAATGGAGAAAAGCGTGTGACTTTGTTCCTGTCGTGTTGTTTTGAGTGTTCGTGTTTAGCAGCGACGGCTCAAATCAATAAGCCAGTGTGGCACTGATCAACTGTAACTCGTCTTTCGATATATGAGATTTAATTTAGAGAAAATGACATACCAGAAACACTTTTATTTCAATGAAAATAAGCATTAGTTTCAAGGTCATTTTGAGTAGCGTACACAAATCTGCATGCTTTAGAAAGCAGCCAGCGAGTTTGGAATGTTTATTGTATTAATTCTCTTGCGAGATGGTTGGTTTAGGTTTGTGTAAAGTTTCAAATTCATTGGGTTATTTTACACCGTGAACGGGGCTTCGTCCTTTGACCAAAATCTTCGCGGTTTTCATCGGCCCGTGACCGCATCTAGGCCGCATTTCAAACTCTTGCAATTTCTCAAAAAATAAAATACCTTGGAACTTTAAAATATTTTTTTTTTTTTTTTTTTTTTTTTTTTTCTACCTACAATACATGTTTACTGGTTACTTACGCTACTGAACAAAACAGGACTCTACTTACAATTTAATACAGATAGCCTTAAACATAACAGTAACTAGATTACTTACAAACTGCGGGTTACACGCTACTAAAAAAAAAAAAAAAACAGGAAAGCAGTAAGAAAAGGATGAAATTTTGTCACTGGAAGAAAAAAAAAAAAAAAAAAAAAATTGTGCGTTTTCGTTAATTTAAATTAATTTTAAATTTCCCATTTTTCAACTTTCCATTGTAAGATTAGCGCTGACTTCAATTCTAGAATATTTGGAGGTTTTTCTAACATTTTACATGAGTAGTAATATTTCTGAGTTTGTACAGTAAGGATCTGGAATTTCCGCATTAATTTTGAGTTAGTACTCGGGGGTGGATCATAGTCTTTAAATAGGTACTGTTGTTTAGATGGAGTAAAATTTACTTTGTGCTTATTATTAAACCATGTTAAGGCTTCTTGAAAGAGTTTTTGGCCTGCAGGGCACTCCAGAAATGCATGTTCCAAGGAATCAGCTGAATTACAGAAAAAACACTCCTCATTATCTGCTATTTTAAAACGTTTGAGTTCTTTTTTGGTCACTAAAATACGGTGTAACATTTTAAAGGAGAATTGTCTCAGTTTGTTGTTAGTAGAGAGGCGAGGTATATTTTGGAATAATTTTTGCCATTTACATTCTATATCGGGGTATTGTCTGGCCCAAGTTTTTATGGCTGTTGGTGTAACTTCTGCTTTTTCTTGAAAGAGATGATAATAGTCTTTACATTTCATTTTTGAAAGTTTAATCGATTTGTCCCTAGATAAGTCAAATGTATCACAATCATCGAGAATAAAGTTCATGGGTCTGGGTGTAGAAGCTGCCTTTGATTTGAGGTTTGCTGGAATTGATGCCAGGATTTGAAAATAGTTTAGAAAATTAATTTTTATTTTGTACTTGCGATTAAATTCTTCATAAGTTAGGAATTTTCCATTTTCATTCAGAATGTCTTGAATGTAGTAAATTCCATTTTCGGTCCAACTTTTCCAGAACAGCGATTTACCTTCAATAGTTATGTCTTGATTGTTCCATAAAACAAGGTCACTTTTGTATTTATCTTGGCGATTTAGACGTAATTCCTTAAAGTACTCTAGCATTTCTAAGTAGAAAGACGGTAAATTTTTGTCTAGTTTCTTTATATGATAATTACACTTGAGCAAGAAGTTAAGACCTCCATATTTTTCAAAAAAAGCATTTGGAATAGCTGTCCATGCATCGGTAGTTGGACTGTTAAGCAGTCTACCAATCCAACTCAAGCGGAGTGCTTTAACTGACGTTGCAAAATTTGGAAAGTTCAGGCCACCTTTACTTGTTTCTTGAAAAAGAACTTCCCTTTTTATTTTATCTTTTTTGTTTTTCCATAAAAAATTAAAGAGCTTGGTTTGGACTCTTTTAATAACTTCTTGAGGAACAGTCAACATTGAGGCTGCATACACCAATTTAGAGACTCCTAGAGTTTTAGCAAGCAGGGTTCTTCCCATAAGTGTAAGGTCGCGAGACAACCAGATATTTAATTTAGTTTCCATCTTTTGAATTTTTAGATAAAAATTCAAATTGCTATTTTTGTCTCTATCGTTTGAAAGATAGGTTCCTAAGGTCTTAATTGGGTCCGCTGGAACATCTATCTCTAAGGGTTTGGTTTTGTTGTTTTTCAAAGAGCCTATCCACATAGCCTTTGTCTTTTTGCTGTTTAGCTTTAAACCTGAAATTTCACCAAAGCTCCCCAAAACTGACATACTTCCACGTAATGACATCGTGTCCTTACATATTAATGTAGTGTCGTCAGCGAACTGGCTTAGCTTAGCTTCAATGGAATTAGGTAGTTCAATACCTGTTATTTCCGGATTTTGTCGTATTTTTTGTGCAAGAAGTTCTACACATAGGACGAATAATAGAGGGCTCAGCGGGCATCCTTGCCTTACGCCCCTTGATACTCGAAAATAATTAGTCATGTATCCGCCGTTTATAGCTCCGCTTTCAACATCGCTATAGAGTACTGAAATCCATTTTTGAATGTTCGGGCCAAAATTGAAGAATCTTAAAGTGTGATGAATAAAAGGCCATTCTAATGTATCAAAGGCTTTTTCGAAGTCTATAAAGAGTAGTATTCCTGGGACTTTGTTTAATTCGGTAAATTCCATAAGGTCATTTAAAAGCCTCACATTTTGACCGATGTATCACCCTTTTACGAACCCTGTTTGGTCCGAATGAATCAGTTTGGGCATCTTCGTCTCTATTCTTTTTGCAATAGCTCTAGCCAATATTTTATAGTCGACATTAAGCAATGTTATTGGACGCCAGTTGCTTAAGACCATAAGATTGTTTTCATCTTTTGGTATTAGCGAAATAATTCCTCTTCTCTGAGATATAGACAGTTTGCCTGTTTGAAAGGCTTCATTGAAAGAGTCGAGGAGGTTCCTCCATAGCAATTCGAAGAAGATTTCATAAAATTCTTTCGTGAAACCGTCATCACCTGGAGTTTTGTCAGGTTGGAAACCTTTTAAGGCATTCAGTAGTTCATCTTTTGTCAGTTCTTGCTCAAGTTCGCTTGCTTCGTCTTGAGCTAGTTTTGGATTTTGTAAATCAGAGGAGAAGCGGGCAAAGTTGTCGTCGAAATTATTGTTCTCGTCTTGTGGGATTCTAGCAGTCAGGAAGTTTTTGTAATAGTTTTCTATTTCTTCATTTATCATGCTTAAATCCGTGATTATTTCTCCGTCTATTGTTTTAAGCTGGGTTATAATCTTTTTCTCATAATTCCGTTTTTCCAAGTTAAAAAAGTATTTCGTTGGTTTTTCACCATTCTCAATCCATCTTATTTTTGATCTGAACATCGCCTCCTTTCCCTTTGTATGATAAATTTCGGACAGGTCTTTTTTAAGGCTCTCGTACTCCGTTAGAATATCATCGTCTAGATTTTGATTATTACAAATTTCCTTATCTAGCTCTTCTAACTTACGTTGGATGGCTGTTTCACGGTTTCTCAAATTGAACCTTTTCTTCTTGGAGAAGACAATTGTCATACTTCTTATTTCCATTTTTACCAATTCCCAATACAGTTGACGGCTTTCAATTTCTTTGTATTTCTCTTGAATAGAAGAGTAATTGTTTTTAATTAAATTTATATATTCGTCGTCTTTCAGTAGTGTGTTGTTAAATTTTGGAACTTTAAAATATGATTTTCGAAAATAGTTAATCCAAGGGTATCTTCAGACGAAATATCAGAAATTCGACCAAGTGGTCGCTGAAATGCAGTTCTCGATTCTTACAGTCAGCCGCTCTTAATTTCTGACTGAGATGGTTATGGCACTTCTGAGATGATGTTCCACTAAAGCGAAGCCTTGGGTGCCGATCCCAGTTAGTAGCCAGCTATTGAAGGTCTGTAGACATTTACTTGAGCCCAACCGTTATATGAACATGCACATTCTCCTAAGTCAAGATCACTGTTCTGCATATAGTACAGTATGCACACATACTGGTTAGGAGAATTTGTTCGAACATGCAGACATTTTTTCTTTGGTGATCATTGCTTTTTTTTCTCATGGTGTACATGGTTGATTAAGTAGTGATTATTGTAAGGAGAAATTACATGTGGATATCAAGGAAATACATGTGACATTATATTTTAAGCCTGGTGGATAAATGATGGAAGGATGTCTTTTTTCAGTCATACAGTGGCACAGGTAAACTTGGACAAAAGAGAAATTCAAGTTCTCCCGAAATCCAAGGAAATCCCACTTCTTTTCCAAACTTGTATGACCTGTGTCACTGACTAAAACAATACATCTATCATATAATTTTATTCCCCAGGCTTAAACTAAAACATGACAATTGTTTTCACGTATACATGTACCACACATCAACATTCAGATCCTAGCATACAGGATGTTTGTCATATGAACCTACATGTAGTTTAATAGCCTAGCTCCCATGAGTCTCCTGTAGCTCAGTAGTAGAGCATCTGAACTAGCAATTGGAAGGTCTTAGGTTTGACTCCTGATAAGAGCACTCGGAAATTTTCCCGAATATGCCTGAGTGTGTCATTTACTGAATAATACATCATTCTCATTCATTCACCAGGCTTGAAATATACCATCACATTTATTTCATATACCACACGTTTGACATTCAAATCCTAGCAGTATGCAGGATGTTTGTCCCATGAACCTAGTTTAATGGCCTTAGCTCCCACGAGTCTCTGGCAGCTCGGTGGTAGAGCATCTGTATCTGCATCTTAAATTAGGGTTTAAGGGTTAACAAAACTTCAAGCATATAGAAAGTACAAGAACTATTAAAAAAAAAACAAGCTTTGTTTACCCATGCTTTGTGGTAAAATTGACTGGTAAACAGGAGTAGGGCAGATATTAAATACCAAACAAGGATTTATGGGCACCCCAAACATTTGTACCTTTGTGATTTTGTTTTTGGCTCTGAAAACAACCAGGAATAAATTGTAAAACTAGACCTTGTCTTGAAAATGTTTTCAGTTTTGATTTGACTTCTAAATATTTATATTTGTAATAAAACACTGTACAGTGCTAGTATGGGTGGGTTACTGTAGATCCTTGATTAATCGCCCACCATTGATCTAATAATGCATGCCTTCCCTTGACAAGTGTCTCACTTGGTGGGATACTACTTATACCATCAGTCCCTTTACGTAGATCTTTAATAATAAAGCAAGCTCTAAAGAAAGGATCCCCAAAATAGCTATATTAGGGAAACGTTTAGTTGATTTCCCCTTGCAAACGACAAAAAGCTGAGGTAACTTAATAAGGCTTCCTACATATAATGCTTTTTCAACCAAAACCGTAAAAAGCTGCTGTTTGATATGATTAGTTCAGCAGGGAATAAGATTTTATTTGATTTTGAAAGAACAGCACAATAAACAATTCTCTGAAAGGGCTGTTTACAAAATCCAATTTAAGGAAGCAAAAATTAGGACGTGGCCGACAAAAAACATGGATGAAAACACATCTATTAAAAATATTGAATGTCGAATAATGATTTTAAAAGTGTGGCATGTCATAGCCAAAAAAAGAGACCAAACACAATTAATAGCTCACCCTTCGCCGAGTTTTTCAAGAACATCAAACACTTCTTCTGGCGGCCTTGTCAAGCTTTCTTCGCTTAGCTTCCTAAGTTCATTCCTGAACATTGACAGAAAAACAAGAGTCAATATTTCTTGCAGTTTGACAGAAGATTGTAAATTAAGCTAATAAGCTTAACTTCAACACAGGGAAATGTCATCTTTGCTGGAAATAAAAGAAAGTTACCCTTTCGCAGACATCTTTTAACTTCACGGAATAATCCAAAGTTTAGCTGGTCAGCTCATGATCGTTGAAAGACTCCTCTGAACCGCCTAGATTCCACAAAACCGAAGTTAAATCACTCCTCTTTCGGTATTCTCCGCAAGGCGACTATCGAAGGTATGACTTCTGTGAGCCCGCAATTTGTTAACGATGAAAACATACCTCAATCCCCCCTCCCCTAAGATAATTTTTATGTAGAGTGAAAAAACTAAGTTTTTCAATATGCAAGGTTGTTGAACATTTTAAATGACCATTGCATGAAAATTTTAGAAAAACTTTTGATCTGGGTCTATTTTTCATAGCTACTGCTGACAATTATTGAGTTGAAAGTGCATGATTACATGATATCGAACGTATCCACCCTACCCTAGAGGAATACATTTGCGAGCTTCGGCGTGGTTCCGCAGCTAAGCGTGAACAAGAAAGTTAAAATGGCGGACCTCGAGGACGCTGTTTATCCAAGCGGCGGACGCCGAGACGATTCTCCCGTAGATACGGAATCCAGGAATGAACGAGAAGGTAGCAGAGAAAGTGATCACGACGACAGAGATAGGCGGCGAAGAGGAGGTGGCTACGAGAGAGATTTGAGGCGGGAAAGTCGGCGCTATGCGCCTTATCCTTCGCAAGATGAAAGGTCAGGCAGACGACAATCAGGAAGCAGCGGAAAGGAATGTCGTGTGTACGTTTGGAACCTTCCTTACACTGTGAAGTGGCAGGACTTAAAGGACTTCATGAAGAAAGGTAGTTTTGTTGCTATATTAAAATGTTATTATTGTTTTTGGGGGGAATGGCGTGGCATACAGGTGTACACAGTGTTGTTAAATTTAAAGCTTAAAGCTTACAAACCCTGGTCAACTACAAAGTCGTTTCGCTGCACAGTTAAGTATGAAAATGTGTTCATTTCTCGTTCTTAAAGTGAGTTCGTGTGAAAAATTATCTTAGCTGTTTCTACGATTCGCAGTGATTGCATGAGAAGTAAATTGAGTCAATTTTAAAACGTAGTGAAACGACTTTGTAGCGAGACGACCGGTAAGCCAAACGGTGCATAAAGGTTAGCAGTGCCATGATAATAAATGATTATAATAGTACTGCTAACCTTAATTAAGATCAAGCTTATATATATAAGTTTAATACATTAGTCTCCTGTAATTATTATTTTTTTTTTCTTAGCATTAATGTTTTATTAGCCCACTTAAGTTACTTTAGGTGACTTATTTAGTTTTCATTGTGATATATATATATATATATATATATATATATATATATATATATATATATATATATATATATATATATTTTCAATCTACCTTTATTCCAGTCTCCTTTAATTATAATTTGGCGTTTTCATAGCGTACCGTAAAATCCCAGTTGTAAACCCTTTGCTTATGAGCCCCCTGGATTAAAGGCCCATCTATTTGTAAACCAAAATTTGTTCCCATTACATGTATAATCCCCCCCCCCCCCACCCTGTTATAAGCCCTCCCAATGAGTACGAAACAATGCTTTTTTACTATCATAAATAATCGTTGAAGAAAGCACTTAATGTTTGAAGAAGATGTGGAGTTTCATCTTGAGGCAGATGAATCAGGCGATGGCTTTTACAATGATGAACAAGACAACTTTGACAAGTAAAGCCTAAATTAACCTTGTGAAGAAGAACTGAGATCAAAGTCTGATCTTGTTTCATTATGTTATGATTACAGTTAAAGTTAGAGCTTCTTACTTAGAATTGTAGTGAAATAAAGTGTGTTTTTTTATCAGCTTGTTTAAAAAAAAAAATTCCATGTACAGTGCATAAGTCCCCCTCCCCTCCCAGATAAAAGCTCCTCGGGATATAAGCCCACCAAAAACCCCTCACAAAATAATTATTGTATAAGCTCATAGCCTTATAACCAAGATTTTATGGCATAATGAAGATTTTTTGCACCTGCATGTACAAAATTATTCACATGCCTATAAACCATTGAGTGAGCCTAGTGTGCGTGTGCCTATCAGGTGTGCATAGCAAGAATTTTGTGCCCTATTTATAATAATTTATTGGTGTTGAGCAGCAGAATAAACACTTTTAATGTACTCTTGACTAGTTGGTGATGTTGCACATGCTGACATTATAGAGGACAGCCATGGGAAATCAAAGGTAAAGTGGAAAGAGCTTTTATTCTGAGAATGATACATATATCAGTGTTAAACTGCTAGTGATCAAGGTTGTGGAAGGGGTATTGCATGGGTATTAGTTGGGGATATGACTGGAGTTTCTGCTGATGATAGTGGCGTATTGATTGTAAATAAATAAATAAATAACTTTAATAGTAACATCCTCGTGAGGTTTTTCAGGAACTATTTACAAACTTTTTCCAATTTATAAAAGCAAAAATGACAATAAAAACTCGAAATCACAATTTATGCTGGTATTTTACTAAAATTTAAAGCTTATGAAGGAAATGTCTGCCTCAATAGTGTGTCTTTCAGGGTGCGTTTGAAAGATGCCAATGAGGCACTTTGCCTAAGTTCATTATGCAAGTTATTCCATATGTAGGCCCCTCTATAGGAAAATGTGCGCTGGCCTATAGCCGTTCTGTATAGCGGAATCTGCAAAGAGTTCCGTGTACGAGTGTTACGAGTATGTATATTTGAGCGCTTGGTAAACTTGCTCGTTAAGTATTGAGGCGCAAGATCGTTCTGACATTTAAAGGTCAAAACGGAGTCTCTATAGAATAATTGTTCTTTAACAGGAAGCCAGTTTAGCTCTCGAAGCAAAGGTGTTACGTGGTCAAACTTCCTAGTGGACATAGCCATAGTGGACCTTGTAACAAATAATAATAATAATTATTGAAGGGTTTTATGCAAGATAGGCATATGTGACTTTTTTTGCTTCTAAGGACGGTGCCTACGTTTGTTCATGTGCATACATTCTGTGCATCGCAAGATACTCTGGTTTCCTATAGGTAGTGCCTACTGCCTAGGGATATTTTTGCACGGTAAAAAAAAAAAGGGCGGAGAAAGCAGAACTTAGCAAGTGTTACTGGTATCCGTAAAGAAAACTGAGGGTAACCATGCATTTTTCAGAGATAATAAAACTTCAAGTTAATAAAAAAAAACTGCTATACATTGCTTTTTATTTTACTCTTTTTTAAAGTAACTGTTGCTTAATTATCTCTGAAAAAATTAATGCGTGGTTACCCGCAATTTTCTTTTTTTTGTTTTGATAGACCTTGCTGAGATCTGCTTTCCCCGCATAGTCATAAACTTCCCAAAAATACTTCTTTATTAGTAGGCACCATCCTTAAATTGAAATTGTTCAGACTATTAACCCCTAGCTGTTTTGGCACAGGGACTTGTTGTCATGTAAGAACTAAGTAAATTACTAAAATGCAACTGTACTGTTGTGTTTTTAATTTTTGAGCAAAATGCTAAATGAACAAGACTATACAATGAAGCTTGTAACACAGACTGTACTTTTCTAGAAAATGCAAGTAAGCTCCATAAAAGAGATACTGACGGCTGACTCAGTTCTTTTGTATGAGCCTGAAACAAGTCAAGCAAAGCATTGGTACAAATGTAGTTATGAACAAAAGAGAACAGTTGAACGTCCTTATCTCCTCTGTATAGGTTCCCTGCATTTTCTGGAAAAAGTAATAAGCTATTTCTTGTTTGTAAACACTAGCATTTTGCTTAAAACTACATACATACATGTACATGACAACTGGTCTATGTGCACAATACCGATATGAGCAATTTCAATTCCAATTTTAAGGCAAAAAAGTCAAATACAGTGTATGCCACTTTTGCAAAATTTCTTTAATTATTAATTTTCAAAGACATGTAGTGAATCTTTGGCCCATTTACATGTATGTACATGTACATGTGTTAATTCCCTGAACAAAAAATTTACCTGTAGGAACACTGTAAGTTCAAATGTCACCCTTGGCTCTGTAATTAGGGTTTGTATTTATTACATTGTATGTAAAGTACTTGTAACTTAAGCTAAGGATGGATTAAGTCACCCCAGCAAATAAACAGTTCATATTAACAACCCTCTACAAAAAGGACTAGTGCATCTGTTCACAACCCCAAGAACTGCGAAGTGGAGAAGTGTGGCCAATCTGCGAGCCAGCGAGCCAGCGAGCCAAACGTGCGAGCCATGCGAGGCAGACATGTGAGGCATGAACAAAACATGCGAGGCATGAACAACTCCCAACATAAATGCTAACTGTTAAGCTAACCGGGGAGCTATTTAAGCTAACCTGAGTGCTATCTAGGCTAACCGGAGTGCTTTTTAGGCTAACCGGAGTGTTTTTTAGGCTAACCTGAGTGCCTCGCACGTCTGGCTCGCAGATTGTCAAGACCCGAAGTGGGGGGTGTAGATTTTGAACAATTTCCAGGGCAAGAGATTAGTGCACCTAGGCACTCGGCAGGATAGTTAACTTGGATATGAAAAACTCTGAAAACCTTGGTCAAGGTGTTACGTGTACTGTAAGAGCAGCCAGGTGAAGTCATGTTTGCAGATGTTGTGTTTGTTCATTTTCAAAATTACACTGCACATGCATGTCTTTGCTATCACTGTTATCTACATTTAATGTACATGTACATGTATGGTTACATTGTATACCATCCAAGCTAACACCAGATCTTTTTTGTTTTTCTTTGCAGGGATGTGGGTATGTGCTTCCAGTTTACAATGTATCTCCTCTTGTTAAATAAATAATGCTTCTTAAGAAAAGAAGTAGAAATATCCTTTTTTTTTTATCACATGTAGATCTTAAAAAAATGTCTTAGGACTGGTACAAAGACCCGTATTTCTTTATCAGCTCTAGATCAATTTGCCATGTAAATGTACATGTTATTATTTGTAGGAATGCTCAGTGTGCTATAGTTCTCATTTTTTTTTTACCAACACATTTACTGCATCATAGGCCTTCTTGTTTTTTGGTCATAATTTTATAGGGTATTAGCCAGGTTTTTTTTATTTGTTTTAATTTTAAACATTAAAGGTGTTGTCAAAGATGCAAGGGCATTTTCAAGGAAAAAATCTCATTTTGATAGATCAAACTGAAAAACATTTAGGGCAACAGCGAATGCTAGAAATAGCAGACACTGTCTGGCCATAATTATTATTTTTAAAATGTTTGACTACAGTGTAATTCTTAAGTTTGCTTGGGCATGTTGTCTGTGCAAAAACATGACTTGGAATTTGTCTTTAAAAACTTGTTAACTGGTTGCATTGTCCACAAATTGGCACTCAATATGCCGAGTTACACATCTTCATCTTTACTTTTGCAACAAAATGTCAACATCTTTTGAGTTTGCCCTCAAGTCCATTGCAAAACTCTTCTTGAAGTGCATCATGTATTCCAATGGATTGTGTCTGGAGTAAAAATCCAAGATGGGCAGTACCCAGGCAATTATGTTTGCAATGTCTAGTGAAAATAAAGATGGAAGGTCTGACACATTTCCTTTCGCAATGTACCTTTTACTACCTGAGTTTGAGGTCCATACTGTAAGTTACGGACCAAGTTTTTCCCCATCCATTTCTTGCTTGGGCCAAATTCAAAAGGAAAATACGAGGATTTGTAACTTACAGTAAGGACAGAGAAAATAAGGTTAGGAAAATATTTTTTATATCTCTGAGGTTAAACTTCAAATTTAGCAGGCCTTACAATGACATATGGCCCGCAAAATTGACCAATCACATTTTGCGTATAGTCTACTGATAGATATAATAAGAAAATTAACAAATCGAATGTGGTTTAGCGTTGTCTGCACTCTTATTGACAATGATATTCGTCGTCATAGTGGTCAAAATGTTGTGCGCCTCATGAGTCCACAACAAATTTTGACCACTGTGATGACGAATATCGTTGTTGATAAGAGTGCAGACAACTCTAAAGCACATTCGATTTGTTTTTTACCACAATATCAACGTCAAAGAAAATTTTTATAATAACTGTCAAAATTTCTGCGCGTTGATTGACGTGAGCAGTGTTGTCTAGACTCTTATCGACAACGAAAAATTTGCCGATCAGATTGCAAGATTAGAAACAATTGTGGTAAAAAATATATTTTTTCTTGGGGTAATTAACAGGTATTTATTATTTTGGAAAGAAATTAGTTTTAGTCACCATGTGATGCAAATCAAAGAAAAACAATGTAAGGTGTGTAAAGTTGACATGGATTAAAAGGGAAGTATCATGGTGTTTTTGACCTCTTGTTAAAAATGGTGAAATAAGACCTTCACTTTGCTACAAAATAATTCTAGAACAACGAGAGGAGAGAAATCAACTCAATTCTTGACAGGAACAACTCGTACTCTGTTCTAGCGCATTTTGGAGACAAAAATACGAAAACTTGAAAAGCATTAGCCTAACATTTTTCAAGTTTCAATCCATTCTGACCTACCCTGTCTCTGGCTAGAGGCACTAATCGACAGTTTCATTGCACTGGGGTGATAATTTATAACACAGCTAGACAATTATTTTTTGTTTCTGTTGTCAGACAAACATTTTTGGGTTTTGAAATTACATCAAATTTTCGTGATATTTCCCCTTTAATGCTTCCAACCCATCAATTAGTTTCTTTCTCTGTCACGTTTTGTTGGAAGAAACCTTACATTGTCATTTAATATCTCATTCATCTTTTTGTTAAAGGATTGTTGAGTTCCGTCACAAAGAGGATGCAGAAAAAGCAATCAAAGAACTTCACGGCACAGATTTCAAAGGAAGGTCAATCCACATTCGGGAGGTGTGTCTATCATGCGTGCATGTACAGCTGCTGTACATGAACTGTGGATGAAATATATGTCATTAATAAATGATAGACCATCACAGTTTATATGCAGTAGATGGAACTTCCTTAAACAGAAGTGTTTTTGCGCAGTTTATGGCTTTGTGGGAAAAGTGTAGTCTTGAGGAGGTCTATTGAAGTCCAAAAAGAAAATTGGGGTGATCTGTTCTAGCGCATTTTGGAAACAAAAAGGCAAGAAAAACATTAGCTTAACATTTTTGAAGTTTCAATCCATACTGTCCTACTCTGTCTGTGGCCAGGGGCACTAATCGACAGTTTTATTGCACTGGGGTGATAATTTATAACAAACTCGACAATTAGCTTCAATATATTGTTGTTTCTGCTGAGAAACAAACATTTTTGGGTTTGGAAATGACAGCAAATTTGTGTGATACTTCCCCTTTAGGCGGCTAGAAAAAGAAGTTGTCATACATGTACATTACATGTACTTAACCCAAATACTGCTGTACAAAGGAAATTAAAAAATAATTATTGAACGGTAACATAAATGTATATTGCCTTGTAGGATCGTATTGAAGAAAGTGAAAGTCAGAGACGTCGAACCACATCATCCAGAGGACCTGACAGTAGTAGTTATGGAGGCGGCCATGGTGGTAGCGTTGGTGGCAGTGGGTCCCTTGCCAATCTAACTGGCCTTCTAGGTTTAGGAAACCTTAACTTTGCTCAAGGACTGAATTACAAGACTGATCCATTGTCTTGCACAGTGTTTGTCAGCAATGTGAGTTATGAAAAAGTTACTTTCTTTTTACCTATAGATTACTACATTTAGCCTATGGGGTCCCATTCATTAACATTTAATTTACTGTTTAGACCTACACCTGTATTCAGCCAACAGGTACATGTATTATCTTGTTACTGTATGTCTACTGTACATCATAATGGCAATACTAATTATAGGAATGGTGATTAACAAATAATTCTTTTCTGCCGCAAACAGGCAGTTTTCATTGATGAAGATGTTCCAGAATGTTTTCTGTTGTTGTTGTTGTCGTTGTTTTTAATTGGCCAGCAGCTTTTATGAGCACAACGAGCAGCTTATAATAACACATCCATGATCTGAGTATGTACATACATGTATACAGTGTATGTAGGTTCATTTGCTGACTGTATATATATTTTCAGCTGCCAAAATTTTATTGTTTTCCATTGTACTTCATCAGAACTGCAACATGTCAATAGTCCATTTTAGCTGCATGTACACTGTATGTGTTTATTGACCTGGCCTTCGAGTGGAAGCAGGGCTGTAGTTGACTCTGTTTTGGTACAAACTACACTCACTGCTTTTCACACTCCAGCCTCACTTCCACACAAAGGCTTGGTTACTAATTTTAATTGAGAAGTGGTTTTCTCAACTAATTTGAATGATATTTGTGCTTGGATTTTAGTATATTTTAGGATGTTGTTTAGTTTAGTTTTGATTTAGTATTTTATCTTTTCTCTCAAAGATACTAGCTTATCTTAGCTATTTTATAAATTCCAGTTGAAAATAAAGGTTTATGTATGTATGATATGTACACAACTACAAAATGGGTTATTGCCATAATTTTATGTGGTGGGTTAAAGAGTACAAAGACGACCAGTAAACTTGTAGTAATAATGATTTCAGTTCATACAGTAGTTCAATTTTCCTTCCAAAATATTCTGGGACAAATCCTCAGATAGCATAACTTGTATAATACCAGTCAAGGCCCCTTGTCAGGCAATCAGATTGTGTGATATTCCAGCCAGTTTAGTAGCCAGTTTATGCACGATGAAGAATGCTGTCCCATCCAGAATCTTGATTTTCAAGATAGTTCTGTTATTCCTTGAAATGGTACTGACCCACTGACACTTAAAAAGTATTAAAAGTTTGTTCAATCTTGGATTGATTGGTTGATAAATACAGTGTACATTGTTGCTTGACTGATTGATTGATCAACGAAATGATTGATTTAGTGATTGACTGGTTTGTTGACAGACTGACTGACTGGCTGATTGATTGATTGATTGATTGGTTGATTGATTGACTGACTGACTGACTGACTGTCTGCTTGACTGACTGACTGACTGACTGACTAATTGACTGATTTATTGATGGATTAATTGATTTTGTTATTGATTGATTAATTTTTTGTTAGCTTGACTACAATGTAACCTGGCAGAAGCTCAAAGACACATTCAGAGGAGCTGGTAAGCAATAACAAAGTACTGTACAATAATAATGATATCACAGTAACAAAGAGCCCCTGACTCTCTCTGAAAATATCATAGGTGCCAGATATCCTGACACTTTTGCAGTGGCTGATTAAAAGAAAGATAGATTTGCTAGCCAAGGACATGCCCCCTGCATCAGTGAGAAAATTAAAGGTCTCAGTGCATAACCCTCTTATGTGGAATTTAGACTAATTTTTCATTTCACTCAAGAGTGTTTATATTACATGATTTGCATGTGGCTATCAATTTTGTCAGAAAACATTGCTCTGTTTCCCCCCTCCTCCCCCGCTGGTGTGGTTTATGTTTAGTTTTCAAGAAAACCAAGGTCAAATTTTGAGTCAGCGAAATTATGCATTATTTTAACAGGTAATGTCATCCGTGCGGACATCAATCTGGACTCGGAACACAAGTCCAAGGGTTTTGGCACCGTACAGTTTGAAACAGCGACTGAAGCTATCAATGCAGTGTGTATCCTTTGTAAACATGCCACACTGTTGGTTGTATTAAAATATTTCTTTTACAAAAACTAAATTAAACAAGCTTATCAGAAGACTTAACAAACAAATGGGAAACAGTTGTTCCATTAAAATCCTGAAAAAGTTTAATTCTTTATACCATTGGAGCAGCTTATCAAAATTCTGATAATTTTACAAAGTGATATCAACTAGTACACCACCAGTGTATCAAAACGAAAGCTGCATACGAGAAGTCCAAATATCTTAGATACCCTTTTGTCACTAAACTCCTTGAAAATCTGGAAAATGGGCATAATTACCTAGTAGATGAAACCACGTGGTATGTTTAAAGCTATAAATAAATAAGAAAAATCGTGACACTGTAGTAATAAATGTTGTGATCAATTTGGAATTGAACGCACTGTTTGAGGCGCTCTGACAATCATCAGCAAATCCTTCAAATCTTAACCAGCACACTGCAGTAAAATTTTGCAAACAAAAATCAACAATTGAAAATAAGCACTGCATCTGCACCAAACTCTCTTAGATATACAGACTTGCCCAACCCAGAACAAAAGTATGTAGACAAATGTTACACCTTAGAAAAAGGTTCAGAGGTTGTTGCTATTTCCATATGCAGATTATGACTCTGTCAGTTTTGAACCCCCAACTTCCGCTTCCTTTGAATTCACACATAAAACCTTGGCTTTGGCTACCTTCTCTTCAAGAAGCAAGTGCTTCAAAATCCAATGGCTTATTGCCGGTTCTGAAGTTCATAAAGGGACTTAGCCCTTGTTCCACATAATGACGGTTCAAATTGTGCCATATGAAGAAAACAAACCTCATTGCTATAAAAATCGTATAAAAATTAGTAAGTTTACAAAGTTTGGTTATGCTTCATTGCGTAGTAACCAGGCTGACCTATTTGTCAATTATTATTAAACATGAATGTATGGCAATAATTATTTGGAAGAAATGTGGTGTTATTTTTATTATTATTATTATTATTATTATTATTATTATTATTATTATTATTATTATTATTATTATTATTATTATTGTTATTATTATTACTATTGTTACTTTTATTGTTATTATTTTTAAAATTTTTTTTAGCCTGGTAAATAAAATAATAATAGACTGATGTATTTTTTCAGTTAGTGACATTACAGCATCTTCTTTGATGCAGTGACAGTTATCAAGTTATTCCTCTGTGCAAGTTTTCCTGGTATGCTAAATGATGCTTTTCTTTTAATTCTTTCATTGTAATCTCCTTGACTTGCATGCAATATAGCTATGCTTCATGGTCAGATTCTCAGTGACAGAGCGATGAGTGTCCGATTGGTATGTTCACCTACGTGTAGCTTTCAGCTCCCATTTTCATAATGTTCACATTTGTTGAGTCTCATGATAGCTTTCATCTGATAGTCATACTACAGGATTTCAGCCACAGATCTCAAAGTTAGAACCACCTTGCACAGCATAATAAACAGCACCACAGGAAAGTACTGCTACTAATAACTTTTAGTATATACCACACAAGTGAATAGTACTTTTTGCGCGAGCTGATTGGCTAGCTCGGAGGTGATTAGCCAAGAACTATTCACCTCTGAGCAGCCGAAGAAAAACAAGATGACTTCCTGTTTCACCATGGTTACTGAAGAGAAAATTATTTTGATTAACCAGGTGGCTGTTAAAAAAAATACTTAAAATTTAAGTACAGGTCTCCAGTGCCAGTTTACTGTGACAGGCTTCAGTATCTCCTGCTTGTAGCAGAAATTATTTTTTAAGTTATTTAATCTTTTCAGCCTCATATTCTAAGGTGAAAAATGAAAGTACAATCCCTTTTTTACGAAAACTGCCGAGCACTAAAATTACAATGAAAACAATGAAACATCAAATATCTTTTGGGATG
Organism: Pavona decussata; assembly: GCF_977016875.1. Lineage (NCBI taxonomy): Eukaryota > Metazoa > Cnidaria > Anthozoa > Scleractinia > Agariciidae > Pavona > Pavona decussata. The sequence goes on along the minus strand of NW_028145606.1, from coordinate 1,778,078 downwards.
GTTTCAACAACAAGACGAATTTCACAAAAAAAAAATGAAGAAATGACACTGTAGGAGCTAAACAAGTACATCTCCAAAAGTTTTATTTGTCTGCAAGAAAGCGAGATGGAACTTTCTACATTAAGAAATCCCTTACCACGTGGCGCCTGAGATTTTAAAATTTCATACCATTTGTCGGTATATTGTCAGAAATAAAATAATTTTTTGGTTCACTAGTTATTCAGCTTGTGTGGTAATATAGTAAAACAATTGTTCACCTCAGTGTCGGTGAATAATTGTTAACTATTTAAATGGTCACACTTTAGAACCACATGTAGTACATGTATACACATCACCACAGCAAAGTACTGCTCAGTAGCTTTCATTAATTTGAATTGTCCCACTTCAGGATTTCATTCACAGACTCAAAAATAATGTAGAATCCCCTTGTTTAGCATAATATAATTACTGCACCACTAAAAGTACTACCCAATAGCTTTTATTTGAATGGTTGCCTTGAAGGATTTCAGACTTCACAAGCTGAAAAGCAAAATCAGCCTGCACAGCATGATAAACAGCACCACAGGAAAGTACTTCTCAGTAACTTTCATCTGAATGGTCACACGGACAAGGTTTCATCCACAACACCGACTCAGAAATTTAGAATCATCTTGTTGTACAGCATAACAAACGGCATGTCTGAAAAGTAATGATCAGCAGCTTTCATTCAAATGGTGGTCAAACCAATGTCTTTCATCCACACAATCAAAAAATTGAATCACCTCCCAAAGTTATTAAGAATTCAAAGTTAAAAGTTATAATCATTATGATGGTTTGGTTGACTGCAATGTTCTGTTTAACATATTGAGCAATGTCCAGAGTGATCTCTTGTATTGCCGTTACATGCAAGTTAATGTTTTGCCTGAAAGGCAATTTTCTGGCAGCTTACCTTGCAAACATTGACTGTGAGCAACTGGGGTTGATTGGGGCATACACAGAGATTTATCAGAAAAGAATTAGCCTATCTTGCAATTGTTGCAAGATAGGCTACAGAAAGGGAAAAGCTGAAAAGATTAATTTTGTATTTTTCTTTTCTGTTTTTGTTGTTGTTTTCCCTTTCCGAGAACCTTCTAGAAGAGGCTTACAGGCTTATGAAATCATTCCAGAAAGTAGAACTGGAATCCTCTTTCTGTAAACATTACAAGAACAGTTGGTTTCATAAGTAAGGCTACTGTAAGGTGTCTTTGCAGCTTGTATTGTAATGCTATTGCAACGCAAGCATCTTCATCAAGAGGTTAGCCTGCACAGCAGGAAAATAGCAACTGGCATGCAACAAAGGCTACCAAGAGGTATGACCAGCATGTCACGGAATATAAAATAATAATAATACTGAAAGTACATGTATCATAAGTTTGCATCAATCATATTGGTCTATTTTTAATTACTCCTATTTAATAAAGGATCGGAATGCGCCAATTATGCAGCAGCTCAGCAATGCAGGTATGAACAACCCAAACATGGGTCGAACAGGAGGTGCCATGAATCCTGTAGCCGTGCTTCAGCTTCTCCAGAGTCTGCAAGGTCTCAGCCAGTTGGCTCAGTTGACCAGTAATCTTGGTGGTGGTGGCGGTGGTTTGGGTCCGTCACTTGGAGGTCTGTCTGGAGGCGGCGGTATGCCTGGTGTAGGGGGACCCACTGGAATGTCCGACCCCTCTGGTGCTAATCCTCTTGCTGCTCTTAGTGGACTTGGAATGTTGGGGAGCAATCTTGGGCTTGGTGGAAGCAGTGGAGGTGGGCTTGCACCACCACCCCAGGTTGACAGTGGGACCTCGGGCCGGCAGGTTTTTGTAAGAAATGTAAGTATGATACTGCTCTGTAAGATCAGACATTGTAATTTTAAACCTATGTAATTCCATCATTTTGACCGCAAGATTGGTTTTAATATGTAACGGACTCATCATCATCATCATCAGTTTTCTCACTTAGTTTTACAAGTGTCGTTTTATTTATTTACCTTTTTTTTTTTGCAATTTTTTCTGGTTTGGTTTCCCTTCTTAAATTTTTTTTTTTTTTTTTTTAACATAGAACATAAACATGGAAACAGTTTGACTGTGGATTTTTTGAAATTAATTAAGTGCCCAGGGTTGTAGCAATCTGATTATTGGCTTATGCTCCCACGTCTTTAACAAAAATAAAGCAAAGGAGGCTTAAACAGCAAATTTAAAGATGATTTCTTATTGCTAAACATTCCTTAAAGGAATTTTGGTCAACTAAATACTTCCAAGACCAAGTCTACATGTTAATATGATGTAGGTATTCTTTATGCACAGGCGCCGTGGCTGAGCACATTTCAAAAATGCATCTAGAGTTTAGGCTTGTCCTCAGATTCCATGCCCATAAACAGGTCTTAATCCAGGGGCGGTGCCTCGCATGGGACGTTCGTCCCGTTGCACTTCCCCCTTTTGGCTCTTGCTTCTTTTTTCTTTCCTTATGTTATATACTGTGAGTGGAGTACCCAATACAGCTGTTAAAAAAAAGATGCAATTGATGAATTGATGGGGCTTTACATGCATACTCTTTTTTTTTTTTTTTTAATAACTTTATTGAACTTAGACATAATACAGCATAACAAGATAGAAATGCGAGATATAAATACAAGTACATAATAATATAAAATCACGCTTAAAACAAAGAATCACTGAGTAACACAGTACGGTACCTACAGTACACTACCCACGATACTTACACCACGGTACTTACACGGCTTACAGTACAATGCTTACTTGCACAACTTACAATACAATCTTATTAATTAATCTTTACATGCTCTCGATGAAGCATGATCAATCTTTACAGGCTTGTGTCTTATACATTTACTTCAAATAATATAATGAATGTTTGAAGGTCAGTAGTTCTAGCGAAAAATAAACAATTTTAAAAACTTAAATAGTCTAAAAGCATTCTTTGTCATATCGTAATAAGTGAAATTTAATTGAGGGATTATAATATTATCTTGACAGCTTCCTTGGCGCTACACCTGGCAAGACTTGAAGGACAAATTTAAAGGAGCTGGTGAGGGATACATTGTAAATGGTTGTAATTCACTATTTAAAATCTTTACAATTATCTGGAATCTTACAAGCTTCTTCTGCCCTTTGACTCCGGAACATAGGTAACAGCATCCCGCGTCCCGACTGTTGGCTTTTATAACCAAGTTTTTTGCATGTACAGGTGATAGGTTAGACCACAACACCAGAAACTCTATTCTGTAATCTTTGCGAACAGTGTGTTTATTCTTCCAAGTCCCCTTCAAATTCTGAGTAGGTGAAGCAGACGAGGCCAACACACACAGCCAGCATGATCTTACCAGTTGTTGTAAGACCTTGGGCCAGATTCACAAACCCTCCCAATTAAAGATCATTTTTCTTTATCGTAGGGATTGTTTCTGAACAATTCTTTACTGTTATGAAATAAAAGGCTATTGTAAACAAACAGTACTTTAATAGGAAACAACTTAACGTAGGAGGCTCTCGTGAATCCAGCTCCTTGTTTGAGGTCCATCATTGGTTTGAACCCACCACCCCTTCGGTCAGTAGTCTCATTCTAAATACCCAAAGACTGAATACTTCTTGCAAAAAGCAGGAAGTTGAAGGGACTGCATATTTGTCTTGAGTTCATTTCCTCCAGGATGAAGTGTCAGTCAATGGCAAGCAAAGAAATTAACATAACATATCAAAGTGTTGACCATTTGTAACAATCCTGCTCCAAAATTGGGCGTTGTTTGAAGAACACTACTTGTATGTAACATTTAGTAAGAAGACATTTCCAAGTTCGTTTTCTCGAATAAAAACTAGTGACAAATACATTCCAGCCTGTAACTGTTGCTTCGTATGCTGTACAAGTTGCTTCTAACTTTTGGATTTGTGTAGATGAAACTTTGAAATGAGAAATCAACATTCATTGTTACTGTTGGTTTTGATGGTTTGTTTCACGTTTCTTACTCAGGAAGAGTGGTCCGTGCAGACATTATGACAGAATCTGGTGGACGATCCAAGGGCTGCGGAACAGTGCTGTTTGAAACTCCCGAGGATGCGGCTCATGCAATTAGTATCCTTTGTTGTGGTAACTTGTCTGAACAAGGTAGTTGGCTCTCTAAGCTGTTTAACGTACAGAGGCAGCTGATAAAGAGACTTCATTCTTTACCCTCGTCATTTGTCTTGAGCTCTGCATGTTCATAAAGGGATTTGAGGTGTTGTGAGAGGCAACGCTACCCTCCTTCCATCGTGGCCCATCTTTTGATTCCTGGTGTTGACGCCAAATGAAGGCTTTTCTCCAGTTTCTCGGATTTTCGTCGCTCCACCAAAATTAACATTTCCAAATTCCAATTCGACCCGGAACGCACGGACACCTTTGAAACAAGATTCTAGAGAGCTCTTTAGTGCTCCATGGGTAAACAAATTACGTTTACGTTTTGTAACTCCAAGGGTATAGAAACTATGGTAGCGGAATTGGAGACCAAATAGTACGGGCAGAAGTTTTTCTACTTTTTTGAGGCCTGTAACAGTAGTTAAAATGACGTCATGATCCCCTAAAGGCTGCCAATTCTTTGGAGGCAGCGTGGTCGAGTCGTTAGGGTGCCGGACTTGAAATCCGGAGGCCCCGGGTTCAAGTCCCGCTCTGACCGCTAGCTGGAGTTGTTTCTCGGAAGCTCCAAGTTCAACCCCTTGGACGCGCTTGTAAATAGTCAGCTGGTCTGCCTCCTGCCATTTGGGATTTTTAACCATGTTATTTTCAATTTGTATTATTTCTTTGTGAAGTTTAACGCTCAGCCCCACTAGCACTTGTGCTATAAACACTGCCGAGGGTAAATAAAGGTTATTTATTTTTTTTTTTATTTTTCTTTAGAAACATCTTATGAAAGCCACCAAAATTGACTGAAAAGTTACCAAACCCAATCAAACAACTACTGCAAAGTCTTCAAAAATTAAAAATCAGGAAAATTGAAATGTTGAAAAATGTGCCATGCAGTATCTGGTTGTAATAAAAATTCATGAACACAGATCATAACAAAATTTTCCCAGATTAAGTTTCAGGAAAATTGGCAGTGTTGTGGATTTTGCTGGTATATTACCAAAAGATTTCACGTTGTTAAACATCCGAAGTCTTTGCACACACATTATACTTAAAGCCTAAGTGTGCATAGGATTAAACTTAGCATATAGCATACAGTGTATGTAATCGAAAGTTGATAGCCCTTAACAACTCGCCAGACATGTTCAATGGCGCGTTAGTTGATGGACGGGAAATTGATGTAAGGATGGATCGGTTGGGCTGATGACTTAACAAGTGGACTGGGCGGGAAGGCTTTGTGAGAGGACGAGTGCCATTTTCTTTGTCGGAGTCGTGTTTCTTACTTTCAGTCTTCTGATTTTGGACTATGCTAGTCATCCTGCAGAGGGATTGTGTGGTTGTCACATAGCTGCTGTCCATTGAAAGGAGATGTGTATTTAAAAAGCGCAGGAGTCTTGGATGGCCGCTGATTTTGAATTATTGTCAGTATTCCCTTTAAGTAGGATGGTTTCTAGCTGTCCCCAATTCTTTTTCTTAAGTCTGAGACTTGTAGTTTTTATTCGCTTGTAATTCTGTATGTCATAGACGTTTGGCAATGCCCCCCTTGAAGAAGTTCAGGTCAGTAAGGGCTTTGTTTTTGAGTTGGGGCTTTTATAAGGATTGAGCTCGTTTGTCTTTCCTGGTCTATGCTTGTACTGTCAACATTCACCACCCCGAACAAACTCTTTTCAACCTGCTTGCGGAAATAAGGTCTTGATTTGAAGAATTGCGTTTTTAGTAGTAGCTTTTACTATCATGTCCATTTTACCGAATTTTGGAAAACCATCACTTGGTATTTGTTTGTTTGAAATGTTCAAGCTGTACATAGCTCATATGTAGTTATATGCTCGTTCAAAAATGGAGACTTTGTTGTTGGCTTAGCAATAGGTCCTAACGTGTATTTTAGTTGAAACGAAGATACTGCTTGGTAAAATGAGATTGAAACGAAAGGTTTGCTGTTGTTGTTGTTGTTGTTGTTGTTTTCTTGGGGGAAATGGTGTTTGTGGTAGGGATGTGGAGGGGTTGATTCCTGAATTGTTTTCACCTTGATACATCTCTATAATTACTTTGGGGTCATAATATCGGTGCAGCATGGCCATGAGATACTGCAGTACATTCCGTTAACACGTGCTATGAGGTCGTGATATGGATATTGGTTTCATGTAATCATGAAATGGGTGTTATGGTTACCACAATGTGGCTGCCACAAAGTCATGATATGCGTGCAGTGCAGTCATGGTGCGGATGTAGTGTCGTCATGTTATGCGTGATATTTACTCCAGGGAAACATGTTATGGTTGCACTGTGGTTATGACATGGACATGATTGGTCATGATACGATTCCCGGCGTGCTATCCAGCATGGCAGACGTCATGAAGTCTTGATATGGGTCCCGTGGGGTCCAACTATGGGCGGTACTTGTTTAATGATATGTAATAAGTACAGTGCAGTCATGATATGGACATCAAAGTGGTGATAATATGGAGAGAGTGGGATCTTAATCTGATATGGATTCCATAGGGGAGTGATAAGATAACTATGGATTTCAAAGGGTCATGATATGGGCGACAACTGTTTCATGGCAACATTTAATGAGTGCAGGGCAGTCATAATGTCGTTATCAATGGTCATGACATGGATACAGTGTTATCTTGATATAGGTTCTGTAAGGTCGTGATATTGGTTATACGCTGTGACTACGTTACAGTCATATATTGGTATGATTGGTCATGATATGAGTGCTTTTATGTCAATATCTATGCAATCTGGTTGTGTTATGGACACACTACAGTCGGGATATTGGCCCTGTAAGAGCGCTATCTATGGGTGATGCTTGTGTTATGATATGTTATGCGTATTAGTGGTCATGATATATGGATTCTGAGGGGTAGTGATTTGGTAGCATTTGTTTCATGGTAACATTAGTAAGTACAGTGCAGTCTTAAGTTGGTGTTGGTGTTCTTGATATGGATCCAATGCCATCTTGATATAGGTCCTGTAGGGTCGTGATATTGGTTTTACTTGTTTCGTGATGTCACGCAGTGATTGCAGTGCAGTCATGATATGGGTTTGATTGGTCATGCTATGAGTACTGTACAGCCAAAATATGGGGGTCTTGATATGGGTCCCCAGCAGGGTACCAACGAGATATGTGGGTGATTTGCTAATGATATCTTGCAGTGACTTCAACACAGTTATGATATGGGTTTGATTGGTCATTACACCAGTACTCTTCAGCCACGATACGAATACAGCATGGTTATGTTATGATTGATATGGGTCCCTCGGGTAGTGACATGAGGAATAGTTGTTTCATGTTATCATGCAGTGACTGAAGTGCAGTCATGATATGGGTACGATTGTTCATGATATGAGAACTTTGCAGGCATGATATGGATGCAATGTGGTCATGTTATGAACGCTGGACAGTCTTGATATGCGGTGATTTTTTCATGTTATTATGCAGTGATTGTAGGTCAGTCATGATATGGGTTTGGTTGTTCATGATGCCAGTACTCGTCAGCCACGATATGATACAGCGTGGTTATGTTATGATTGATATGGGTCCCTCAGGGTAGTGACATGAGAGATAGTTGTTTTATGATATCATGCAGTACAATCACGATATGGGTACAAATGTCAATTGTTCATGATATGAAAACTTTGCAGGCATGATATGGATGCAATGTGGTCATGTTATGAACGCTGGGCAGTCTTGATATGTGGGTGATTTTTTTCATGATATCATGCAGTGACTGAAGGTCAGTCATGATATGGGTTTGATTTGTCATGATATGAGAACTTTGCAGGCATGATATGGATGCAACGTGTTCATGTTATGAACGCAATGCAGTCTAGATATTTGGGTGATTTCGTGATATTATGCAGTGACTGTAGGTCAGTCATGATATGGGTTTGATTGGTCATGATATGAGAACTTTGCAGGCATGATATGGATGCAACGTGTTCATGTTATGAACGCAATGCAGTCTTGATATGTGGGTGATTTTTTTCATGATATCTTGTAGTGACTGTAGGTCAGTCATGATATGGGTTTGATTGGTCATGATATGAGAGCTTTGCAGGCATGATATGGATGCAAGGTGTTCATGTTACGAACGCAGTGCAGTCTTGATATGTGGGTGACTGTAGGTCAGTCATCATATGGGTTTGATTGGTCATGACATGACTACTATACAGCGAAGATATGGATACAGCGTGGTTATGTTATGATTAATATGGGTTCCACAAGTTAGTGACAGGAGGGATAGTTGTTTCATAATGTCACGCAGTGGCTGAAGTGCAGCCATGATATGGGTATGATTGTTCATTATATGAGAACTTTGCAGGCATGATATGGATGCAAAATTGCCATGTCATCAACGCTGTGCAGTCTTGGTGTGGGTGATTTTTTCATGATATCACGCAGTGACGGTAGGTCAGTCATGATATGAGTGCCGTGCAGTTTTGTCGATTCAGTGTAATGGTATGGACGCAGTGAAGATCTGGTATTTGACCCGTATGTTGTTGATGCTTTTTTCATGATATCGACTGCTCTCAAGTCGTGTTATGCAGATTTCTTTATATCAGGATATGGATGCAGTGGGGGTTATGATGACATATATCGTGATATGGGTAGCTTGTTTCATGATAGCATGTGATTCGTGCAGTGCAGTCGTGATGGGGATTGGCCATGATATCGACAGAGTACCATCGTGACAGAAGTCCCATACTGTCGTTGTTATATAGCTGGCACTTGTTTCATGATATCATGTATTGAGTGGGGTGCAGGCATACTCTCTGATTGGTCATGATATGAGATGTGTCAGTAGACATGATATGGATGTAGGGTGACACATGCAGAACACTCATGACATGGCTGACATGGATTGCATTTCTTTCGTAATAGCGTAATATTTCCAGGATTATGGTATGGCACCAGTGGTTATGATAGTAGGGAAGTCATGGTATGGGTTCCATAGCGTCATCATATGGGTCATGTGATGGGTGCATTGCAGTCGTACTGATGTTGATCTATAGAGTCTTCGTGTAGGTGATTCCTTGTTAGAATTCCGTTTGAACTTGTGATCCTCATTGGTCATGATATTGTTCCCTTTTGTGTGAGGTTCATGATTTGGAGTTTGGTTTTGGTTTATCAGATATCATGAAATTTAAAGAATTCCTTCGGCCTTGATTCAGTTTGACAGTCTCCCAGCCTTGATGCAGGTTAACGATTTCTCGCAGTTTTAATGTAGCAACCACTAATTAGCAAAATTGAAGGAATTTATTAATATCGCGGAGAAGGGTTTAGGAAAAAATGACATCTGAGTATTTTGTACTAAGGTGTTAATAAGTGAAACGTTTGGGAACTGGAAGCATGTCTAATATGAATAATTACGGACAATGCTGGCAACACTATTGCATAAAAAATCCCGGGCAGGTTCTATCAGAAAATCAGAAAAGTTTTCCACTAATAGAACGATTCAGCACTAAGGTTTTGCTACAAGTCAAATCCTTTCATCTTTTGATCTCTGTACGCGTTCATGAGTTGATGAACGCTGTCCTAGAATCATTTTTGCACTCCCAGCAAATCCCGTTGTTATTTTTTTGTTGTTGTTTTGTTTGGGTGCGTTGCATTCAGCCATTCATTACTATTCCAACCGAATACCCCAGATGGAACATTGAGGGGTCAAGGTTTCTTCCCTAAAGGCCAAGCTACCAATCATTCAAGTCAGTTACGGGTGGGAGAATCCTAGCGTGAAAGGCGCATGCGGGGATGCATCTGAGAAGCGCGACTTAAATATATGCTGGATATTGGATCTAGCTTGTATGCAGTAGAATCGGTTATTTTGTTCTTTACTGGGAGTTTGTCGTATTGGGGATTAGTGCTGGATCTAGCTTGTATGCAGTATGATCGATTGTTTATCGATTGGTTGTTTTGCTCTTTACCGCGAGTTTTTTTTGTCATATTGGGGATTAGTGCTGGATCCAGCTTGTATGCAGTAAAATCGATTGTTTATCGATCGGTTGTTTTGTTGTCTACCTGGAGTTTTTTGTCATATTGGGGATTTGTGCTGGATCCAGCTTGTATGCAGCATAATCGATTCCTTTATATCGGATTAGTGTTTTGGTGTTTTCCTGTCTTTTCGTTGTGTGATAAACTTTGTTGAATGGTGGGTGTTTGATCATCATAATTCAATAGCAAGGGACGCCATTCAGTGTTAACAGGTACGTGTTAAAGGTAAGTCTAAAATGAATAACTTGTGTACGGTGTAGCAATTTTTTCCTCTCCAAGCGAGCGTGAGAAACGGACAAAAGCTTCCGGGGAAAAGTTAAGGGGCAAAAAAAAAAAAAAAAAAAATGCTGCAGTAGGGTCTCCCGCACTCTCGGAAGGGAAATGAGTTAGACTGCGAGCAGTCGCACTTTTTTTCTCAGATCACACGCTCAAAGCGACTGTAAAATTATGCAATTGGAAAAGTGAACGAGGAGGGATTGAGGTGAGAGAGATTAAAAAGTAGAAATCGCGCGATTATAACAGAACTTAGGGGAAGAAAGAGACTGTTCGCAGTCTGGAAACGACTGCTAGGCGGGCTAAAATGCAAGACCAGCACTTAGATTAAAATGTTTGATGCCCTCTACTGTAAAGAAGTCCTTGAACTTGTCAGGCAGCTACGAATGCATCGTGAAGACCTCGTACAGCGAGTTTATCCCAAACGTGTAGTTGACCCTCTTAGGAATGATTTTCTATCTTTCTTCCTTTCTTTGTTTCTATAACTATTGTTTTAGGGGAACAAACGAATGTGCATCAGTGCCTGTTCTTCAAGCCTATCCATGTTGCCAAGAGATTAAAGGGCCCTAGTCAGCCACACCTTTGTTTTTGTTTATATGCGAGAGTTTGGTTTATATTTTGTTCGGAGCATGTCGAAATAAACGAGATCACTGTGAAACTACTAAAGATAATGAAACATAATTTCAGGAACACAACTTACAGTTAATCAATAAGATTTCGCTTCACCATGCAATATCAATAATTTCGATGGCATCGAAAATGGCGAAGGCTGACTAGGGTCCTTTAACAGTTATAACCCGTGTTAACAGTTTGACGATAATTTGCGAAAGATATTGACTTGGGCTAGTGATATTCTATGTGACGTGAGATGGCATTAAAAACAATTGATACCAACATTGAATTGTTGTCAATGGGTTTGTGCAGGATACTGTGTTTGATGGGGGGGGGGGGGGGGGGGGGCGTCGTTGCACCTTAAAATAGGTTGATCCACGTGCAAGGTTGTTCAAAAGTACACAACCTAGTTCCAAAATGCGTCTCTTAACAGGATGAGTAGTACTCCAGACACAGGGCGCGGGAGTCAAAATTTGATGTAAATTCCGGCTAAATTCACTGCGAAATTGCGCGGCAAATCGAGTTTATTGATACCAGGACGTGATAGTTATCGCACAAAGCGTCATGAGATCTTATTACGTAACCCACAGTCATTGATGAATGCGGCGTGCGTCTTGGGGATAAATTTCCAACAGACGCGTAATAAGATCCCATGACGCTTTGTTCGATCATTTTCTTGTGTTTTTCTTTATATAAAAATCAACAAATTCGATTTGAGCCGCAATATCCCAGTGAATTTAGCCTGAATTTACATCAAATCTGACTCCTCTGCGCCCTATGCTCCAGACTCTTGCATCTTGAAAGAATAAGTAGGATTTTAAAACATGTAGAACAAGCGATCCAAAAAGTACCTAGTTGGCCACGTGACCTGATGCATTTCTCTCCCTTTCACTTAAGGTGGGGGTAAACGTGAATTTGAATGGAATTTTAAGAGGTTTAAAGAAGGGATAAAAGAAAGAAAATGATTTTTGGAACACTAACAGAAAGTCGATAACCACGCAAGAGCACCCCAGGTTTCTAGTGGACTAACTTGGTTTCCGTCTATTAATTATTAACTACAAATTCTAATTTTAAAACTTCACTAAATCTTCAATATTTCATATTTCTCTTAATTTTACCAATCCTGCTAGAAAAACTATCTCCTCCCAAATATAACAAAAATCACCCAAAAATTCACAAAACACCCCACAACATAGATTGACGGGATGAGCAGAGAGTTTTTGGATTGCTTGAAACGTAAACGAGATATTTTCATTGAACCGATTTTAAGTGGCGTGAAAACGGCTTTCAGGTTTATCCCCGCCTTAAAGGAAGGGGTTCACATTTCAGTGCATGTGCATGAATCTAAATGCTTTATTCTCTTTCTTATCAACTTTATGGCCTTAAAATCCTACTCACATGTACTTCAGTAATCACATTCTATAATTAGTCCAAGCAAAGTGACTGATGACCAAAATTCACGGAAAATGCTAGTGGATTGTACTCATATTGTCGATATTGAATTTAGCGTTGACTCGTAGGATTTATTCCACGGTTGATGTGTGTACAGTTATTTGTATGCGAAATAACGCAATCATTAAAAAAAAAAAAATTATCACCCGAGTTACCTATTCCCTTCCGAATGGTTCATAAACAACGAATGAAATTAAACAGGCTTGGATCATAGCGAGCAAAGGCGAAATAGTATTTTGATTCATGGACATGCGCAGAACCGTAAACCCTTCCCTTTAAGGTCTTTACGGCGGCGAAATGCAAGACTTGCATTTTACCGCCGGAAGGATCGTGAGTCCTCGGTTCAGGCTCTTTGGCGAGCGGTAATATATATCTTCTTTGTTATGTCCTGTTGACGGGTTTTATTTTTAACATGTTTTCTGCGGTTTCAAAATTTGCCTCAGAGGCGGTTGTTCGAAAGCGATTAACAATAATCAACGATTAAAAATTAACCGCGGTTTTCATGTTGTTCATTAAAAATGTTTTCAAAAGCTAATTTTAGGCTAGTGGTAAGTCAAAACTGAGGGAAAAAATCTTTTTGAAGAGTCTTCTTTGATTAGTAATTAAACTCGAATTGAAGTTCACGTAAACCCAGGATTAGCTTAATCGGGCTTTGAACAACTGGGCCCTGGACTAGAGCCTGTGAACTCTGCACCTCCCCCCCCCCCCCCCCCCCCCCTTCAAGGAGGGAAAGAAAGGACCTGGGAAGGAGGATTGAACTGACCATTAAAAGAATTGCGGAAAATTTGTTGGTTTATTTCTTTTGTACAAATTACACAAGAGCAGTTTAACTTAAAACACAACTGAGTTGAGCATCGCTCCGAGGCACTGTACAATGTCTGATGTCATCAAGATTTCTACACTCTCTTCAAGATGGCGCTTGGGATCCTAAAAAAAGAAAACGGACGGAAATTAACTTTATGCCACGCCAACACAACTAAGAACCTACCACTTATAACGTATTTTCGATGTTTCCAACTTCACACGTAATTCCAAGACTGCATTGACAACATTTTTAGAGGCGAAGGGGGGGGGGGGGGGGGGTGTACCGATTCTAAAACGCATGGACTCATAGATACACACTTACTCACGCCCACAAGCTACAATCTTGGACAAATTAAACGAAAAATTAAGACCACATGTCCACCCCCCCATTTGAATAATGAGAAAATGACGCTATTTCCTTTGTGCGTGAATTCACCATTGTTTTTTTTGGGGGGGAGGGGGGGGGGGGAGGGGGGAGGGATTTTTTTTTATTCTGTCCAGATTGTAACTGTACCCATTATCAGGTATGAAATTTCATCCTTCTGAAAAAAGGGTCTTTCAACCTGATGAAAAGACATAGCCTGGCAGATTTCATGGCGTCACTGTTTAGTAAGTACCTGCTTGCCAACATTTTTTATCGCCCGTTGTTCTGGGGTCATTGTATCTTCCTCCTCGACTGCCTACAAACGCAAAGGAAAAACGTTAGGTAGTTCTTGAAACTGATAGCGTCATGGGTGAATAGTAATTTAAAGGTGAGCCGTACACAGCGCAGAATAAAAGAAATAATGACAGGTTTGTATCACAAGGAAGACGAAACTCGGTGTCAAATAATAGGCCTTATCACGGTTTTCGACGCCATTTTGACGAGTAGGCAAACACGTCTTGAAATAACAGTGTTTGTATGGAAATCCGATGTCAAATAATTTTCATAAAACATCACTTCTGAAAAATTCATGAATTGGAGACTTTTGGCACTAGGAAAAGGATTTTAAGAAAAAAAATGGAGGGACGTACGTAGTTGTGCCAGAAAGCGTTCAGTCGTGTTTTGAACTGGACGCTTTCTGGCACAGCTACATCCCTCCAATTTTTTTCCTAAAAACGTTTTCCTAGTGCCAAAAGTTTCCAATTCATGAATTTTTCAGAAGCAATGTTTTATGAAAATTATTTGACATCAGATTTTCATACAAACACTGTTATTTTGAGCCTGTTTGCCTACTCGTCAAAATGGCGTCGAAAACCGTGATAAGGCCTATTTACTTGAAACTTGAAAACTGAACAAAATAATAGGGAATAGGCCATTTTCGAGTTGCTTCGTGCATAGTTTTTATTATGAAAGTTAGGTTTGATTCCTTTGCAAGCAAAACTAAGTTTCACTCTTACCCTCGCTTTCGTAATGAGGCTCAAAGCAACTCCAAAGTGGCCTACTAGAAACGACACAGGTACAGAATTAATTAAACGGAAAGTTGATTTAGTTAGAAAGCATGCAAATGCTTTTTTAACTTGACCATACTTTTGTAAAAAAATACGCGAATAAAAAAAAAGAGGGGGAAATACATTGAAAATATAACGATATTACTCCTTGCTGTCCTCGTAACCAAAGCATGGTAATAAATTCCCGGTAGTTGATATACTCATAGTTTTCCCTTATTTCCAAAGTTTATGGCAATTGTTTGACAAACACAGTATTTCGGGATTGTTTGGCTCGCTTTCCAAAATATCGGTTTTACCGTAAAAATGTCAATATCTTTGTCATCTCCTTGGTGGTTTTCGGTCTGGACTCCCATATGAAAGGGGTAGGGATGCTCGTCGGGAATTTTGAATTAAGGTGGCTCTATACCATTTCTTCAGTTTTCGCTGGTAGTGATTTATATTTTTCTTGATGTTCTGGTTCTTTCAGTCCTGTAAAACTATCTGGGTTCAAACATAGTTTCAAGTACCTAAGTCCTTATGCTTCGCTAAAAACACCAAAACACCGGTAAATCCCATTGCAACCGGCGGATGATACATCTGATTCCTTTACTCCTAGCTAGTTTCAATATGGGTTTGTCCGAATTTCGCGCGATAAAATTTCCCTTTTTATTGTGTAAAGAAGAGGGAAACTCCAAATTAACTCCTCGTTAGGTCAAAACAAATTCTCTACATACGTTTGGCCAATTTCTGTAAGTTTCGTTTTTGCCATTTATTGCAGTTGTCCATGTATAATTCTCCCTAAGATTTTTTGGAGTACAAATACCAGCTAAATCCTGACATTGAGCCAATTTTCAGAAAAATTCACCGTGGAAAACTCATTAAAATAGCCTTACTTTTCAGGCTAAAATTGTCCTTGTTTCAGTTAGAAAACTGCGCGCGATCGCGTCATTTTAGTACCCAGTCGCCGCGCGCCAAATAGCTGTATGGGATCACCTTAAACCCCTAAAGGAGACCAATCTGGACATGGCTTAAACTTTGTTGACCCCCTAAAAGAGACCATTTTAAAACACAGACAAATAAAAAACTACAGTCACTTTTCGCGTGCAACCCTAAACGAGACCTTCACGGCTAACCATAATGGCGTTTTTCCCAGAACACCCTGAGACCAAAATCCGAAATTTACACCCCTTAGCGAGACGACGAGCATCCCTACCCCTTTCATATGAGGTTCCCCCCCTCCCCCCGGGGGTTTTCGCTCCACAAATACGTCTTGATGGGATCTTAACGTTAAGTTCCATTTAATGTCCAAGTGATCTAGACGGCTGGAGCTTAAAGGGGCAGTGTCACTATCCATGGCCAATAAAACGTATTTGTTTCAGTGGAATCCTTAAATTAATGGTCAGCGTTTATTAACAATAACCCTACTAGTGCAAGCTGCTATTAATTATGCTTGACTACGGATGGCAGGGATGGAAGTGGATAGCAACTAATGTTTTCAAGTTCTTCCTGTGTATTTTAGAGAAGTCGCTAAAAATTGGTTATGGTTTGTTCTTCCTAGGAGAAAAACCTCAATATTTTCTTCATGGTGTTACAAGAACAATTTCATGTTACAAACAAGGCTCTTTGCAAATCATGTGAACAGTTTTGAGCAAAGCAGCTCAGTATCGCCGTCACAGTGCCACTTTAATCCCTTTTCTGTGACATTAAACAATTCCGAGAAACGGATCCCCGGTCCGTAAGGTGTCTATGTTAATGGGGATAGACTGTTGAGAACAGACATGATCAAGGCAATAAAAACCCAACATCAAAAAGGTATTAGGTCAGGTTCAGTTAATTACATCAACAATATTCAGACCTTGTGGTAGTTCTTGACAAGCTCCAACATTTCCTGCAAACAAAACGAGACCTCCTTTACATCTGATATGTAGAAGTTGGGGAATGCTTAGAAGTTTGGTTTGCCTATGCGCACATCATTGACATTCCCCAGCACCCCCCCCCCCCCCCCGAAATCATCATCATCATTATCTTTATTTAAACTCGGTAAATACATCAGGCATTAACAGTTTAATATAAAAGCTACAACTTATTGCGAGAGACTATGTATATAGATTAATCTTCTATTATTTAAAATACTGCTAACTATTAAAAAAAAGTAAAAAAAGTAAACTAAATTAAAGCCTGTTTTACATGAATGCCGTGTCGGAATTAATTAGCAATCGTCGGAAACAGGACGCATAGCCCCTAACAAATCCCTCGCACTGAAGAGCGAAATTACAGGTAAGCGCGGACCTCGATGAGGCGCCAGACATCCCCCCTCCCACCACCACCACCACTCTCTCCCAAATCTGATCTCTCCAGGAAGCCGATAGTCACCTTAACTGTTTTCTGGTTCAGCGCGCAGTGATCGTCGTAATCTTGTAAAGTAAGTCCATCCATCCATGTCTTCTTGTGCAGATTCAGCAACATCTGAGAAAGAGAGCATGCCAGTAAATCGTTCAAGCCCCGGAGTATCATTGCCATTCAACCATTCAGTAAGATAAGCGATCGATAGTAAGATAAACATGAAGCCTTGGGGTGCTTACCATTTACATGGTAAAACCCGAAAATTCCAGTTGGAAAATCAAAGTGGTAAGCATCATTCCATTTGGAGTACTTCTGAAATTATGGGCTTCTCGTCAAAGTGATGCATTTTTATTACTCCTTTTGGGATTCACAGCTGATGTTCATACATTTTGCATGTTATCCATCTTCTGTTAAGACAACCTAATTCTTTTCGTATTTATGCCGAAAATTTCCATCCGGGTGGTTTGCGTAAATGGTAAGCACCCCAGATGTTCCAATTGCAATGACGTGACAGCCATGTTGGTGTATAGAAGCTTATGAAAAGCCTTCTGTTTGCAGTACACCAACATGGCGGCGGCGTCATTGCGTACATACTGTCTATAGTAGGCTTTTGTACATCATGCTTTTTCCCTTCCCCCACTTAAGGACAGTGCCTACTTTTGTTACTGCGCATACGTTCTACACATTTCGAGATACTCGGGTTTCCTATGGGTGGTGCCTACTAATACAGAGATATTTTTTGCGCGGTTTAAAACTATGCGGAGAAAGCAGAAATTAGCAAGTGCTCTTGGTATCCAAAAAGAAAATTGGGGGTAACCATGCATTTTGCAAAGATAACAAAACGTCAATATTAAGAAAAAAAAAAAAGCCATACATTGCTTTGTATTTAACTGCTTTTAGAATAATTGTTGCTTAATTATCTCTTTTAAGAAAATGCCCCGCTTACTAGGCTATTAATGCTTGGCAGCTTGGCGTTGGAATTTCAAAATCCCTTATCGACTTCCAAGCACTTTCAATTTTGTCATAAAAAAATGCTTTCATTTTATCTAAAAAAATATTTTTTAAGGAAAATGACATTAAAACTCTCGAATGATTGATTCTTTTGCTTAACTAAAATGCTTGCACGATGTTCAAAACCCTAGTCAGTAGTGTATAGAGAAAACTACCATATTTATAATGGAAATAGGACTGGGTGAAGTCCAATTCGGTCTGTAACCATACGACTGATTAACGAGATCGGAAGACCCATTTTTTTTTTTTTTTTTAACGAACATGACTATAGACTGAATTGGACAACACAAATTCCTGTTACCAATTAATCATAACCATTTATTACAATATCCGAGAACCAATGGCTATGACAATAAACAAAATTCTAGTGAGACGTTTTGGGAGAATGTAGAGACAACCGTTTTATTTACGAAATACGTGGGAAAATGGACCCCGGTCAAGCGTAGCTGTCCTATTACAGCACGCGAAATGGGCGTGTGCTGTCCAATTGCTTAGGCATGACGCCTACACTGTCCTTTCAACGCTCAAATCATCGCTGCTGGTAGCAAATCATATTCGAGAATTTTGTAATAGTTTTGATTAAAAAATAGAAAACACTCAAACCTTTTGTTCGAGTTCGTTCTTCTTGTAGTTGATGGAGATGGAGTAGTAGTGTCTGTTTAGGCCATGAATCAGCGCCTACAAATGGAGGAAAAATTAATTATTATACGCGCCTACGTGCCACAGTGTAGCAAGCGATTCGCGCGCGAGGAGCGGGAACGTGTCACGCATCGCTGAGTACATACATAAGGACTGCAACTTCATTCCTTGCGTTTTGCGCGCGCCCGTGTGTTCCACGTGCTCTAACATCCCTAGGGGAATTAAGATACTTCCATTGGTCTATTATGCCACAAGCGCTTTCCTTGCAGCTAACCCGTAAAAAACTACAGGATAGTTCGGCCACATTAAACCAGTTAAACGAATTGGAATAATCGACAAGTTGTACAAGTAACGCGAAGCAATATTTTCAAATGACGTTGGTGTTGCCATCGTGGTTTCTTAAACTCCCTTTTGTAGCGAAACAAACGGACACCCTCATCCCTTATTGTTCACCTGTATCGAGGGCTTTTGTAGATGTCCCAGATTGGAAGTCGTTTGCCGTGATTCCTGGCCAAGTACCATCATGTTCGGGTTGATGAGACGGAAAGCATCGATAACCACCTACAAACAGCAAAACAAAAAATATATAAATGAGAGACTTCCGCAGTTGTGTGTATATTTCATAAAAAAATCAATCAATCAATCAATAAATAAAAGGACAGAGATGGAAACTAAGGGCGTTGGCTGGGATATGTGAATTTCTCATTTAGAAATCGCCTTAACGGAAGTCAGTTTCTCGAAACGTTTGCGGACGTCTCGGGAAACAGACTTCCGCTTTCACGACGTCTAAAAATAACAAGCGAATCGGCACGTATCCCAACGGCTAAACTGAGGGTCTCCCTCTCTGTCCTCTTATTGTTTCTTGATTTCATATATAACAATTTATAGAACAATATATGTACTTATACAGCCCCAAGTCAATAACTGTTCATGGCGCTTTACAATGAATAATGCTAAAAAGCAGATTTGGAATATTAAGTTAAAAACTAAACTATCTTAAAAAAAAAAAAGGCTTTTCTTAAATACAAAAACCACTATTCAAAAGCCGTTTCAAAAAGGTAAGTTTTCAAACGGTTTTCGAAAGTGTCTTTGGAACTGCAAAGTCTTAAATCCAAAGGTATAGTGTTCCCCTGGCCCAGTTTCGGTCCAGCTACCTCTAAGGAATGCTTTCCATACGATTTTAGACGAGCACTTTGGACTGCCAAAAGTCTTTGAGACGATGACCTGAGCGTACCTCTATTTCATAGCCTTAAAAGAATTCACTCAAATGAAAACAAATAAGCAATTCGTTTGCTCTTGTTGAAGGTAGATCCATATTGCACCACTCGAAGGTAGTAGCGGCTTTACACTGTAGTTTCAGTTGCTAGTTCATACCTTTCCTTTAACACTCTGTATAGGGTCTACAACAACAGCCACAGCTCTCTCAGACAGTGCTTCAAAGCTCTGAAAATATAAAAAATGAAAACAACAACATCAGAAACCCGGACACATTATTGCAACTAACATGTAGCACCTATCGACAGTTGTTCGTTAGCCATCTCCTCCTGTTTGTTTGTTTGTTTGTTTATTTGCTTTTCTTTTATTCATTTTTGTTGCTTTTTCTCAGTTTTCTGTTGTCCAACTGAGCAGAGTTTTGACTGTTAAATTCTTACAGTGCAATTTTACGATAAAACAGAGAAAAGAAACAGGATTATTAACCCTTTAACCCCTAATAACAAATAGCAAATACTCCTATCTTGTCCCCATACCTTTCTTATAAAAGCACTGGGGAGAAGTTATTAAAATATCGAGAAAGTCCTTAATTCTCATGACCTCAGAGGTTGAATAAGCATTGATATTATTACAAGGAGAAATTTGATGCTGATCACTGTTAGAGCTTAAACAGTTAATAGTGAACTAATGCAAGTGTTTATTATTATTATTATTATTATTATTATTATTATTATTATTATTGTTATTATTATTATTATTATTATTATTATTATTATTATTATTAGTATTTAACAGGGCTGTCACTAAGATTTCAAGTTGCTGGATAAATACAACAAGTAGGCAGGGAATCAGACAGCTAGGAATTTCTTTTGGTTCTATTTTTCTTCTATTTTCCTATGAAAATAGCCGGGGGCCACATTTTTAGTAACCGGGGGAAATCCCCGGCCCCCGCCTCTTAATGACAGAATAATTATTATTCAGCATTTATCCTGATTGGTAACAAATTTAAGAGCAAGGAAAATAAATGTACACTGACCTGTTGGGTGTTGATATCAACACCAGAAAGCCAACAGCCAAATCCAGGATGGGAATGGTACCAACCAACAACCATTTCTGGCCTTGAAAAACAAATAAATTATTATGATCATCATTTCAATCCCCAGTGAAGAGGCAGAGAGATTTTGTTTTTCATACCAACCTTGAAATTTAGGGAAATCCAGTTCCCATGCTTTCCCCTCATACCTCCCTACAGTAACCAAAATGGTGGGCACTAAATTGACGACAAAGAACACAACTTCTCCTTGGGCAACATAGAATCTGAACAACGCCCTTTTCAATGCCTGGGGCACAAGGATTTGGCACTGTCAGGCACCTTAAGTCTGAACAGGTCCTTATGTGCAAAGCAAAAAATTGTTTAAGGGTGTGAAGCTCAACACAACATGAGGCTTTGTTGAAATTTTACACGAAACAGACCTTATGTTTTGGAAAATTTGACATGCAAGCAGGAAATGAGACAGTAACACGATAACATTCAAAGAATGGCAGAAGTTGCTTAATTCACTCTGTAGCCACTGTATTAGAGAAACCCATAGATTTACTCTGTATTTATTTCTCTACCATTCACATACATGTAGACCTAACATTCCAAAAAATAGTTATTCAAAATAGCCCTTCTTATATTTGATTGTACCTCGTTCTAAGGCTGAAAAATCAAAAGAATATTTTACCTTGAACAAGACAAGAAGGGCTAATTTGAATGCAAACGAAAGAATACTAATATGGAACCCATTTTTGCAGTAACGTTTATTGTAATGTCATTGCAGTAGCAATTCAAGCATTTATATACATGAGAACACATGTAGATGTGTTGGCTAGACTTGTAAAATCCTTTTTGAGAAAATGTTGTTTTAAAACGAATAAGAATTAATACTACAAATTACAGAAAAAAACGTGACCAAAAACTTCACAACAGCCCTGAAGAACAAACTTTAACAGGTCAATAAATTTTCTTGGTGTGACTTTCTAATCATAATCTCAAGTTAACCATTTCTTTGTCAGGTTGGTGGCCAGCTTTAACAGGTCATTGACCTGTCAGACACCTCCCTTATCTGAAATGCCGTCATACATGAACGTTAAGAAAAGTACCTTCCAGTTTGTTTTAACATGTCCAACATCTTGGCTTGGAACACAGGATCTACGGCTTCAACACTCACACCCTGTTACAAAATAAAGCCAGAAAAGCAAATGGTTAGAATAATGGTTTTGCCAACATGGATTTACAAACTCATTTGAACACATGACAGCAGCACTTTGCCATAATAAACTGACAGTTTGTTCTTCGTCATCCCACAAGCAATAACACTTTTCCTAATGGTTAGAGAGCAGTCACTGCATTGCTTTAAAGATGCTAAGATGTAATAATCAAAGATCACTTGTAAGGTCATGAGACATCAGTAATGAGAGCCAAAGCAAGTCATCATTAATTTTACGGACGGTGTGCCCATTTGCTACTGGGCGCTTTCCATTCGACCAAAAATTCCGGAATGAAATTTCGAGTATTCCATGTGATGAATGGAACAGTATTTTCCGGTTGGTTTGAACCAAGCCGTCCCAGTCCATCACGTACCAATTTTCACGCGAAAATGTCAAATAAACAGGGGGATCAAAAAATGGCGGACTCTTTGTCTATTTTACTTGCTTTAGAGTTGCTCGACGACTATGAAGTTGAAATAAGCGAAGTATTGGACAAGGACGATGACATAACGCTGTTCAGTGTAGTCGCGGACTCCGTTTACAGTCAACCCAGGTCACGCGTGAACGACATTTTTGAAATTTGCACGGAGTTTTGAAATTTACATGTCAGTTTTGAAAATCGTCAACGAGATTGCAGAGTTCCCGTATAAATTTCCCTAGCTTATTGACGGTATAAAGCTATGAATTTTTCTTTACATTGCAAAATTGAATATTTCAAAAATAACAATTGTTTCCCAAGTATTTTGAATCTTTTTTTCAGTTAATGCATCTTTTTCGGAACGATATCCAGAGAAATGTCCAACATTCCATTCACAGGTCGGACATTACAAAGAGAAATTCGAATGTTCATTTCATTCCTGGAAATACTATTCACGCGTGACCTGGGTTGACTGTAAACCGAGTCCGCGACTACTTTGAGGGCACGATACCTCTCTATTTTCCTCGATTTTCGGGCTCTGAGAAACTGGGCGCGAGCAGGAATGGTAGAATGGAACGGAATTTTCCGGTTATTCTGATTTTCCGGAATTTTAGGCCAACCTCGCGAGGTACACCCAAAATTTCGGAATGAAATTCCGGAAAATGTCTGTTCCATACACTCCCAAACCCGGAATTTCCAGAATTTTTGGTCGAATGGAAAGCGCCCACTGTGTATACATGTTAGTACGTTCTGTATATTCCAAGATAGTTTGAGAAACTCTGATTTCTTTTGGATGGTGACTTCTAATTCAAAGATAAATAATTATTTAGAACACCGAGGGTCGTGGGTTCGAATCCCATCTGGGGCTCAGATTTTATCTGTGTCCTCTTATGGTTGATTGTTTACATCTCCCTGTATTTTCCTTTAAATAATTATTTGCATGTTTTATGGCTATGCAGGAAAAGATCAAGATCTTAGCAAGTGTCATTGAAATCCAAAAAAAAAAAGAGGGAAGTACCCATGCATTTTTAGTTTGAAGCTTTTTAGAATTGCATGTACTAAATGTTACTTAATTATCTCTGAAAAAGGTGTGGCTACCCCCAATTTTCTTTCTGGATTCCAATAATTTCTTTGCTTAGATTTGTTTTTTTCCAGCATATTCATAAACTGTGCAAATATTCTTGGGTAGCAGCAGGTAGGCTACTACAATGAATCTTCAAAGTAAAACAATGATTATAATCGTCATTACTTACAGTCTAGCAAATGGTAGCAAACTCACCGTCCCACTTTGAGGCATTGCAAACACATCAATGACTCGTACAGTGTAGTCATCCACAAACTCCCCTAACATTAAACCCATTACTTCCATAGGAACTCCTGCTCGGCCTGAAAATTCACACCAAGGGAATAATAATAATGATGACTTTATTAACGTGCCAATTGAAATCCCCTATTAGCAGAGTCCCCTCTGCTAATAGGGGACACCTAACTTTCTAAACAACCTGGTGTAAGATACAAAATTAAATGTATCAACAATAATTCAGAAACTACCAACAATAAATAACATATAATAAATTAAAATCATGAATTGCATAAATAGAAACCAATAGTACACCTGTAATTCAAATCAAGTTTGCATACCCTTGAGACCTCTGCTTAAGACTAGCAGCTGATCTTTATATTTGCTTGATCTTTAAGGCCTGATACTTCAATGGTCCCAAAATGGAGTAAATTAAACTCTTTAATCTCACCCATGCTCAATAAAACCTGAGTCAGATCATCTATTTGTTATGTCGACCTGACTTACCGGAAGTCAGGTCGCGATATTCAAAAAGGAAATGAATATGAGTTTAACTTAATGGAAGTTAGCATGCAAAGCTACAGAAGGTTCATGACAATTTTGATGGATCATGACAATCCATCTTAGATCATGATGACCCAAAACAGCTCAAGTCTATCTGACATGTTAATAGCAGTCAATATATAATGTTGGTTCTGAAAGCATGAGGCCACAAACACGTAACACGCAAAAAATTAATGTAATTCTTCATTCTAAATGGGTGAGGCCACAAACACACTACACACAATGTTTAGACTTCCTTCTATACCTTGAACCTTTTACCAACCAACACCACTGGCTGACAATTTACTTCAATTGATTTCTATATACTTTAGTCAACCACTGAATGATCTGAGCTATCTAATGTATTTAAACTGTAATAGCAAGTATTTAATACTTTTACTATCCATTTTTGAACTTTGGTCAACCGTTTAACACTCTAAGCTATCTGTTTAAACGGTTGTGGAAAGCGTTTAAACGCCTGAGGAAGCTGTTTAGTATCCAATTAAAACTGATTTTTAAACCGTTTTAACAGAAGAGCGTTAGTGTACACTTTCCCATTCATGGTCACATATTGTACATGAACTGCCTCTTTGCTCCAGGGTATTTTTCAAGAAAATACATGTAAACAATAATGTTATTTAATTTAATAGTAATACATTTATGCAAGGTAAGACTTACCATGCTTTAACATCTTCTCATGAACACCAGAGAGGAAATGATATGGAAAGAAAACAAATAAAAATGAAAATATGAGGATGGGTAGTGATGAAATATGACAACGGTTTCTAGACTAAACTACCACCCATTGATTCATTAACATGTACTGCAATTACCATTAGATAGTAATTATGTTTACTACATGTATGTTAGTTGTAGTCAGATGACATTCATGAACAATAATGGCCATGCACCTCAGAATTTCACACAATAAATTCACTCATTAACACCAGCTGATAAACAGTTCATAGAGTAGGTCAACTTCTCAAAATCATGTCTGTTTCTAAGCTTAAAGTACCACCTGGAACTATTGACCCATTGGGACTAGGCCATACCTCGTCTTTGCCGCGGGTAGTGGCCGCTATCCACCTTTAAAAACTTAAGGTGAAAACAATGTCGTCCCGCCGGCAAGATGAGGTGCAGTTTGCCGTGGAAAATCTGCCGTTGGTAAAAAGACAAGGTATGCCGCGGGAAAGAACAATGGAAACTGATTGCATTTCTAAGATAAGTGTTAGCATGTGTGAAGACATTTGTACTGCAAGTGTTCGAGGTGCGAAGAAGAATCAGTGCTTAATCGAAGGAGCAATTTCAAGTCAACAAAGCGTTGGGCAATTCGCGTATTCAAACATTAAAATCCTGAATCTTTGACTTGGTGAACATTTGTATTCAGTCTTTTCAGAGTTAATAAAAGTAAGTAACAATCCAACACTACAAAGAAGCTTGTTATCTCCAAGGGTATGTTAACTATGCAGTAAAATGTGTGTACGTTGATTTAAGCTTGCATGCTTTTCAAAACACTCAGTGTAACTTTACGAAAGAGAGAGGCATTCGCTGAATTATCACAACAAAATCAGTCTTTGGTATTTAGTTTTCTTAATTTGTTCATTTCAATACAAGTGACACAGGGAAAACATCTTGTATCAAACATTCAACAGTAATTTGCATAGGAGCAAGTTTGATGTTTGTTTTGCACTTGTGGGAGTTCACCAACGCTTCTGATTTGACAGCTTTTTTTATATGTGTCCAACCAAATGGCTGCTAAAAATATCTAAAAATCAGATATTGAGAGGAAATACTATTCTTGTTGCAGTTCCAAGTTCATTTTAAAAGAAAGAGGTTTAAAATGGACTGTAAACACAAGCGACAAAATTTGTGAAGCCGACACGAGGGTGTCAAGTTAACATGGCCACGTGCGAACATACCTTAATAGTTAAAGTTGACCTATGTTTTATAATCCGTTAATTTTATAGGTCAGTTTTTTTTTCTTTTGCTTCTTCTAACTTAAAATTGAAATAATTTGGAAAATTGCTAAGTAACCCGTGGACTAAATTCTGGAACGCTGCTGTGTTGCATCAAACTTCTTGTCACGTCAGGAGTGCAATGTGTTGGAATATTGCAATTATTTGGGCACTGAGTGACACAAAAGATGCCAAAATATTATTTGTTTTCTTTCCAATTTATAAATGATTTTAAAAGATCCGGCAAATAGAACTCCACAGGCTGTGCCGAAAATTCAAGTTTGCTTGTTTTTTGTTGGGCAAACCTGCACTCTTCAAAGCTTCGATAGTGAATATGTGCATGGTCCGGGGAGGTCATGAAGTCTTCAAGAGTTTTGAGATAATCAGAATCTTTCTTAGAGGATTTTTCAAACGTGGTTGCCGGGATACTCGAAAACGGATTGTCATTTTCTTCAAATGGTTCAAAGGCCGAAAATGGTAAGTGTATCACACATAATCATTCTTCCTAGTTAATGTTCTTTGGTATGATTTTGTAATAAAAATCGTAAGTGTTTCACACATAATCGTTCTTCCTAGTTAATGTTCTTTGGTATGATTTTGCAATCACAAGTTGACGAGCCAAAACACAAAGAAAACTAAAGCCTATTCAAACTCTACCATGGCTTTTCATTACCTAGGTTTTACCTAGGTAAACTTTCCCGCAGCAACTTCGGAGCCTGACTGCAACCTTAAACCTAGGCAAAAAAACATGCTACTGCAGAAAGCTGCGAGTAGGCTATGCGGCATCGACGAGGTAAATGGGTCAATAGTTCCAAGCGGTACTGTAATAATCATAAGAAGCCCAGCTTTGAAATAAAACAAAAGGTGATTTTGTGGCTTTTTTCCTCACATGAACTCCTTGTCTGAGACAATATTATTTTCATAAACTCTGCATTTTTTCAGAAACAATACTCATTTATTTGCTAAATGTTCAATTATAAATAATCATTATTACACAGAGGTGTGATTTCACATAATAGACCTCAAATCACATCCAATTGCATGGCATTGTACAGCATAATTTACTATTTACACATGTATCTTTAAAAATCATGCAAATCACATTGTACAAAGTGGACAAATTAGTACCCAAACTTCTCTGGAGAATTTACCAGTTCGTTCAATCTCAACATCACTTCTTCAAGTTGCAAACACTGGTCAACAATTTGGGGCTCTGGGATAATTAGTGATCACCAGTACAGTGTAAGTTTGTCATAAGGTGACCTCAACCGTCTAATTAAATAATTATTATTAATAATGTTGAACCAATTAACTCTCAGTATCAAAATGCATATTCTCCTCACTACCCCTAATACATTTCTACTAAAACCAGTTGGGAGAATCTTCAGTGATTCATTCTAATATGACTTACATTATTTTGATCACATAGAGATACATGTACATGTATGTACTATTAATAAAGAAAATTAGTCCAATTACTGTTCCCTATTGGGGCTTAAAGGGCTTATATTCCTCTATTTTACTTTCAATAATTGGCCATAACCATGCTTTCCATAGAGTTAGGGGAGAGGGGATAGCTTAGTGGTGAGAGCACTCCTCTCCAGCAAATGTGGCCCTGTTTTGATTCCAATTTTTGTCACCAGCTGTGGGTTAATTTTGTTGTTGGTTCTTATCCTTGCCTTGAGTTTTTGTCCAGGTAGTGAAGTCTGGATTTCCTCCCTCCACAAAAATCAACATTCCCAAATTCC